>NC_060119.1:1021517213-1021841532 GCF_021461395.2 Schistocerca americana
GGTGAAGCACCGGATTAGCACTGGAGACCATCAACCGATAAGACAGAGAGCAAACCGAGTGTCAGCAACGGAACGTCGAAAAATTCACGGCGAGGTAGAGAAAGTGATGAAGAATGATATCATTTAGCCTTCGGAGAGCCCATGGTCCTCCCCAGTGGTCCTCGACAGGAAGAGGGATGGCAGTTGGCACTTTTGTGTTGATTGCAGGAAGCTTAAGAAGGTAACTAAAAATGACGTTTACCCTCTTCCACTACTTGACAACACACTAGATTGTCTGATGGGGACTAAGTTTTTCTCAACCATGCATATGTACTCGGGATACTGGCAACAGAAGTAGATGAGGCTGATCGTAAGAAAACTGCGTTCATCACCCTTGAGGGCCTGTATGAGTTTATAGTAATGCCGTTTCGTTTGTGTAATGCACCAGCAACTTTTGAACGGATGATGGATAATGTTCTAAGGCGCCTGAAGTGGACGATGTGTCTTTGTTATTTAGATGACATCATAGTGTTCTCAGAGACATGTGATGAACATATAAAAAGACTGAGGGCCGTTCTTAAGTGTCTCCAACAAGGTGGACTGAAACTGAAACCTCCCCTTAGAAAAAATTGTGAATTACTGTGCTGGTAAACCCCTTACGTTGTTTGATTTTAAAACAGCTGAGCAAAATTGAACGTACTCAGACATTACTCTCTTTACTTATTCTGATCAACACTAAACTGACACACAACATTTTTAGCGCAACGCAATCTGACTTTCAATAATGCCTACAAAAGAATGGCCCTGACTAACAATAACCTATACCTTCATGAATCACTTACCTCACAAAAATCTTCGTTACTCGAACTACTGCAATACAGCGAGCGCCAATACTGCCAGCTAAATAAATAACTGAAGGCACTAACTACTGATAGGCATAGTTAGCAAATGAAAGATTTTAATAGAGAAAAAACAATGTATTTACCTTAATAATGTTCAAAAGGCATCATATATGTATCAGTTCATGGTATCCAGTATTATAAATTTACTCTTTCTGATGGACACACGTCCAGATCGTCCGCTCTCAAAATTCTGCCATCTCTCTCCTCCCATCCACCACCGCTAGCCGCTCACCTCCAACTGCGCAACGCTACGCGCTGTTCACATCCAACTGCCCAACACTACAATAGCGAATATTCCAACAATGCCAACCAGCCACAGACTGCACACAGCACAGCCAGTGATTTTCATACAGAGCGCTAGGTGACGTTACCAACACAAAAACCTAAACTGCCTATTTACAAAACTTAATCCGAGATAATGTGTCTTCGGAGCAAAAGAAACCAAAATACTTGGACACCTTGTGTCGAACGCAGGTGTGCGTCCAGACCCAGAAAAGGTGAGATCTATAACGGAATTTCCTATTCCTAAAAGTATTAGAGATGTGAGAAGCTTCCTCGGATTATGTTCTTATTGCCGTTGTTTTATCAAAGACTTTTGTATCAAAGCCAGGCCACTCCAAGAGTTGTTAAAAGCTGATGCTAAATTTGTCTGGAGTAGTGCTCAACAAGATTCTTTCGATGTGCTGCGAAAAGCTCTGACGACTGACCACGTACTTGGTCTGTATGATGAGAGAGCACCTACAGAACTACACACACATGCTAGCAGGTATGGGATCGGCGCTGTTCTGGTGCAAATTTCGGATGGAAAGGAGAATGTTATAGTCTGTGCTTCTAGGACACTTACAAAAGTCGAGAGAAACTACTCAACTACACAAAGAGAATGTCTTTTTATGATCTGGGCCATGTGCAAATTTCGACAGTATCTCTATGGGAGGACTTTCACAGTTGTTACAGACCATCATTCACTTTGTTGGTTGACAGGTCTTAACGATCCTACAGGACGACTCGCCAGGTGGGCACTACGTCTTCAAGAGTATGACATTACCATAGTCTACAGAAGTGGAAGAAAATACCAAGATGCCGGCTGTCTCTCAAAAAACCCTGTGCAAGACCATCAAGACTTTGATGAAGATAGTGACTGTCTCGCTGCACTGCAGGATCTTCCTGCTGAGCAGAAGAAGGACGCCAAGACATTTTAAATTATGCTTGCCTTAAATCGAGCAGAGGATGTGAAAGGACAATTTAAGGTAGCTAATGGATTACTTTGCAAGAGAAACTTTGATCTATTTGAAAAAAGGTAGTTGCCAGTGATTTCTAAACACATGCGCTTATATGTTCTACAGCAATTCCATGACACACCTGAGGCCGGAACTTTAGTATTTATTTAGACATACGACAGAATCCGCAATAGATTTTTCTGTCCAGGTTTATTTAGGAGTGTCCGTCACTATGTGTCGCACTGTCGAGAATGCCAGAGGAGGAAGGCAGTTCCTCAGAGACCACATGGCCGACTCATACCAATTGTACCAGCTGAAACGCCTTTCTAGTGTGTTGCGATTGACCTCCTCGAACAATTTCCAATGTCTGCTAGTGGCAATAGATGGATTATTGTTTGCACTGATTATCTGACACGCTATGCCTATACAAAAGCCGTGAAAACAACTGAAGCATCCGAGGTAGCCAAATTCATCGTGGAAGACATTGTATTAAAACACGGTGCCCCAAGGTCGTTAATTATGGATCGAGGGAAAGTTTTCACTCTAATCTTGTGACAGAGATAAACCGTCGGTGCAGCTTTGCTCATCACATGACGACTGTCTACCATCCGCAAACTAACGGGCTTACTGAACACCTTAATAAGACCTTGGCCGACATCCTATCAATGTTCGTCAATGTTGAGCAGAACAACTGATATGAGGTGCTATCTTTCGTGACGTTTGCCAACAACACCACCAAACAAGACATCACAAGATATACGCCATTTTTCCTGGTGCGTGGGCGTGAGGTGACTTCGCCGATGGACACAGTGTTTCCGTTACATCGTGATGACGTGGACGACGACTACATCGGCCAGGTGTTAACTAGAGCTGAGGAAGCTCAGCAGTTAGCTCGACTCCGCAGGCTGCAGGCTCAAGAAAACGATCGCCAAAGGTATGACGCGAGCCACCGCCCTGTTGTCTATCAGCCTGGTGACCTAGTCTGGATCTTCACTCCTGTTCAGAAAGTTGGTCTCTCTGACAAGCTCCTCAGACGCTACTTTGGACCTTATAAAGTTGTAAGACAGTTGTTTGATGTTACTTATGAAGTTGAAGATTTCGACCCCGACATAAGACGGCGAAAGATCAGAGATACGGTCCACGTCCTTCAAATGAAGCCCTATAAGGATCCTGCAACCCAGGGTAAATTCAAAGCTCCAGCGACAGGCAACAAGAGGAAAGGTGACGAAGAGCTTAGCGGCAAAAGAAGCTCTAAGAAGATCACCGACAGTGCGAGAATCAGTCATCAGGAGTCGGAGTATACAGGACCGATGACTCGTTCCCGGACTAGGACGACGTAACACCGAGACGCTGTTCTCTTAAGCAGGGAGCAATGTCGGGCAAGAGGCTGAGTAGCAACATGGTGTAGCGGTTATGATAATAAACTGTTGTATGGAAGGTCGTGAGTTCAGAACTCTCCTAGAGTGTACAATTTTAATTTCTAAACTTGGTTCGAGTACATTCTATAAGTATCCACAAATGTCAAGAATCATTGTGCTAGAATGTTTTGTACGGTATGTGTTCTGGCCAGAGGCAGTTCGCTCCGCGCTCTTGTATGTGCAAGTGCTGAATAAACCTTCGTTAAGTGAAGTTAGTGTTCGTCATTCACCTAATTACACCTTCTTCTAAGTGACATTATTGCTAGTTTTTGCAATACTTACAAGAAATAAATCTTGTCGTGTTAGCCGTCTTGTGGTTATTGCGCACGCTCTACACCAATTTGTAAAGAATGTTATAGGAAAAATGAGTTATAATGGTCTGTTTAGATGTAATAATCGATATACAGTAGCCACTATAGCGAAAAATAACACACTATTTCTAATGACTTCCAGTGTATATCAGCAGTTAAAATTTATCACACTGAAGTCTTGCAAAATTTATTACAACTGAAACACATATCGAACTATATTTCAACATGATGGGACAGACCATTTGATTGTCAGAGCTTCGTCTGTTAAAAGCTGTTTCTTCAATCTAAATGCTTCCTAGCCAAAGTAAGCCTTCAAAATTAGGTAGAGAGCTTGTTATCCACTATCATGATTGGACATAGCCATCAAAATATCCCAACTTTCACTCAAATAAGCCCTGGACTTTGAAAATTCGACTAGTGTGCCAAAACGAAAAATGATTATTAATTTTGACAACTATTATGTCACAGTAGTCATATCCATAGCTTTACAAATCTCCGAGACGCACACTGTTTCGACAGGTCACCCGTCAGTCACCCTAAGGTGAGCGATCGAACATTGACGAAGATGGTTCAAATGGCTCTGAGCACTATGCGACTTAACTTCTGAGATCATCAGTCGCCTAGAACTTAGAACTAATTAAACCTAACTAACCTAAGGACATCACACACACCCATGCCCGAGGCAGGATTCGAACCTGCGACCGTAGCGGTCGCTCGGTGCCAGACTGTAGCGCCTAGAACCGCATGGCCACTCCGGCCAGCTTGACGAAGACTGTTCAGTAATTTACTCATGTCAGCACGCTGTGGAACTGCGTCTGCTGGTCACCGTGGTCATTGGCGTACTCTGCCGTCTTCGTTTAGAGCTAATCGTGAAGAAAGTGGGGTTCCATGTATTATCTAAATGGTGCACATTCAGTGCTCATCAATAGCAGACTTGGTTCTTTGCAAATGACGAGTGCAGCGTCGATGTTCTATGCAGCGTTCTTCCATCATGCACGTACCCTGGCGTATGTAAAATATCCAGTTTCCATCTTTAAGAATACTCATAAGAAATCCATAATTTGTGTCTAATATCTGAAAGACATTCAGAAGCGAGAGAGAGTCATTTGCTGTCGTATTAGTGTATTCTGCATTTTAGTGGTATTTACAGGGTTATTCAAAATGATCTAGGCACTGACAATTGATGTAAAAAATATTTGTATTGAGGTAATGTACAGGGTGTCCCAAAAAGAAAGACCCGATTTTAAATAGAATTATTTATTAGGAAAAAGGGCTTAACACCAAAAAATTGCATACTAAATTACTCAGAAAAGACAGAAGTTTATAAAAATCCATCATAAATGTTCAATATGTCCTCTATTGGCTGCACCGACGACATCTAGGCAATATCCGAATCCGTCCCAAAACTGAGCATAAGGTTTTTCTGTTACTGAAGCTACAGCAGCTGATATTCTGGTTTTTAGTTCATCAATGACACCAGGTAAGGGACGAACGTTTAGCACGAAATCGAATATCAAATGCCCGCCGAACTGCGATCGCTGATTGAGTACGACTAAATTCAATAACACACTACGCCTTCTGTTGCGCGGACGCCATATTGCGCGCGACTGGCTGCACGCTCCAGGTCAGCGCTCGTAGCGACATCTAGCGGATTTTTTCTGAAACTCTAGACCATGCTGATTACATCTAGCGCTGTTTCAGTTACCTAGCGACTTTTGTCTCAATATTGTTGCAAGTTAAAATCTGGTCATTCTTTTTGGGACACCCTGTATTATAGCTATCCAGTCACATTAATGTAACACCCTGTGAACGGCCATAATAACCAACTATTGTAGCACGTAATGCCGCAAGATGTGCAGGAAGAGTCACTGAAGTTCTGGAAGGCACAGACACGCCAGCTGCACCGACAGAGATGTGGAGCCATGCTCGCACCAATGCCGTGGCCTGCTGCGTTTGGTTTCTTGGTTGAGAACTGATGGCGTGAACAGCCCAGTCGAAGTGGTCTCACATGGTTTCCATTGTGTTTACATCCGGAGAGTTTGGCTGCCAGGGCAATACACTAAACTTGTCCTGGTACTCCTGGAATCACGCACGTACACTGCAAGGTGTGTGACATATTATATTGTCCTACTAGTAGATGCCATCGTGCCGAGCGAAAGCGGACTGCATGTAGGGGTGAGAATGGTCCCCAAGGATAGATGCACACTTGTGTTGAATCATCACACAGGAAATGACACGAAAACATTGCTTAGACCATAAAGCTCCCAACTCCGGCCTGGATTCTTCAACGATTGTTGCTGGGTGTGTCCATGAAACTGGATTCATCTGGAAAGGCCACCTGTCCCCACCCCAGTGGACGTCTACTTGCAGTATTGGCGCGTAAATTTCAGCTTTCGCTGCCGATGAACAGCAGTCAGCATGGGTACATGAACCAGGTGCCTGCTGCAGAGGCCCGTGCTCAGCAATGTACGCTGAACTTTCGTTGAGGAGACACTGAGGCAGCCCCTTGGTTCGTCTCGGTGGCCAGCTGCTCAACAGCTGCACGTCTACTTGCCCGTGCACATCTCCACAGACGTCGTTCACCCCTGTCATCTATGGCCTGTGGTGCTACACAGTCGTCTTGGCGCCTGTTTTGGACAGCACCATTTTGCCATTCACGATATAATTTAACCATGGAAGCACACGAGCAGTTTACAAACTTAGCCGATTCGGAAATGCTTCCAACCTTGGCTCGAAAGCCAATGATTATTTCCTTTTGCATCAGAGAAATCGCTCCATATCCGCATTACTACAACGACTGTACTGTTTTCCGTGCCCCTGTACATTCTTTATATACCCTCTGCTGCTAGTGCTGCCACCTACCATCTGCTGTCTGCACACTGACGTCGAACATAGATGGTTATCACTTTAACATAACTGGACCGTGTATGTATGAAAACAGCACCATGGCTACCAAACCAACGGAGAAGGCATTTTGGAAGTTCACGGCGCAACTGCAAGAGGAAAATGATAATCTCTGTTTTTCAACAGGGTGGTACTCCACTGCACCACCCTATGCTTGGAATGGCATTAACACACACAATGGGCTGTGTTTGGGACGATGTCGTGATTGGATAGCATTGGACTGCTGTTAAATGGCGTCGCATTGTATTAGCGATGAATCGAGATTCTGCACTTCCCGGAACGACCATCATTGGCGAGCATGACTGCGACCTTCGGAGATGCCCCTTTCTTCCAATGTTATGAGGCACAACGGTGTTACTTCTGGTGACATTGTTTCGGGTGCCGTCTGTTATGACTTCAGGACGAGCTTGACAATGACTGAGGGAACTCTGACGAAGCAACTATACTTCACGGACAAGCTACATCCTTTTATCTTACTCTCACGTGACAGTATCGTGGTACTATTTTTCAACAGAACAGTGATGGCCATAGACGGCATGCATCTCTATGAACTGTCTGTATGATGTTGAGCTACTATCATGAGCAGCAATATCCTCAGACCTGCCTGCGATAGAATATGTAACCGACTGGCTCAGGTGTCAATTCTGTCCGATTGCCAGTATCCAAGACATAAAGTACCACTTACAATAGTTGTGGGCCGACTTGCCTCAGGATGTCTTTATGACTCCCTTAATCAGTACATGCATCCAAGCTACAGAGCATTCACGTCATACTAACAAATGGGCTCATACTGGCAAGTTCTTTGTCCCTTTGACTCTATATTATAATCACTGAAATAAAACCACACACCTTCTCAAGCTGTGAAGTTTCATTTCGTTTCCTCCTCACCTCCTGAGTGCTTTACTCTTTTTGTCAGGCAGTGCAATTATCATACTAATAAGAGGCGCTTTATGTGTTAAAAATATATCGAGTCTCAACGTGGTAACGATATATTATCATAGGGCTAATACTTCTGACTGTACATACACAGAGTGTTACAAAAAGGTACAGCCAAACTTTCAGGAAACATTCCTCACACACAAATAAAGAAAAGATATGTGGACATGTGTCCGGAAGTGCTTAATTTCCATGTTAGAGCACATTTTAGTTTCGTCAGTATGTACTGTACTTCCTCGATTCACCGCCAGTTGGCCCAATTGAAGGAAGTTAATGACTTCGGTGCTTGTGTTGAGATGCGACTCATTGCTCTAAGTACTAGCATCAAGCACATCAGTACGTAGCATCAATAGGTTAGTGTTCTGCTACCAGTCACGATTTTCTTTATTTTGCTATTCGCACGACGCGTTTCGAGAAATAATAAATGGTTACAATGCTTCCATGGTTGACACAATCTTAGACAAAGTGAAGAGAAACCCAGGTACAAACTGCACCACAGAAGAAAAAGAGAAAAACAAATATATATCTAGCATTCCATACATAGGCAACGTATCACAGAAGATTGCAAATATTTTCAAAAATCACAGAGTAAAAATTGGGTTTTCTACATCCAATAAACTACACCAATAACTAATACATAATATAAAGTGTAATTATGATCCATATTCAGACTCTGGAATATACAAGGTAACATGCCAGGAATGCTCCAAGTTCTACATAGGACAAACAGGCCGAAATATCAACACCAGGTACACAGAGCACATTAGAGCATACACACACAACAAACACACTACATCAGCAATAGCAACACACATACATAATACAGGACACCCATTTGGGAAAATAGAGCAAAATATCAAAGTACTCCACCGACTAAAGGACATAAAATGGATTTGCTTGAAAACTGGAGATACATTCACATTACAGAAAATATGAAGATAAAATATTAAATGAAAAACTTGAAAATGAATCAGTGAATTTCTTCAGATGTTTCGATAATATACTTAAATAAAAATAGTAAAACATAGAAATAAGCACAATTGTAAAATCAGTATAAGTAATTCATGAGCCAAATTGTAAAGGTAAATTAACCTCTGTTCAAAAGCATATCATAATCTGTGGAAGACCTATAATGTTATCTCTGTGAACTACCTATAAGAAGATCTTTGTAACTGTTTTGTTTATATAAGATATTTTCGATGTGTAAAATGTACAAGTTGTGTGTGATGTTAAGTGTGTGAGACTCTCTACACAAATGGACCATTAGAAAACTGTAAGTACAAATTGTTCTCAAACTTTAGCCACTAACCTCACAGAAAGAATTGATACCCAACTAAAAATCGCGTTTCTTATGTATTACAGTAAAAGTCAACAAAAAGAAGCAGACTCACACACACTGACAACATCAAAAGAAATGGCTTAACACACATAAAAAAAACGCACTTGAAAATGGGAATTATTTCTTGAAACGCGTCGTGCGAATAGTAAAATAAAAAAATAAAAAAAGAAAATCGTGACTGGTAGCAGAAGATTTATTTATTTATAAACAAACCTATTGTATCTACAGTCACAGGCTTTCAAAAACCATTTATAATGGATCAAATCAGGTTAGTGTTCATCACGAACGTGGTTTAGCAGTCAGTGCAATGTTTACAAATGCGGAGTTGGCAGATGCCCATTTGATGTATGGATTAGCACGGGGCAGTAGCCGTGGCGCGGTACGTTTGTATCGAGACAGATTTCCAGAACGAAGGTGTCCCGACAGGAAGACGTTCGAAGCAATTGATCGGCGTCTTAGGGAGCACGGAACATATCAGCCTATGACTCGCGACTGGGGAAGACCTAGAACGACGAGGACACCTGCAATGGACGAGGCAATTCTTCGTGCAGTTGACGATAACCCTAACGTCAGCGTCAGAGAAGTTGCTGCTGTACAAGGTAACGTTGACCACCTCACTGTATGGAGAGTGCTACGAGAGAACCAGTTGTTTCCGTACCATGTACAGCGTGTGCAGGCACTATCAACAGCTGATTGGCCTCCTGCGTAATCACCTATTTACTAGACGCGAGATAAATAAATACAGTAATGAGGAATATGCTGCCCGTCACTCCACTGAAAGTATACATATTTCAAGCAGTATTTATCTGCAGAAAAGATTTATTTACGACTGCTATCATTTCTTCCGTTTTCTGAAGATTTACATGTGATCATGCTATAAATTAGTCACAATAAGAAATTATACTGCTATCACCTAAGCTTTCGGAACGATTACGTGTGACAAATATTTTAGGTATATTAATGACAAAAATTCTGTTCTGCGCAACTCAGTACTTAATCCAGAGGTATTTCTTCTCTGTTGAAATTTTTTACTGCTTGGTATTATGATAATGAAACCCGCTATCAGACAATGCATAGACAGTAAAACAGAATTATAAATAAACTGGCGTACAGCTAGGAACACGTACATCAGAGGAGGTAACATTGCTGATCTTATTCGAATAACTTGCGATAATGTAACCAATGATATTTCAACAGATGAACACCTTGACGTTTTCGATGCATAAATGAAACGAGTGATCACTGTGCATGGAAATTTAAACCCTTGGTGGGCATGTCTATCCTATCATGAAACCAAAAGATGTACGCAGAAAGGTAACGCATACCATGAAACCAACGTCGGACGCGACCGATAGCTAAATACAAGGGTTGACTGAAAAGTGATGCTTCCACTTCGTAACTCTTCAACAGTAGGCAGCATTGGTATGCAGCAGGTACTGGCTCTTCTCTACAGCTCCGACTGGCGGGAAGCCTTAGCACTGAACGGTTGTCTTGTTACAATGTAAAATATGGAACCCTGCGCAGACGGTCGATCAATGCGATTTAAGCAACGTGCAGTCATTGAATTCTTGACAGCAGAAGGTGTCACCCCAAAGGAGATTCATCAGAAAACAAAAGCAGTTTATGGTGATTGCGTTTGTGTGAGTACTGTCCGTCGTTGCGCAAGTAAGTTTAAAGATGCTGAGGCGGAAAAATCTGACCTACGTGACAAACAAAGAGTTGGACGTCCTGTGACAGCAACCATCGAGTTTCACAAGCAAAATGTTGACAGCTTGATTCAGGACGATCGTTGTATCGCTCAGAGAGAAATTGCAAGCGCAATCGGCATTTCAGAAGAGCTTGTGGATCACATTATTGCTTTGCTTGGCTATCGGAAGATCTGTGCACGATGGGTACCCGAAATGCTGACTCCTGAAATGAAAGCGCACAGACTTGAAATTTGCCAGGAACTCCTCTCGCGTTACGAGAATGAAGCTGGCGCCTTTCTCCATTCAGTTGTGACAGGATACGAAATGTGGGTACACCATTACGACTGACGAACGTCAGTCTATGGAACATCGACACAAAGACTCGCCCCAGAAAAAGAAATTCAAGACGCAGCATTCAGCTGGAAAAATCATGGCCACAGTGTTCTGGGACGCAGATGGTGTTATCCATGTTTCCTTGATAGTGAAACAACGATAAATTCAGTGTTACATCACAACGCTGCGAACTCTGAAACGACAGCTAACAAGGGTCCGAATGGAAAAAGGAAATGTTTTCCTGCAGCAAGACAATGCCAAGCCACACACTTCACGTGCCACCACAGCAGAACTTCAAAGACAGAATCTCACCACCCTACGGCATCCTCCATATAGTCCAGATTTAGCACCCTCTGACTTCCATCTGTTCCCTATAATGAAAGACGGTCTACGGGGCATCATTATACTTCTGATGAAGACATTGAGAGAACTGTGAGACTGTGGTTGCGGAAACAGAGTGTCGACCCCTCCGTGACGGGTTCAGAAAACTTGTTCATCGTTGGCAGAAATGTATCCTATTGGCTGATGACTATGTGGAAAAGTGAATATTGGTAATTAAATATGACATTCTAAGGATTATTTCTGCCTTTGATTTATTAAAATATTCCCACCCAAACCCAATTAACGAAGGTGGAGGCATTACTTTTCATTCAACCCTAGTATTAACCATAATGCTAACTCCGTCCCCCTGTTGCCTGACCAGGAAGAGAGCAGGATGTCATGTACAGATTACTCATGAGCTCTCGACATTTTTTTAAGGTCACTTGCTACTTTAATCTCTACAGCTTCCATTTTAGCACTACTCCAGTAACTGAAAGTGTATGTCGGAGTCTCTCCGTTGTGCAGCCCTGCGCCAGGTGAGGTGCGTAAGTTTGTGCCATCATAAAGATAAGTTGTTCAGACTGTAATAACCATTAGTTTAGCACAGGTTACTCATTAGGTACTGTATTAGTGTCTTTTTTAAGCTTGCAATGAAAAGTTTCATTTTTCTTTAGACATAATTCCAGAAAATGCAAAAACATCATAAAGTCAGGTGGTAGTCATATTTTTGCTTACGTTCTGGAGCAGCAAACTTAGAGAATCTCGTTTAATTGTTCTATTTTCTTCCCAGCAACTTAAGTACGTGAATCTCTGCATAATTTAGGTAACAGTTCTGTAACGTTGTGCCAATTTTAAATCGTTTGACTCAGACACTTTGCACAGGTACTTTGTTAACATACAGTTATATATGAGCCAAATCTTGGTAAATGTGTTTTCCTGTTTATCGGTAATTTCATTGACTTATTCTTACTAAAGCACTATTTTTATCGTGGGTGAAAGGTGTCTGACTTGCCGTAGAATTGTTAGTTCCGGCGTATGGTGTGATGAATGCTGTAGTTTTTTTTCCCATTGGCGTGACTGTAATGACGTGGGAATTGGGGAAGTAATTGATGCTCGTCAGTGGTTTTGTGGAATGCCTAGTAGGTGGGTGGTGGTGGTTAGTGTTTAACATCCCGTCGACAACGAGGTCATTAGAGACGGAGCGCAAGCTCGGGTTAAGGAAGGATTGGGAAGGAAATCGGCCGTGCCCTTTCAAAGGAACCATCTCGGCACTCGCCTCAAACGATTTAGGGAAATCACGGAAAACCTAAATCAGGATGGCCGGAGACGGGATTGAACCGTCGTCCTCCCGAATGCGAGTCCAGTGTGCTAACCACTGCGCCACCTCGTTTGGTGAAAGATCTGGACAGGTTAAGCCGGCCAGAGTGGCCGAGCGGTTCTAGGCGCTACAGTTTGGAACCACGCGACCGCTACGGTCGCAGGTTCGAATCCTGCCTCGGGCATGGATGTGTGTGATGTCCTTAGGTTAATTAGGTTTAAGTAGTTCTAAGTACTAGTAGACTGATGACCTCAGAAGTTAAGTCCAATAGTGCTCAGAGCCATTCGAGCCATTTTTTTGGACAGGTTAAGGAGGGAGAAGGGTAAAGAGAATTGGAAAGTGGCAACAGGTAACAGTAGGGACAGGCTTACTATTGCATCTGACAGCTTTGTGCCGAACGTGAAAGATAAATTTGACCTGTTGTGTGGGTTAGAAACTGATGAGCCTCCAGCAGATGTAGGCGTAGACAGGGCACAGCAAACATTCAGCAATACACTCCAAATAAGAAAGTAGTGAAATAAGCAAAGAAGAAGGAAGTGTTGTTATTATACAGTTCTCATGCTAGCGATGTAGGCCAAAGCTTGCAAGATAGGTTAGGATCAAACTACCACGTCACCAATTTCTTTAAAGCTAGAGTTGGTGACAGAAGGTTCACGATCACTTTGTAAAGATAATCAAAATATCCACGGGTGTACTGCCGGTCTACAGTGCCCAACGGGCACAATATTTCGGCGATCATACATGTCGCCATCATCAGGTGAACTGACGGACTGAGCTCCTTTGAACGTGCCGGCACGGAGATCCGTACGCTATGGCTGCTCAGAGGGAACTGGGTTCGGCCGCGGCGGCGGTCGATTTAAATACCCTCCGCCCGCGGCGCGCTCCCTCCGCTGTCCGCGTCCCGCCCCACGGTCGCGCGGTGGAACAGATTGCGACGGCGTCTGAGATGACGTCGGTGTGTTGGCTCTGTCCGCCGTTGTCGTCACAACTATACGTTTGCTCGATTTACTCTTGATTAACCCAATCGCTGGTTCCCAAGCCTTGCTAAGATTATAGCCGCAGTCACGGTTTATGAGGTCGTCATTGGTGCGAATTTCGATGGCCTCTCTAACAACGCTGTCCCAGTATCTCGACGTCTGTACCAGAATCCTCGTGCTTTCATACTCCATAGCGTAGTTTTCCGACAAACAATGTTCAGCGGCCGCCGACTTGCTCGGATACGTCAGTCGAGTGTGCCTCTGGTGTTCACGGCATCGATCCTCGACGGTACGCATCGTCTGACCAATATACGACTTGCCACATTGACACGGAATCTGGTACAAGCCGGCCTTCCTCAAACCGAGGTCATCTTTGGCGCTCCCCACCAGTGCACGAGCTTTATTCGGAGGACAAAACACAGTTCCCACCCGGTGTTTCTTCAAAATGCGGGCGATTTTCCCCGAGAGTGCGCCTGTATATGGAATAAAGGCAGTGCCTACCTCCTCCCTCGTGATTTCATCCATCTCCACAGGTTGTGCTGTAGTGGAATCTGCCACTCTGAGTACCCATTCTTTTTTTTTTTTTTCAAAATAGAGTTCTCAGATGTTCCAATTCCTGGGGTAGACACTCTGCGTCAGAGATAGTGCGCGCCCTATGTATTAGAGTTTTAACTAACCCATTCCTCTGCGAAGGGTGGTGGCAGCTGTCTTCGTGCAAATACATATTAGTGTGCGTTGTCTTCCAATACACCCCATGACCTAGGGTGCCGTCAGCCCTTCTCTTCCAGAATGAGATTTTCACCCTGCAGCGGAGTGTGCGCTGATATGAAACTTCCTGGTAGATTAAAACTGTGTGCCCGACAGAGACTCGAACTCGGGATCTTTGCCTTTCGCGGGCAAGTGCTCTACCATCTGAGCTACCGAAGCACGACTCACGCCCGGTACTCACAGCTTTACTTCTGCCACTATCTCGTCTCCTACCTTCCAAACTTTACAGAAGCTCTCCTGCGAACCTTGCAGAACTAGCACTCCTGAAAGAAAGGATATTGCGGAGACATGGCTTAGCCACAGCCTGAGGGAGGTTTCCAGAATGAGATTTTCACTCTGCAGCGGAGTGTGCGCTGATATGAAACTTCCTGGCAGATTAAAACTGTGTGCCCGACAGAGACTCGAACTCGGGACAGAGCCATCACACCAACGTCATCTCAGACGCCGTCGCAATCTGTTCCACCGCGCGACCGTGGCGCGGGGCGCGGACAGCAGAGGAAGCGCGCCGCGGGCGGAGGGTATTTAAATCGGCCGCCGCCGCGACCGAACCCAGTTCCCTCTGAGCAGCCATAGCGTACGGATCTCCGTGCCGGCACGTTCACAGGAGCTCAGTCCGTCAGTTCACCTGACGATGGCGACATGTATGATCGCCGAAATATTGTGCCCATCGGACACTGTAGACCGGCAGTACACCCGTGGACATTTTGATTATCAAATACGCCGGGAGAAACTCAAGAATCACTTTGTAAAGACTTCACCAATGAAGGTTATAGTGGATGGGCCAGATAATAATACAGAGATCCTGGGTGCAGTTTAGAGTGTATAAAATAATAAATGGCTCTGAGCACTATGGGACTCGACATCTTAGGTCATAAGTCCCCTAGAACTTAGAACTACTTAAACCTAACTAACCTAAGGACATCACACACACCCATGCCCGAGGCAGGATTCGAACCTGCGACCGTAGCAGTCCCGCGGTTCCGGACTGCAGCGCCAGAACCGCTAGACCACCGCGGCCGGCGTTTAGAGTGTGACCTGGTAAAGATGGGCGGAGAGGGAGGCTCTCTCATGAGTGACAAAATACCAGCGGTTACAATTGTCAGAGCAGCACCCTCTTTAGAATAGAGAGGACAGAAAGAAATGAAGTTTCAAGGCGGGTTTATGATTGTAGCAAACCTTCAGTTAAAAAAAGCCGATTCCCGGCTGGGTCGGTGAATTTCCTCCGCCCAGGGACTGGGTGTTGTGCTGTCCTCATCATCATCATCATCGACTGCAGGTCGCCGAATTGGCGTCAAATTGAAAGACCGGCACCCGGCGAACGGTCTTCCCGACGGGAGGGGGGCGGGGAATAGATAAAGTTAGTTACTCTGAATCTCTACTGTATCAAAATTAATAAGTTAAATTAATGAACTACTTACTTGCATTTGTGAATTAGAGTCATCTAACCGAGTTGACGTAATCTGCCTCTCTGAACGCCATGTGACCACTGGTATAGATGTGATAAGCGCTACAGGATTCAGATTAGCATCTCATTTTTGTAGATCAGATATTAATTACACAGGAACGCATATTTTCAATAATTTGTCAGCCACCACAAAGGAGCCTAAAGGATTTATTGGTTCTATTCCAGTCAGGAATTTCTTAACAGAACCGACCGATGTTTATACGTTATGAATAATATCAATTAATGCGAGTATCATATACAATCTGACTTGTGTAGAAATCCAGTGCAGTAATACGATGATTGTAAATAAATGTTGTAAAGTGATATTTCTATTTCATGATACATGGCCATAGTAGACCAAGAATTATCGTATGCAGCTTAGCGTATTGGACATTTACATGTTTTGTTACGTGGTATTTATAACCTTTTAAATTAAAATATTTTTGAGGTTTTTTACTTATTCCGCCTCCATGAGGGCCGTTTCCTTTGGAGTCTGTAGAAAGTACATTAGCATTTTTTTTTTCATTGTAAATCCGGGACATAGTCCTCCATAGCGTTTATGGTTTGAGTCAAAAACTCCGTGATTTAAGAAATTTATCGCACATTCGCAAACGAAACACAATTCATCTTGCGGGAAAGGAAATTTACTTTGAAAATAACGCTTCGCAATATTTTTCTGCGACCTGTTAAGTCGCGTATACAATGAATTTGAAACATGTTTTCGGAACATGTTTCTGCGTACTTCATGTGGATACCGTTTCGAAACACGGGATCATCTATCCTTACAATTATCGGCACAGGTCAAAGGAACAGTGTTTCAGGCTAGTTGCCAGTTGTCACCGCTGAACGGCGCTAGTGAATGTCTCATTGTGTCGTCTGCTGTATAGAATTGTATAGAATTTTCGCTTGCTCTATTAAGTTTTTCGGTAACAAACGGAAAGAATTAGGCAGCAGACTGTCCAGCTGATAGCGCTGTACCAGGCTGAGGATTGCTTGCAGTATAGACGACACAATCAGCACAATGACAGCAATAAAAAAACAAGAAGCTCTGCAGAGAATTGCTACTACATTTGGTAGAATAGAGTCAAAATTGTGTAGAAATAAAATAAGGTCACCTATCGCAGCTTTCTTCGACATGTGGCATAAAATTTCCGGAAGTGGGTGAACACTGATTTGAAATATTTCGTTACACAGATGCTCACGTGCACTACTGGCCATTAAAATTGCTACACCAAGGAGAAATGCAGACGATAAACGGGTATTCATTGGACAAATATATTACACTAGAACTGACATGTGATTACATTTTCACGTAATTTGGGTGCATAGATCCTGAGAAATCAGTACCCAGAACAACCACCTCTGGCCGTAATAACGGCCTTGATACGCCTGGGCATTGAGTCAAACACAGCTTGGATGGCGTGTACAGGTACAGCTGCCCATGCAGCTTCAACACGATACCACAGTTCATCAAGAGTAGTGACTGGCGTATTGTGACGAGCCAGTTGCTCGGCCACCATTGACCAGACGTTTTCAGTTGGTGAGAGATCTGGAGAATGTGCTGGCCAGGGCAGCAGTCGAACATTTTCTGTATCCAGAAAGGCCCGTACAGGACCTGCAACATGCGGTCGTGCATTATCCTGCTGAAACGTAGGGTTTCGCAGGGATCGAATGAAGGGTAGAGCCACGGGTCGTAACACGTCTGAAATGTAACGTCCACTGTTCAAAGTGCCGTCAATGCGAACGAGAGATGACCGAGAAGTGTAACCAATGGCACCCCATACCATCACACCGGGTGGTACGCCAGTATGGTGATGACGAATACACGCTTCCAATGTGCGTTCACCGCGATGTCGCCAAACACGGATGCGACCATCATGATGCTGTAAACAGAACCTGGTTTCATCCGAAAAAATGACGTTTTGCCATTCATGCACCCAGGTTCGTCGTTGAGTACGCCATCGCAGGCGCTCCTGTCTGTGATGCAGCGTCAGGGGTAACTGTAGCCATGATCTCCGGGCTGATAGTCCACGCTGCTGCAAACGTCGTCGAACTGTTCGTGCAGATGGTTGTTGTCTTGCAAACGTCCCCGTCTGTTGACTCAGGGATCGAGACGCGGTTGCACGATCCGTTACAGCCATGCAGATAAGATGCCTGTCATCTCGACTGCTAGTGATACGAGGCCGTTGGGATCCGGCAAGGCGTTCCGTATTACCCTCATGAACCCATCGATTCGATATTCTGCTAACAGTCATTGGATCTCGACCAACGCGATCAGCAATGTCGCGATACGATAAACCGCAATCGCGATAGGCTACAATCCGACCTTTATCAATGTCGGAAACGTGATGGTACGCATTTCTCCTCCTTACACGAAGTAACACAACAACGTTTCACAAGGCAAGGCCGGTCAACTGCTGTTTGTGTATGAGAAATCAGTTGGAAACTTTTCTCATGTATGCACGTTTTAGGTGTCGCCACCAGCGTCAACCTTGTGTGAATGCTCTGAAAAGCTAATCATTTGCATATCACAGCATCTTCTCCCTGTCGGTTAAATTTCGCGTCTGTAGCACGTCATCTTCGTGGCGTAGCAATTTTAATGGCCAGTAGTGTATATGCATAAAAGGTCACGCTAATAAAACGTGTAATAATACCAATGACGGAATAGATTTTTAAAGAACTATGTTTTCTTATCCTAAAACTATTAAATCATAAGTGTCACCGTCCCCCCCCCCCAAGGCTAAAAATACAAGTAAATAAATCTTACCGAACAACTAGCAAGAACATTCTCGGGAAAATTTTCTTGGGACTTTATATTGTCTTCACTATCAGTCCCTGCATTTAAGCTTGTAATGTCCTGTGATATCCGTCTGATCCTTAAGCATTTATCCATGATAAACAAAACAAAAATCAATTTTAAATGTGTACCTACCAACACGAAAAAACTTTACAAAAACTAGTTGTTAACGTTATTATAACCATCATTAAATTTTAATAATACTAGCAGTACACGTATAGTAGTACATAGCTCAGTAATTAATCTAATTTTCACCGTGATTTACGCGCCAAATCTTTTGCGTCACGGTCTGGTGATGCAGCAACTGTCATCGTAAACCAATGAAATGAAACAACCAGCAGGGGGCGGGTGGGAGACATCAATTGGACGTCACCAGACGCAGCCTCCTGCCACGCTGCACCCGTGCCGAACACTGGGCTGAATTTTTGGCAGACTACGATCGTAGGTTCTGCTCAACATATTTCTTATCGTATTTCAAAATAATTTTCGTAACTGCGGAATTATTTAGCAGCCTAAAATAATTGAGCGATTCAGTGACAAATGTAATTTTGCGGATCCCTTAGGTTCCGCGGGATCCACTACAGGAATCGCTGATCTAAAAAATTAAACGACAAAAATAAAAACAACGACAATTTTAGGAAATTTTCCTATAAGGACTAAGGTAATCATGAATAACAGATTAATAGAACAGCTGCGCCCCTTCCAGTATCTAGGATGTGACATAAGTTTTGAAGAAGAGAAAGACATAATCAAGAAAATTTACACCTATGTGGCACGATAAGAACATTGAAAGATAAAACTAGAAGAGAAACCCAAACGAAATTTTATAAAGTTACGGCACTACCAACAGTACTATATGGAGCTGGAAGTTGGACATTAAGAGTGAAGGACCTAAAACAATTTGAAACGTCAGAAATGACGGTTCCTTTGAACAGTGAAAGGCTGCAAAAGAGAAGACAGAATAAAAAATAAGAAGATAAGGAAATAATTTAGGATCCAGCCATTAATTCAAAAATGAATATGACGCAAGCAGGTTTGGAAAGAGCATGTATTGCATATGTCACCTCAAAGAACCCTTCGACAAGCAATGGAATACAATCCTGTTGGAAGAGGTTTGAGAAGGCCGAAGAAGAGATGGTGACGTCGGAACACACCATAAGACCCAATCCTGGATCGGAAAAAGACGACGATTAAAAATTCAGTATTTTCTACCAAGTCTCCATTATGGTGGCACGTAGGGTTAGATCGTCTCTGCAGTTGAATGTTTACATGTTCCCCCCAAACAACTTAGAGAACGGAGACGTGCATTGGCAGTGTGACAGCCTTCTCTTTGTGTTGCTTAATAGATGGGTGATGTATGTCAGCAGAAAGCTGTGAACTGTACTGCATACTTACGGTGTCAGCCTGCCAACGAATTTCCCTCTACGCACTAGAGCAGCCCTAACACTTTCTCACAACGAGGCACAGGTTGAGAAATATTCTTTCATACTCTGGGAAGCGTTGCTGGTGTCTTTCCGGTTTGGGTACTTGTTCAGTTCGGAGAAAAGAAGGAAATATCCTGATGTGACTTCTTCGATGAATTTACCTCATATCGCACCTAACACAAGTTACGTACGCCACTGAATGACACGCCGGCTGCTTTTCCGGCTAAAATAAATAATTGTCGCGTGGAACGACCGTGGTGCAAGCGTTTCGATTTGACGCTACTCTCACAACTTGTGTACCAGTTTTGCCGCTTATTACATCAAATAGCTTTTCATTAGACCTCCCAAGGCTGAGTTGAGTCTTTCCATCGCAAAAACAACGGAGGTGATTACCTGGAATCGATCACAGGACTTCGACGTAGGAGCTATCACTGCCAGCTACTAAAACGCGGAGACGACCTTTACTGTAAGAAGCCACGCTATTGAGTCCGGCTTCAAAAATTCCGATAATGCAAAAAAAATGATTAACGAAAGCCCGGAATAAATCTACACTGTCTTTTCTGATAGAGGTGGAGCTACTCCTGCCACTAGAAAGTACGATCTCACCATAGAATCTTATAGAATCTTTCAAATCTGTTGTTGAAAATCTTTTATGTTAGATAGCTTCAGTTACATCATTTAAAATATGTCTCTGACTCGTTATATGGGGGTTTCTTCATTTCCTAATGTCGGACTAGAAACAACTGAGCACATCACTCGGTATGAATAAATGATAGTCGTTCTGGGCGGATCTAGATTCTGTGATATACAGCGCACTTGGCAGTAACCCGTTATCCTAGATGTATAATTCCGATAAATGGCATGCATCGGGTGCCATTGCCATTATGTTGCATTAGCTTAAGAGCGTGTTTTTATGGCTCACTTTATTCATGGCCTGACAACTTTTCTTTAAATCTACGTGGGAGTTCAACTAATGTCTGTAACTCTCGTACAGCGCGAAAGAGAATTTACGGCGCGAACACAAACAGTGCTGAATGGAAGTTGCCTAGGACTGCAGTTCAGTCGAATAATGTTGCAGCAACTGTATGCAGATTTTATTGGAGTGACTGTCAAGTACAAAGAGTAGTGAAGGGGTGTTGGATAAGTTTCATGGCCTGGTTGCTCAGATAATCTGAGTATCCTATCTTATAAGCTAAAAAACGAATGGAACACTTAACCAATGGTAGTTTATATCTACAGAATTCATGCCCACAACAATGCACATTGTTATTAAGTAATTCATTATCTGGCGCACTGTGAGAATGAAGATTTCGGCTGTCAGTCACTGAGGAGCATTTTGAGAAAGCCGTCGGATTCTCTTAATGTATCAGACGTATCCGTCCGTTTCAGGGACACATAAGAGTTAAGTTGATAATGTGTGACGTTCCAGTGCAGCAAATTTCCGCGTAATATATAAATTGATAAAGGTATTTTATCTCTGAAACTATAACACTTATATACTATTGTTTAAATTTAAAGCTACGTAGAAAATAAGGTAGTATCATCTGCATCCAACACCTCATTGTTAATTACTCAGAACGCACAATGAAGTTCGGGCCACTTAGGTTCACCTTCATTTATTACTGGTTTCCCTAGCTATTTATATCTGGCCTTTGAACGAGTCGTCTTCGACCAGATGTCGTGTCGTTTCATAAAAAGGTTATGGCCTTCATAGTCTGCAGCGCTCATTCCACCATATTAGAATATGAAAGAATACTTTTCCATTTCTTCTTATTTTCATTCCAGAGCTAGTGAGTTGGAATCTCCTTCTCTGTAATCAAAGGTACCATTAAAGGGTAATTTCGAAACAATGCAACCAACTCAAATATACCATTAAAGGGTAATTTCGAAACAATGCAACCAACTCAAATATTTTAAGAATTCGCCATGTATATTTTGATCTAAATCGTAGCAACAGCGAGCGTGCTTCTGACTTGCATCTGCTCGAAACGATTGGTACAGTTCCAGAACAGCAAGCTCTAAAACTCTTCGTCTCTTTCGTGAGAAACGAAAATATCTAGGTAGCAAAAGAAATGTGAACGAAAGAATAATATATTTATACGCAGTTGCCAGTTGTGCATTAATGTAAAACAATATTTATCACACGGCAGTTTGAACACCGTCTCCTGGCCATCACTAGCGCCAAAGCCTTCATGGACTGCTAGAAGGGAAACGGTGCACAAGTGACATTTTTGTCACACAAAAAAGGTGTTTCTATACATTATGACAATACTGAGAATTAGCATGACGGGATGGAATCGACTTAATGAGTTAAGCTACCAACAACAAAATTTTGTACTTTCATTTAAATAAGAAAACACAAAACTTGTGGGGCTCGTTCCCCGTGGTGAATGAAATTGATTTGGTTATGTATAATAAAAAAGAAAAATTTTAATGTTCAGTTTTATTCTAAGCATTAGCCAACCTGCGAACCTTGATCTTGATGTTGTTAATTAGAGTCACATTACATAGTCCTGAGAATGTTAAATCAAATTCTGGATTAATTGATGGTTTTTAAGTAACCTTCTTTTAATTGACTAATTGGTTTATTAAGTTGTTGTTTTGTGAATAATTAAGATAAATACATATTTGTGTTTGAATTTAAATGGTGAATACTGTTTAACAACCTTTTGTTCAAGTCCTTCCATGTGAATGTTCTTCCGGAAACTCCTTGGGGCCAATTTGCCTATAACATTAATCAGTGTCCGCCACGGAGGTAAAAATAAATATTTTTACATCGTGGTATCCACAGACAATGCTACCCCACAGATTTAGTGTTGTTGCATATAAATTAGAAATTGCATGTATAAATTCCTAAAAGTTGTAAGTAAAACAAAATTTACATCTTATTGTTTGTGGCAGCTACTATACATTGGTTTTAGTAAGAGACCTGTTCAAAAAATTACGGAACATTCGTAATTTCGCGCCAATGGTGTGTTGGTGTGAAATGCGATAGGCACCCCTGCACATGTGTGTGTTTAATGTGGAGCTGCCGGGAGTTTCAGTGTTGTTTGTCTATTAGTTATTTTTCAGTCTGTACTGAGTAGAACGCTCTGTCACACAATTTGCGAATTTCAAGATGGCACAGTTAGAGGACCAACAAGTCTGCATTAAATTTTGTGTGAAACTCAAGAAAACCTTTACAGAAACACACCAAATGATGCAGTAAGCCTACAGAGATGAGTGCTTAAGCTTACTCAGTATTACGAATGATTCACACGGTGTAAAAATGGCCGGACGAAGTTAAAGATGACCCTAACTCAGAACACGCCTCGACTTCTACTGACGACGTTCATGTCAGGAACGTCAACAGAATTGTGCGTGCCAATCGAAGCCCGACTGTCCCAGAGACTGAAAAAGAATGTAACATTTCAGTTTTACCGTGTTATGAAATCCTGACACAGTATCTTGGAATGCATCGTGTTGCCACCAAGTTCGTCCCAGGAGTCGTGAGTCAAGAGCAGAAAGACCTTCGCCTCGCAATCTGTGAAGAGCTTTTCTTTCGCGCAAATGAGAAAGAGATGTTCCTTAAGGGAATCATAACTGGTGATAGACGTGGGTCTAAGTTTATGATGTTGAGACCAAGATTCAGTCTTCACAGTGGGTCAGGAAGAGTTCTCCAAGACCAAAAAAAGCTCGTCAGATCAGGTTAAATGTCAAGACCATGCTGATACTTTTCTTTAATTTTAAAGGATTAGTTCGTCATGAATTCATGCCATAGAGGCAAACTACTAATCTATGACACCATCAGGACGTGTGGCGCCTGCGAGAAAATTTGAGAAGGAAACGGCCTGAAACGTGGCGAGACAATTCATGGCTCTTGCATCAATATAACGTCCCCGCACATTCATCCCAGATGGTGCGTGACTGTCGCACAAAAAACGAAATCAGTGTGCTCTCCAGACCTGGCACCTGCGGAGTTTTTTTCCAAAGGTGAAAATCTCGTTGAAGTCACAAAGATTTGCAACGATAGACGAGGTAAAGGAAAATTCGCAGTCTCTTCGCGCGATCCAGCAAAAAAACGTACCAAGACTGCTTCCGAAAATGGAAACGGCTTTGGGACGGGTGTATCAATTGTGGAGGAGAGTATTTCGAAGGAGACCATGCACAATAAGTAAAACTTAAGCCTAGAAAATTTTGTGGACAAAGCTAAGCTCCGGAATTTTTCGAGCAGACCTCGTTTTATGATAAAGAAGAATAGATTTTATTTACTCTACATAAATTATAGTAGTCCTCAGCCGGCGGGAATCGAGAAAAATCGGAAACCTTCGATTTACTTCGACAACCGTTCGCTGACTTTTGAGATCCTACAATACTGTAGTGATGTAACACGAACTCCATTGTTGAACATGAGCGAGTTGTATAGGCGATATTTATGGGATCTGAGTGCACTGTTGTCACAGAAACATGTTAGCTCGGTACTTATACAACTAGATTGTCATGTTTAGTCTTGGACGAAATTACTGTTAAAATGAGACCTCTCCCATTTGTTTCATAAATCACATCCATTTCTCGTTTTCGTTTCCGGTTAACTTTTGCGCCCCCTCTGCGCCTGCGTCGTTTTGCGGTGACTGTCTCTTCACCTTTTAAGTACGGCCTTGAGAATGTCACGTAAATCAAACTGGGAGTGACACATGACTTTTGTATAAGGAGGCTGTTTGCTCACATTTTCCCTGTTTTTACTCTGTTTATTAGTAACCGCAATGGTGAATAACTGTTGTTGCTGTATGTCACATGTAAGCACATAGTGGGTCCATGTAAGAATAGGCCAGTTTCATCAATGCTTTCTTTACGCAAAGAGGTACTCCCTCCCCCACGGTCAAGGTCTAGGTCACCCACCTCCATCACCCCCACAACCGTCACCCCTTCCTCACCACCTTCTCCATCACTATTCCCACCACCTACCCTCCCCACCCCTCTTTTCAAGCAACTGGCTGACCACAGTCTTGTTCTGAGCTCCTTAGGGTGAGCTCAGTAGAAATGTGAGCAATATCATGTGGGACATTACACAATTAAAGGCTAATAATTACCAATATTATCTAATTATTATGCTTAAATCTCAGTTGTACTAAAAGTGATGGTTGCATCGTCATGTTGACTGTAGTATATTGGTTCGAAAAAGCTCTTCTCTATATGGCTGAATCAACATGACATATTACAGCTACCAAGTACTCCCTATTTAAATAAATGTTGTCAAAAATTGCCCCTCTGTAGTATGCAGGAAGACTAAGTGCAAAACACACAGGTAAACCATCCGAAAATGATTCATAATTTTAAATAAAAAATCCATCATAACAACTGAGAAAATCATTGAGAGGTTAAAAAACGCGCCCTCCAAAAAAGCGTGTCATATTTCACGTAAATAATAAACAGAAAACACTCCTGTTCACTATTTTATGAGTTATCATGCCTGAGACACACACAGCAGGGGGAACAAATGTGTCATATTAAGAGCCTGTTAAGAAAATTTTGTAGTAAAACACGTCTGACACACACACACTGCTGTAGAATAGAGAATGTAGGAATGGGAAAACAAAAATCACTGATTGTGCTCCCGAGCTTAAAAATGCCCTGCCTCATCCCCCCTCCCCCCCCCCCCCAATACACGCGTCATACATCGCGTAAATAATAACACAGGAAACATGCCTACTCACTTTATGACGAGTAAGCCATGTCTGACACACGCACACATACATAGACTTAAGGAAAAAGGTATTTTTTCGAAGGATGGGACTTCCGAGACTATTTGCCAGTTAGAACGCAGTCGCTGGTGAGTCGGCTGCTGTCTGACTGTGCGCCCAGAGCTCTCACATGCCGCTGGTCGCTGATGTCTGAAGGCTCCCCAGCGGCCATCATCAGTCACTGCCACACAGACAAGCCTCCTGCACCCTCCACGCTCGATCAGTACGTGTGATCAGTCACTGTCATACAACCACGCCTCCACACGCTGGACCACTGTGATAATGAGTAGCTCACTGACAAGCAGTTAAAAATGACAGACAGGTGGTACCAGCAAACCCTCCAGAAAGCCAAAACTCTATTACAAATAGTGATCCTTACGGAATCACTTCCCACCCCCTCTGTAAATGCAGAATACCGTAAGGGGGTGGTCTGTGACATTATTAGAGCAGACATCTTAGGAATGTGACAGAGCAGATAATCTTTTTAAAATTTTCCATTTAGCAGTATAGCTAGCAAGGGGCCAATGCGGTCATCAATTGGCACTTCAGTGACAGGTGGTTAAAAATTACTCATAGGCATCATCTGTTAATCGTCAAGAAGGTGGACAATTCGATTATAGGTAGCCTTCATGCACAATCACATCCTGCCACATCTGTAAACGTCGATATCTCAGGAAATGTGTGACAACAGGTTTTTTTTTTTTTTTTTTTTTTTTTTTTTTTTTTTTTTTTTTTTTGAACAATTTTCCATCCAACAGCTTGCCGAACATCGGACTAATTTGATAATGAATTATCAGTTCAGTGACAGGCGGTTAAAAACAACTAATAAGCGGCACCTACTGACCCTCCAGAAGGAGGGGAATTCCGTTAGAGATGGACTAAATAGTCCATCTAGCCCCCTACATGAAATCACTAAAGTTTTTCCTTCTTAGAGCTGACAGTGGTATCCAATTTGCATGGCGATACCTGTGATGGGTTACTGCTGATAATTACAAGAGCGGATGTTGGGAACTGTATCAGGCCTCGAGATGTGGGGTAGGAGGGGAGAAGAAGACTGGTGGTGGAACAACCACTGAAATCATTTTGACGCGAGGAGTCGACTGGCTCTGGAGCAAAAATTTGCACCTGCGCAATCCTTCAGTCGTCCAGCAACCAGAGGCATGTGAGGAGCTCTCGGCACACTGTCAGATAGCTGCCGACTTGTGGCCGAATGCACTGTAACACAGCGAATGGTGTCTGAAGTCCCATCCCTATTCCCTAAGTGTACAGATGTGTCAAGAGTTTTATTTGTAACATAGTGAATAGGAGTGTTTAATGTTTTATTGTTTACGAGAAATATGACGCTTTTTTTTGGGAGGAGGGCGAATTTATTTAGCCATTCAGTGATTTGAAATTACAAATCGTTTTGTCATGGTTAACCCATGTATGTTGTGTTTACTCAGTCTGCATACTACATATGGCCGATTTTCAACAACATTTATTTAAATGGGGAGTAATCGGTGGCTGTGATACGTCATGTACTCAGCCTTACAGAGAGGAGCATTTTACGAGGGTCATTCAATTATTAAAGAGACAAATTGGTCTTGGGAAGAAACGGTTAGTAGGGCAAGTTTGATACTTTTATGGCTTTAAGCTTGTAAGGGTGCGGTTTTGTTTTTGCTTATTCTAGAATTGAGAACAACTGTGTGTGGTGAAATGACAAGTTTAATGTTGCACTATTTCTCACAAAATTACAGCTTGTTTCACACAGTTTTCATCTCGCCAACATAAAAACAGAGCAATGAATAATACATCTTACCAACATCAAAAACGGAAATAATTTTATGCACAACAATGTTAAATATTAACTCTCTGAAAGAACATTAATCCTAAGCACAATATTATGAAAGTTTAATTGGAAGTTTCTTTACATTAATCCTAAGCACAATAATATGAAAGTTTAATTGGACGTTTCTTTACAAAATTGCTCCTACACATACATTATGATGTTGGTCAGTACTACAAAAATCATCCGATTCCGGTTCAAAGTTCGGTACTATTTAAGATGACAATCAAGTCTACGGTGGGTGTTTAGTCAAGTGATAAATTTGAGTGCAAGATTACCCAAGGCTGCTCGAGTTTACAGTGGACGCAAGCTGGTGAACCAACAAAATTTATGTCACTGCACGCAGCATTTACCTTAAGCTGCAAAGTGCTGCTGTCTGCAAGGCCACTCTCTCCCACTGAAATTCCTACAAAACTAATCTGGCCTTTGTTGAACTTTCCAGCAGAAACTTTCCCTATGTTTCTCGTTATGCGAGAAAACATGTACTCAGCTCTAGTCTTATTATGTGGCGATATACACGTGCGTGGTTGGAGCAGCATGCATATTATAGTGCCCTCTCAGTTCTTGCAAGAACAATTAACTAATTTGGCTGGTTCGTTTTTCCACAGTTGGAGCTAAACGTTGCTACAGCTAATTTTTTAGCTTGAGTGCAGCTGCTGTGAATGCAGTGTCCACACAAATTGCTTCTCTGTGTCGTACAGAGCATTAAGCGCTCCATTCTGCACTTGACGCCAGTTCAGAGAAGAGTCCCCTAAAACATTTCTCTCTTGTCCTACTCATGGCAGAACTGCTTCTTCCACTTGGGTTCCTCTTTTCACCTCATGGCTTTTTTCGACCAATATGAGCGTGCCTCTTATTTTGTAGAAACACCCTCTACCAATTGAAATGTCTCTTCTATCAAACTGCCTCAAAACAGCAGTATTTTTCTCCTTCCTAATGCGTTTCCGCCAATCGGACGTTTTGTGCCCATTCTAGATGCCTAAAGTACATTGACCTTTCCATGTGTCGCACTCGCTGGACGAAAATGCATCACATGCTTTTGTTCGTATCCCATTAGACTTCTGAAACCCAGTTTTCAAAAGATTCTTCTCTGCCCTTGAGCAGATGCCTCGTTACAGTCGGTCCTCCGGCTTGAATCGCCTGACGTGGGGTCGCTGTCCTCCTTGCTGCCACCCCTTTAAGTGGTTTCTGGCGTAACTCCCACAGCACAGCTTCACTATGCCTTTGTGCAGCTGTATTTTCAAAACTAAAAGCGACTCAACTTGCATTCCCTGTTTTACCTTCCGCTCAAAGACATACATTGCATAGGAATGGTGTGTTAATTACTGTCAGTTGACTGTCATCTCTTTTTGCATTACATATTGATGGGCAAATATTTTCATAACTCTTGATTTACGTTAGGAGTCATCTTCACCTTCTCATTGCGATTTGTAAAGGTCTCATGTAAGGTATGAATCTGACCATTACTTCTGTCATCTTATATATCCTCCTCCTTCCGTCTTCAATTTTGTACTGAGTCAATCAATGGTTGACTAATTGATTGAAGACAGTGCAAAATTGATTCAACTGCTGACGGTGGCAGTTGAGTTGTTTACTGATCAACTTCCTATCTTAATATTTAGTGTAATTTATGCAGTGGTTCTATTCAGTCTTCTTCATTTACATCACACTTGATTTTCTGATCCTTTGTGCTATTTTATTTAATTAATCTAGGGAATTATTTTCTTATAGTTGACTACAATAAATTGTTATTGAAATTCAAACAATGTTTATATCTTTATAAATTTGTATAATTTCAAAAATTTCCCTTTTATTTTCTTTTTTTTTGAGACTGTTCTATTTTATTAATTTGTGTTAAATGATGATGGATATGTATTGAAGTTTAGGAAACCTTCATCTAACATTATCTTCCCCATTTTTTAAAAATGTTAGTTTTTTTTCTTTTGGATTACACATAATCGAAAACATGTTTAATTTTTACAATTAAACTTTATAAGCTATGTCTCAAACTATCTCATCATTTTACAGCAGTAATCCTATTTATGATTCTATTTACATTCCCCAGAAATCTTAATTCTAAGCATCATGACTTTACAAAAATTATTAACATTGACTTTCACAAACACTGAATTTCTAATCCTAATGTTTACTTTACAAACTTTACATTGACATTCTGCAATAGCTAAATCCATTCATGTTTATCTATCCTATATATTTTTATGAACACATTACACTAAAAAATTGTTAATAGTAGGTTTTTATTAACTTAAATAAGTTGAAAAAACTGCAATATAAGAAAATATTATTTACATGTCAAAATGAGCAACAAAACATCGTCAATAAAGATTTATCACTAACACATGAAAATTTTACATTAACATATCTTTAAATACAGTAAGAATTTAAATTGTTGTCCCTTTTTTTCTAGATAGTAGTCTGTCACAGACAGTTCTTCTCCTGTCTGTATCATTGTTCACTTTTTCTTCAAGAGTTTCGACGTGTTTCCGTCGAACGTGGAATGACGGTCGGCTGTGTGCCTCACCGTGTCTCCGGTAAGTATGGTATGACGCTTGGTATGCGTCTCGCCGCGTTTCCGTTGAGTGTGGTATGATGGTTGCCCATGCCTCGCCGTGTTCCCATCGAGAACGGAATGACGGTCGGCAGAGAGAAAGGTCTGAAAGTCTGAGTGTGTCGTGAATGCGTGGTAGCCATTGTTCCATTATGGGTATGCCTGTGGTGGTGTTGAATTGTAGATCCATTTTTGGCATCCAAAATTTTCCGCTTCCACATTCTTCGAATCCTTATGCCGATTCACCATGGGTCATTTCCTCAGTAGATTTCCATACGAGTTGTTCTTTTCCATCTTTCAGGTATGCCATGTGAAAGAGATTGCAATCTTCCATAAAGAACATCGAATATTTATGCTGTTAGAACAGTTAAATTAGTTTCTTGCTGGTAGTTAAATGTAATAATGATCTTTTATAGGAAGGAATTTGAAAAGGTTTCTTGATCACTTCTGGTCCAGGCTCTTCTTTCTTCCAAATCTTCTGCGTTGTGTCTTCTGTTCTTGGTGCTTCTTGCTGTCTTCTTACTTGTGTCTTCGTTCTTCTCTGGACCGGGAGTTAGGATTGAAGACCTGTTTAACATCGTTGTCTTTTCTCCGTTCTCATGGCGTCTTCTTCACAGTTGTTGTCTATTATTCATTTTAATCGGTTGTTCATCTAGATAAGTTGAACAGCCTTCAATCCTTTACTTGCTTCGTCCCATGTGTTGTCAGGGATTTTCACGCAGATGTTGAATTTCGTATGGTCTGATGACAGTTTCAGCTATTCCCGCACATTGAGTTACAGAAACGCGTTTCTTCTTCTTCCTGTGGTTAATCTAAGCCTCCACTCGCCCTCGCCGTAATATGTCCGCCTCCGTTCCGGTTCGGTGGAATTCTTCATCCCTTCATATGCAGCTTTGAATAGCTTCCTATAGAAGTGCCAAGTGACGAACACTTTCACAAAAACCATTGTTGTTAAACTTTTCGGTGGCTTTCGCAGGAATAAAGCTCATTTCACAATACAAGTTGCTTGCATTCAGGCTGCGTTGTATCTCTCCAAACTTTTCCACAGAGAAGTTATCCTCTAGGAACGTCGTTTCCATCAAGGCCTCTTCTTTTGGTATGTCATAAGCTGACGTACCAGGCACTCGCACTTAGTGTTCCTTCCTCTCACGTCTAACCGCTCTCCCCAGTCTCGCCGTCGATCTGGCAGCAATGATGCTGCACCTTGGCTGCAGATTTCATCTCCAAAATGTGACAATCTTACTTTCCTTACATCCTTAGATTACGCTATGAACGTTACACTATCAACTTTACAAACATTAAACAATTCTATCAAAAATTAGCTCCCTCTTTCTTTTATTTAACTTAATTCTACTATAAGATAAAGGTCATGGTTTCCTCATTTTCATCACGGTGGATAGTAGGAGTGTGATTGATGGTGATGACGGTTAGTATGTTAGTAACCCTTTTTTTAACTACAGGTGTTGTTTTGAAAACTTCGCACCTTGACTCCGACTCCAGCGTCTTTTTCAGTGCAACCTCTTCTTTTTGTCCTTAGCTGTAACAGAACCTCAAAATACACCTTTTTATTTATTTTTTGTTATTGCCCTTCAAAAACCGTCTGTATTGATCTGTTGTATTGTTTTTAACCTCGTACTTATCCCTTCCTCCTATTTTTTTCGATCGCAAACTTTTACACTCCTATTTTTCCTCATTGTACTCTTCCATATAGAAACCTTTTCTAGGTGAACTTAAGCTCCTACAGTTCTACCTCCTGCCACGAAATAACATGTATCTTGCTTATCTTAATATTTCAATTCTCTTTCCTAACGGTTACCTCCTAACGATTTCTTATTCTTCTTTCTCTCATCTTTCTATTTCAATATCAGATTGTGGTATCTTTCACAAACCCTATATGATTCACACATTCCCCAAAATATCTCTTCAATTATTTGTTCACCGTTCTCAACGGAACAAAAATTAAAATGCCTGTCTCCTTCCCCCTTAATCATCTATTTCCTACCTACTTCTTCACTTCTTTTCTTCTACAAAAATCAACTTGCTCCTCCTTCATACTACGTCTTTAAGAGAGAATCGACTACTATTTCTTTAAACTATCCACATGCTGATCTCTATTTTTCTTCTTCCGTTCAATTATTTCCCCAATACACATTTCGTTTGTAGAAGAGTTACATTAGTCGTTACTTTCCTGTCTTTTCATCATCATTATTAATTTATCTCCTTACGAAATTTATTTTATTTAATTAATCGAGATAAGTACAAGTTAAAAGTTTTATTTGTGTGCATTTTGCTCTCTTTCCTATTCTTTGATTTCAGTACATTCAATACAACTAAATTCTCGAGTGGACTCTTTTTTTCTTTTGCCTAACCTTTGTATAACTTTAAATGACCCTGGTGGTGCAACCTAATGCTTTTCCTGTCTTTGGATTAATTAATTCGACAGCCTTATCATGGACTGCTTTACTCACTTCCATGGGGCCTTTATATACTGAAAAGAATTTGTGACTCTGGTGTTTTTTCTTGCTAGAGATATGGTTTGTTTTTACGAGTACCTTTTGTCTTGGTAAAAATACTCGTGTGTTTGCCATTCTGTCCTCTCGGTCATTTCTCTTTAACACAGCAGCTTTCAGATTGCTCAGTGTTAATTTTACTACATACTGATGCTGTACACGGGGTAATGAAGGGAATTTAATTATTTCTCGGATTTTATCTGGTGGTGGTTTATTTTTAAGAACAGTAATTGCAGGTAACATTGTACTGCTATGTGGCATTTCGTTTATGGCATCTTGTAAGTCAGACAAATGTCTGTCCCCTGATTTCCTAAATCTTTCATCGTTCGTTCAGCTGGGTTGGCGTTTGGTTTGTACCTACAAATGTAAATAGGTTTAATTTTATGTCGTCGCAGAGTGTTTTGCCATTGTTCTGAACGATATTGCGGTCCATTGTCCGATAACATTTTATCGACTCGACCAACTTGTCGAAGGAAATCTCGTGTCAGCGCTTTGCTTATACTCCTGCCTGTTGCCTTCTTCAAGGGTATAAATGTCACGTATGTTGAAGTTAATTCTATGACTACAAGAATAAATACGTGACCTCTCTGTGTACGGGGTAATGGACCCATGAGATCTGTCGCTGCTATATGTCTCAATTGTTCCGGAATGATAGGGGACATTGGTGGTCTCGTTTGAAATGTTACATGTTTAGCTCTCTGGCATTTCTTACATTGAGCTAGAATCTGTCTGAGTTTTCGCTCCATATTTGCGAATTGACAAGACATTTTTAATTTTGAAAAACATTTCTTAGGTCCAAAATGACTGTTACTCAAATGAGTATACCAAATGTACTTGTTTATCAGTTCCTGTGGTATGCATGCTACCCATACACTTGTATTTGTGTCACGTCTGTAGAATCATACATTGTCCCATACGTGATAAAATTGTCTAATATCCCGTGATTCCCTGTTTTTCCACTTAATTTTAGTTTTGGCTAGGTCTGGGTCTTTGTCCTGTTCCCTTCCTAAATGTTTCAAGGAACTGGTGACGTAATTCTCAAAGGGCACATTTTTCAAGTTAACACATAAGTACTTGCTCTTCTTCCGTATTGCTCATTCTGTTTTTGTTAACCCATCGGCAGGGGATGTCAGCTATGACATTTGAAGGTTCAGGTACATAAGTGATTTGAAAATCACATTCCTGGAACATTAACATCCACCGATCTAGTCTACCAGGCAATACTAGTGCTTTATGGTCTGTGAACACATTGGCTTTTCGCCCAAACAGAAAGTATCTAAATCTGCGAAACCACCATACTAATGCCAGAGCTTCTAACTCCGTGATTGAACAATTTTTTCACATTTTGTGAGGAGACGACTAGCGAAAGCTATTGTTTTTTGTCACCCGCTGTCCATCTTCCTCTTGTTGTTGAAAGAGAACCACTCCCAGGCCTGTTTTCGCACTGTCAGTTACCATACAGAATTCTTTTGTTAAATCGGGATGCGCTAAATGTGATGCATTTACCAGCGATCTTTTTAGTAATTGGAATTCCTGTTCTGCTTGGTAGTCCCATACCCAGGGCATCTTTCTACTAGTCAACACACATAAACGTAGGGTAGCAAGGGATTCTATGCAAATGAATCTTTTATAAAAGTTAATGAGTCCCAAGAAACGCCGCAATGTCTTTCTATTGTAAGGCGTATACATGTTCTGTATGGTTTGTAGTTTGTTAGGATTGGATTCAATCCCTTGTTCAGTGATAATATGGCCTAAAAACTCAATCCTTTTATTTCCAAAATTGGATTACTCCATGTTCTTTTAACGCCTTAGCAATTTATCAAGTACCTCATTATGGAGTTTCCAGGATGACTCAGCTACTAAAATGTCATCAACATAACAGGTGAGAAGCTGTTGGAGTTCTTTATCCAACCTCTTATAAAAGCAGCAGAGGATTTGTTCAAACCGAAGGGGAGTCTACTTAATTGATAACTGCGTCCAAACGCGATAAAGGCCGTATACTTTCTGCCCTCAGGTCTTAGTTCTATTTGCCAAAAACTAGTTCGCAAATCAAGGGAAGAAAAAATCTTAACTCCATAGAACTTTTGCAACAGCTCTTCTAATTTTTTGGGGCGATCGTTTGCAGGAATGATAATGGAATTTATTTGTCTTGCATCCATGACTACCCTAATACTCCCATCCTTCTTATCTACAATTTGTAAGGGACTGTTGTATGGTGAAGTTGAAGTTTCAATAATATCATCTTCTATTATTTTGTGTAGTTGCAAATATCTGTTTTCTGTAACGTAATGGAATAGTGTAAGGTGGTACTCTAAATGGCTTGTGTTCTTTCACTTGGAATCCGTCTTAAAAGTTCGTAATGGCACCGGGTTTTGGTAGAAACGCCTCGGCATTTTGTCGTAATATTCTTTATAATTCGGCTTTGTCTGTTTCTGAAATATCTTTTACTTGTCACAACTTATCATCTATGTCTCGATGAATTTCCATCATTACCTGGTCATCTACAAGTCTTGATTCTTTCGTCCCCCGATATCGTGGATGTCCCTCCTCCGATTGATACATACCCAGTTGCACTTTTAATTGTTTGTAAGCCCCTGGCATCTCTTCATGTCTGATTCTATCTTCAAAATTAAGAAGCACTTCCCGAGCATCATATTCCCTTCGCCCATATTAAGTGTAACCCGATTTTGACTCATGAAATCGGCTCCTATTATTATGAGTACTGAAAGTTTCGGCACAATTACCATATTCGCCTCTATTTCATGCCCCTGACATGAAAAAGTTACCCGCGTTTGCCTGTTAATCGTCGCAGACCCATGATCGGTCTTTTGTTCAGAGTTACATTTCTTAAAGAGTTCTTATGAAATCGCCGTCATTTCACTTCGTGCATCTCGAATGGTGTCCACAAGTATGCTCCCTCGTACTTCAGTGCGAATGATCGGTTGCACCCCATGAGGGAGTTTTGGTTTCATCCTCATGCATTAATGCCTCTTCGATCGAATCATAGGTTAATCTGTCGATATGTTTGACTTGATTTTCCCATCAGTCTGTTACCATTACTTTATTTCCGTCAATACTTTGACCCCCTGTCATCTTAATCTTTTGGGATGGAGTTATTTTCCCATAATCTTTGTTAAACGCCTCTATTACTTCTTCATATGTTCCTGACATATAATTTTCATCTGCCTTAGGTATCACTATCGGTGTTGCCACCCGTACATTATCCTCTTGGCATACAATTACTTTCTCCTTTTCGTATAAACGCGCTACATCTTCTACAATTTGGTCATCATCATCAATTTTTGTACTACTGTCTGTATTCACCGTTTCTGACTCTTGTTCCTCATCATCGTCGGTCGATTCCCAGTCAATTGAATCCCAGCATGCTGGTGTCTGTATTCGATCTCCCATTAAACCTACTTCAAAATCTTGCTTACCAAAACTAAGTCTATTTACATGTTTGATTATACAATTGACTTCATTGTTCGATCGAATTACTTGTGACTGGTCTTCGTACCGCTCACCGCCTCAGTTTCGTCTTTTACCTGTGTTTGGTGGCCTCACCTCGACTTCCTCTATCGGTTCATTTCGCATGTTTTGTCCCGATGAAGTTTGATTTTCCCAACCTTTCTGCATTCTGCCCATTCCAATTCCACCTGAATAACCTGGATTTTGCTGCTGAAAACCTCTGAACCTTCCGCCTTCGTTTGCACGTGGAATGTATCTCGGATCAAAGTCACCACAGTAGTTTCTAGGACCAAATCCCCCATTTTATTTCTTCGGTCCCCCGAAACCATAATTGTTATTGGCCCTTTGTACGTTATCAAAACCATAGTTGTTATTGTTCTCCCATGGGCCACTACCACAAAACCATTACCTTTTCCTATGTTACTATTACCGTGGGAATTATTATTAAAATTTGACCGGTTACTGTTACTCCCCCTACTATAGTTTTCTCTGCTTGTACGTTGTTTTCTTGCGTCATTTTCACTGAATATGAATTCAAGTTCTCTCAACATTCCTTTAAATGCTTGTATATTATCCCCTGCCCTACCAACCAATGACTGCTGATAACGTAACGGTAACTTCATTGTTCACATCCGTATCAGTTCCCCATCACTGTATGTATTATCTAAGCATTGATTTTTCTTTGTCATATCTTCGAAAAATCTAACGGGTTTCTTTTCTCCGGAATCTTCGAACAACTCTTTCTGCAACAACTCATATTTTATCCTGTTTTGTGTTTCTGTCGACCAGTACCGCTCCAAGAATGCAAAGAATGCAGTTTTAAATTGTTCGTATGAAGTCAAGTTTATAGCTAAGCGGCCAATGCTCTGGTAAACCGATCTGAAATTGATTTATGTACGTGCGTTGATGTAAGCCGTTCCCACTTTCTTCGTAATGTTGGCATTTTCTGTCGAAAAGTGATCATTGTCAAAATTTTCTCTTCCACCATACGGCGTTTGCGTTTTCACAACATAACCCGTTTCTTTTACTTGTGTCATATTTTCTTGTACTCGTTCTACCACATTTTGGTCTTGAGCTGACATATTTATGTCCCATTTAGCATCGTATCTACGCAGTGGTGTGCAGTTGCCTACACTGTACCGTTCCTCGTCTGGAACTGCAAGACCGCTACGGTCGCAGGTTCGAATCCTGCCTCGGGCATGGATGTTTGTGATGTCCTTAGGTTAGTTAGGTTTAACTAGTTCTAAGTTCTGGGGAATGATGACCACAGCAGTTAAGTCCCATAGTGCTCAGAGCCATTTGATTTTTTGTACCGTTCCTCGTGTATCGGATTGAAAGATTCGCTTACATTTTCCGTTACTGGTTCCGTGTTTCGCCTTTCTATTAGATTCACGTTAGCTTGCGGTGTGTAAGCTGCTGTGCTGTGATTCGGGAATTGTGGAACTGGTAGATGTGTCGTCGCAATTTGCTCCGCTCTCGCGTCACCCGCGTACTTCCGGTGGGTCGGCTGCCGCTCTGCCGGAATACGTGCGTCTACCGTTTCTCGCTCCCATGTCAGGTGTGACCGCACATCACCTACTTCGCTCCCCTGTGTTAACTTTTCCTTTCCTATTTGTTTTTGTTTTTCTTCGGTGATTACTGACGCAACCGCCTGTGAATAAACGACTGGAATTTTATGACGTTATTGTGTTCCCCGCTACTGCTACGGAACATTGCACAACTGACTTTTTCCTTTCTGGGTTACTGTCTATTACTATGTCGGATGATACTATCGATTCCGGCCTCTCGCTACTACTTACTATACGATTCTCGATAAACTGTTTCCATTCTGTGCGAAAGTCTTCAAACTGTTTCTGATTTTTCGTGACTATGTTTGCAATGCGTGTGTCAGATCTTTTTAATGCGGCTCGCGTGACACGTTTTCTGACATTGAGATTTTCCACGATTTTCTTGCGCCTTACCAGACGTCTTATGTGCTAACTTATCTACTCTTTGATTAACATTAGACACTGCATCCTTCGATTCCCGGCGGGGTCAGGGATTTTCTCTGCCTCGTGATGACTGGGTGTTGTGTGATGTCCTTAGGTTAGTTAGGTTTAAGTAGTTCTAAGTTATAGGGAACTGATGACCATAGATGTTGAGTCCCATAGTGCTCAGAGCCATTTTGAACCACACTGCATCCTGCACCTGTTCAACTTCAGAACGCATCTTTTTCTGGTATAAGCTTTTCTGTATAAGCTCGCGAGAGTCTCTCGCCTCTCTCCGGATTTCAATAAACTGTTCATTGAGTTCTGTTCGCATTTTTTGCTGATCTTTGCGAACTATTTCGAACCCAGCGTAAGTTCCATATTGGGACTTTGCCGTTTCGTTGTTCAAATCTTATAAACTTGTAAATGTTTCAGTTTTTAAATTCGATAACCCTGCATTTGTTTCAGTTTTTAGTTCTGCTAATCCTGCTTTTGTCTGCTTTACGACCATAGTGCGTTGCTTCAATATTGCGAACACACTATCAGACTCTTCGCTATCATCACCTGTCACTATTCAATGAAAATTTTCCCGTTCGCGTCTTTCACGTGGCGTCTCACCGACTTCAGTGCACAGTGCGGACGCACTTACACACATTCTTTCTGTTGGAAATTGTTTCGTTTGGTTCAAAATGGTTCATATGGCTCTGAGCACTATGGGACTTAATTTCCGAGGTCATCAGTCCCCTAGAACTTAGAACTACTTAAACCTAACTAACCTAAGGACATCACACATATCCATTCCCGAGGCAGGATCCGAACCTGCCACCGTAGCGGTCGCGCGGTTCCAGACTGTAGCGCTTAGAACCGCTCGGCCACGAACCTGCCACCGTAGCGGTCGCGCGGTTCCAGACTGTAGCGCTTGGAACCGCTCGGCCAGACCGGCCGCCCCGTTTGGTTAAAAATTACCATATTCGGTTCAACATACCGAAGTTACTCGTCCTCTGACTCTATTTCTGATACACTAGAGCCGTCATTAGTTTGTTTTTGCGCAAACGCTGACTGTGATGCCAATCTTGAAACTGCCATTCCCACTGAACTATCACTACGCCCCGTTTCGTGACCTGTACTCGAAACCTTTTGTTCTACATCAATCTCTATCCAGTCAAGATCTTGAGTTTGACCTATCTGCAATACTCTCCGTTCTTCCGCAATTTCTGATCGTTTAGCTAACCTCTGTCTTTCTCGAATTGCGCGAGACTGCGCTCTCGTCAACATCAAGTTATAGGACCTTACACGTTTCCAAAATATCATAGAAAGTTTGTTAGACTACGTACAAACATTAGCAACACTGTTCACTGTTTGTGGAATTTCAACCTAAGTCAGCAACGCCGTGAATATCGTAGTGCGCGCCTTCGAGGTCATGCACGATCTACTTCTACTCAATGATACTTTGATTCTACGTCTCAATACAACCTTTCTACACTTTGGATCACACATTTACTGTATTTGTCCACTATACATTTACATACATTGGGCAACCTCGGCACAAAACAACAATAATTTTTTTTTCAAAATACAAAAATTTGTTATTATTCCTAATTTGACTAATTGTCATCCAGGCAGACTATTTGCCATCCTGGCAGGATCACCATTTGTAAGGGTGGGGTTTTGTTTTTGCTTATTCTAGAATTGAGAACAAATGTGTGAGGTGAAATGACAAGTTTAATGTCGCACTACTTCTCACAAAATTACAGCTTTCGCACAGTTATCAACTCGCCAACATAAAAACAGCGCAATGGATAACGCATCTTGCCAACATCAAAAAGGGAAATAATTTTATACACAACAATGTTAAATATTAACTCTCTGAAAGAACATTAATCCTAAGCACAATATTATTAAAGTTTAATTGGAAGTTTCTTTACATTAATCCTAAGCACAATAATATGAAAGTTTAATTGGAAGTTTCTTTACAAAATTGCTCCTACACATACGTTATGATGTTGGTCAGTACTACAAAAATCGTCCGATTCCGGTTGAAAGTTCGGCACTATTTAGGATGACAATTAAGTCTACGGTGGTTGGTTAGTCAAGTGACAAATTTGAGTGCAAGATTACCCAAGGTCGCTCCAGTTAACAGTGGACGCAAGCTGGTGAATCAACTAAGTTTACGCCACTGCACGCGGTATTTACCTTAAGCTGTGACGTGCTGCTGTCTGCAAGGCCAATCTCTCCCACTGAAATTCCTACAAAACTAATCTGGCCTCTGCTGAACTATCCAGCAGAAACTTTCCGTATGTTTCTCATTATGAGAGAAAACACGTACTCAGCTCTAGTCTTATTATGCGCGTGGTTGGAGCAGCGTGCATATTATAGTGCTCTCTCAGTTCTTGCAAGAACAATTAACTAATTTGGCTGTTTTATTTCTCCACAGTTGGAGCTAAACGTTGCTACAGCTAATTTTTTAGCTGGAGTGCAGCCGCTGTGAACGCAGTGTCCACACAAATTGCTTCTCCGTGTCGTACGGAGCGTTAAGCGCTCCATTCTGTACTTGACGCCAGTTCAGAGAAGAGTCCCCCAAAACATTTCTGTCTTGTCCTACTCATGGCAGAACTGCTCCCTCCACTTGGGTTCCTTTTTCACGTCACGGTTTTTTTAGACCAAAGGGGCATTCCTCTTATTTTGTAGAAACACCCTCTACCAATCGCAACGTCCCTTCTATCAAACTGCGTCGAAACTTCAGTATTTTTCTCCTTCCTAGTGCGTTTACGCCAATTGGACGTTTTGTGCCCATTCTAGACGCCTAAAGTACAGTGACCTCGCTGGACAAGATGCATCACTTACTTTTGTTCGTATCCCGTTAGAATTCGGAAACACAGTTTTCTAAAGATTCTTCTCTGCCCTTGAGCAGATGTCTTGCTACAGGCGGTCCTCCGGCTTGAATCACCTGGTCTGGGGTCACCATTGTGGAGCTGGCTTTTCAAAACTAAAAGCGACTCAACTCGCGTTCCCCGTCCTACCTTCCGCTCAAAGACATGCATTGTCTGGAATGGTGTGTTAATTACCGTCAATTGACTGTCATCCCTTTTTGCATTACATATTGATAGGCAAATATTCTCATAACTGTCGATTTACGTTAGTTGTCATCTTCACCTTCTCATTGCGATTTGTAAAAGTCTCATGTCAGGTGCGAATCTGACCATTTATTCTGCCAAGCTGGCATGACTGGGATGAGCCCTGATCAGCTGATGTATCAACATTGTTTTGTTTATAACCTCAAAAATATATTTCTAGATGGCGAGTCCTCTTGAAACGTCCACATTAGTTTAACAACTGTAGAATGTCTTATCTTTATGGTAAAGTTTCTATGAATTGTACAAATTTTTATAAGTGGGTATAGCAGTTCAAAAATTGTCATGACTCAGTGATTGACGAACACCGTTCTGGCCGACCAGTTGCTGTTTGAACTCCATCACTTGATAGTCGAATTCATGACATTATTGTTGCTGACTGCCCTGTGTCTGTGGAAATGATAGTTGATAAGGTTCAGTTAGTACTGGTATAGTTCATAACATTATCTGCAACAAGCTGAAGGACTACAAAACATGTGCAAGACGGGTCCCAAAGGAGTTGACATGGCTACACAAGGAAACAAGTTTGAGAGTGTGCACAGAGCTAAAGGAACGTTATGAAAGAGAAGGTGAGCACTAGAGATGGGCAAACTCGTTCATCCTTCGGAACTAGTTCTCTGGTGATCGCTCTTTTTTGGGAACCGTTCATTTTTACTCGTTCACAGTTCTTCTGTGCTTGGTATAAGGTTCTTATGAAAAATTGAAAATTAGTAGCATAAGTGCCTCAAGATGGAAGACGCCAAGAAGGGGCACGTGCCTCCGCCCTGGAGTACAGAGTTTTTATTCATAACATAATTCCACACACTTGTATTTTTCGTGATTCTGCAAAACCTCTCGTGTAGCCAAGTGTAGCGTTAAGTGGCTGATCGCAGTGAAATAATATAAGGTGGCACAGGAAAAACCGGCCCCGAGAACAGACTGCTAGCCAATCACACAGGATTTGTTGACCACTATGAGCAGAATAGATAAACATGTAATAATGAGACAGTGAAAAAATAACAAATACGCTAATGCAAACAACAACTTGGAAACAATAGATGACAACTGGTAGGCGACAATGAGCCGTCTAGTGCTCGGGCCGGTGTTTCATGGACCACCCTACACCACTATCATAATATTGTAGATGTTATCATATTCTCTTAATAAAATATGACACCAGACACTCGATTATGGAATGTGGACTTCATCGACTGTAAGTTGGTCTGCCTTCCATAACAAGGAACATGCTCTTCTTTTAACCTTGGATTAAAAAAAGACGGAACATGGCCACCCGCGTGTGCCGTGTCGACTTCCTTTGCATGTGTAATACAAAAATCTTGCCTTTTTATAATTATTTCTTCCGCTGTTTATCGAAATAGTGAAGTAAGCTGATACGCCATTTTGTTACATGAAAAGATGAATGTATCACATACCACGTAATTTAATGTAATTTACGTAATTATAAAATACATTATAACTATTGGGTATGGACTCTGAATAGAATACGAAAAGACCAGAAGTTCAGAGTTCAAAAAAGGTATGAAACAGATCTAGAATGGGCGTGTGCAGCGAACACACTGAACCAACTATGGGCGGCCAGCAGTGGAACTGCGGCGATGGCCACACGAAGAAGGACGAGTCCGACCGAGTAAGACCGAGACAGATGGGAATGGGACTGAGGCTGGAACGGGACTCGCCGACGTGCCGTTGCAGGAACGAGACTGACCGTTTCCCGTTCCAAGGAACTATAAGTAGAAAGACTGTTCCTAAGAATTCGTTCATCGCTCATTCTGTTCATCTTGATGAACCGTTCCTTTGGACCCATTAGTTCGTGAACAACCCATCTCTAGTGAGCACTTCCTCAACAAAATGTTAACTTGTGATGAAACTTGGGTTCACTATTATGAGCCAGAATCAAATAGACAAAGCATGAAGTGGAAGCTTGACTCACCAGTCAAGAAAAAATTCAAACCCCAAACATCAGCAGCAAAAGTCATGTTGGCGGTGTTTTGGGATTCTGAAGGTCCAGTTTTTTGTGATTATCTCGAGGAGCGGCGAACATGAACAGCCAATACTACTCAGATTTGTTTTTTAATAAGATGAAGCCAGCCATGAGAGAGAGACGTCGTGGATCTCAGAGGAGATGTATGATTCTCCAGCAAGGTGACACACTTCCTCATATTGCTCAACTAACTCGTGAAACAAGGGACATAATAGGCTGGGAAGTACTGCATCATCCCTCTTACAGTCCTGATTTAGCACCTAGTGATTTCCATTTGTTTGGTGCACTGAAGGAGGTTCCAGGACAAGAAGGACATGAAAAAGTTTGTGAGAAACTGGCTCAAACATCAAGATAAAAAGTTCTTTGCAGCTGTAATAAAAAAGCTTGTAGTACGTTGGAACAAGTGCATAAATGTTCAAAGGGATTATCTTGAAAAGTTGAAAAAGTATTGTTTTGTAAAAATAAACGCTTTTTTCTCCGACCAATTTGTCTCCTTAATTACTGAAGGACCATTGTATGATGCAACGCTCACTGTTAATCATTATAGAATTATAGTGATATTAAATCATTCGTATTTATTACACTGTAATTGAAAATTAACCATAATAATTAGGTAATTATTGGTGATTATTATCCAATAAAGTCAGTTGCTTGGAAAATGGGCATGGAGAGGATATGGTGGGAGAGATGGTCACAGAAGTGATAGGGGTGGTTGGGGTGGGGAGGGTGTGGGAACTTCAACTTGACTCTGACCTTGACCTTGGTTGAGAAGGTATCCCAATTTCCTTGAAAAAAGAAATTAGTCAAAGTGACCCAGAACACACATAGCCCAACTATTACCACACAGGTCTAGTTATAGTTTTCATACTAGTAAGAGACTCTTTGTGGATAAAAATCTAGATGAAGCCAGTCATCTACTTATGTGTTTCGTGCAGCCATAATGTTTTTTTTTCTTTTTGCATGTCTAGTTCTGTAGGACCAAATTGAGGAGCAAATCTCCAAGGTCATTGAACGTGTCATACATGAAATTACAACATAAAAGTAATAACAGACAAAATAGCATGTTTAAAAAAAAACAAAAAAGACAAGCCATAAATTTAAGTAAACGCAATCAACAGAATAACATAGGAATCAACTTAATTTTTCCAGGAACTTCTCAACAGAATAGAAGGAGCGACCCATGAGGAAACTTCAGTTTCTATCTGAAAGGAGTGCATTATTACTAAGATTTTTGAATTCTTGTGATAGCGTATTGAAAATGGATGAATCAGTATACTTCACACCTTTCTGCACAAGAGTCAAGAAAATGTGATCTAAATGAAGAATGGATTTCTGCCTAGTATTAACTGAGCGAAAGCTGCTAATTCTTGGGAACAAGCTGATACTGTTAAGAAGAAGTGACAGAAAAGAATATATATATATATATATATATATATTGAGAGGCCAATGTCAGAATACCCAAACTAGTGAACAGGAGTCGACAAGAGGCTCGCAAACTTACATCACTCATTGCCTGAACTGCCCGCTTCTGAGCCAAAAATATCCTTTGAGAAGGGGAAGAGTTACCCAAAATAAAATACTATACGACATAAGCGAATGAAAATAAGCAAAAAGACTACCTCTCATGTCAAACGATCACTTACTTCAGATACCATTCGAATGTTAAAAACGGCAGCATTAAGTCTTTAAACAAAATCCTGAATGTAGGCTTTTCACAACAGTTTCCTACCTATCTGAACACCTAGAAATTATAACTGTTAAGTTTCACTAATCATATGCCCACTCTGTGATATTAAAATGTCAGGTTTTGTTGAATTGTGTGTTAGAAACTGTAAAAACTGAGTCTTACTGTGATTTAGCGTTAGTTTATTTTCGACAAGCCATGAACTTATGAGTGTCATGAACCACATTATTTGAAACAGAGCCAACTCTGGACGCAACATCCTTTACTACCAAGCTAGTGTGATCAGCAAACAGAAATATTTTAGAATTACCTATAATATTAGAGGACATATCATTTATATAAATAAAGAACAGGAGTGGCCCCAAGACGGATCCTTGGGGCACCCCACATTTGACTATGCCCCACTCAGATCCCACATCACAGACATCTTCAACACTGTGAATAATTACCTTTTGCTGTCTGTTATTAAAGTAAGAGGTGAACCAATTGTGAGCTACTCCCCATATTCCATAAAGGTCCAACTTCTGGAGCAATATTTTATGGTCAACACAATAAAACGCCTTAGCTAAATAAAAAAAGGTACCTATCATTTGAAACATTTTCTTTAATCCATCCATTACCGCATTGAGAACAGATAATATACCATTTTCAGTTGTTAAACCACTTCTAAAGTCGAATTGAAAATTTTATAGCAAATTTTGTGATATAAAATGATTAATTACCCTTACATAGGCAGCCTTTTCAATAACTTTAGTAAACATCTTGCAGAAAATAAAGGCGAAACGCATATGGCACTAAAATTGTGTTTTACTCAGTTGCTGTCAGACAGTCCGTAAGTAAAAATTATCAGTATACCGTAATATTCCACGCCACTGAGGAAAACAGGACTACAAAACTTGAAGATGTCAATACAGCTATGGCAAGCATTCCCTGTCAACGTGTACAACAGGTTCAAGAAAATACGTCTGAGACTCCATAATACGATACAGCACATAAAATTCAACAAAACATGCAAAAAGAACGATTTAATTCCAAGTTACGTTAATGTAAAGGTTAAAAACAGTTCTACAGTGGCACAAAAGTCTAACTCATTTGCAGAACGATATTGGTTACTACAGGAAATTGAGATGCTCTATTCTAAAAAACAGCACCTAAACATGATGCTCTATGAGACTCATCTAGAATTGGCAAAAAAGGTAGGAAACGCCACAGTTTTCATGGCACTAGTAGAAAAAACTGAACACAACACATACAGTGCAATGAAACATTTACAAAATAAACATAAACAGAAGATAATGAAACTAACCGTAAAAAAAGACGCAAAAATACATTTACATTTTAAATGTGAAACCACATGAGCACCAACACACAATCCATCCACGTTTAGTTAACCTAACAGAGACAGAACTACACGAAAATGAAAAAAATGCTCTTGGAAAAAGGTTTGAAACACTGCACCAATAGCAAAGTGAACAATCAATACATAGAAAATCTCATAGTAGAAACTGAACACATCCTTACACGTGAAGAACGACAACATAATTGTGAAACAAACATAGGACTGACAAGAGAACTAGTAAAAGAAGAAATAAAAGGCATAATAAAACAAACACAGCTGACACACAATAAGAATAACCAAATAGAAGCAGCCACTATGAAAAGGTTAAAACAAAAGTTAACAAACAATAACATATTAACAACAAGAGCAGACAAGGGAAAGATAACAGTACTCATGGATAGAGAGCAATACATCACAAAAACCAAGGAATACATAAACACCACTGCCATACAAAAACTGAAGTCAGATCCAACTACACGATTCCAGGCAAATGTGAAACGAACACTGAAAAACATTGAACACACACTCACATACAAACAGAAATACTACATAACACAGAAAAACCCACAAGCACCAACACTCCGCAGTCAACCAAAAGTACATAAAGACGGAATGCCAATAAGAGCTGTTATCAACTTCAAGAAAGCCCCAACATACCACATAGCCAAACACCTCCAAAAGTTAGTTACAAAACACTATAAAGTAGAAAACAACAGAACAGTGATAAACACAGGAAACCTAATGGAAGACGAACAGATACCACACACAGCATCACTGATTTCATTCGATATAGAAAATATGTATACCTCCATCCCTATCACAGAAACAATAGAAATCATAGAACAAAATCTCTCATCTCACAACAACCTCACCACAGACGCAATAAAAGAAATAACAGATATGCTCAGACTGACAAATGAACAAAACTACTTTCAGTTTGAGAATGAATATTATCTACAAAGTGATGGACTGCCCATGGGATCCCCAATATCAGGAACACTAGCAAACATTTTCATCAGTCACCTAGAAAATCAGATATTTGAAAAGATAACCACTAATGAAAGTTTCAAAATCATATATTGGTACAGATATGTGGATGACATTATTTGTCTGGTAGATGAGCCAAGTGAAAAAATAGATGAAGTCCATTCAGAAATAGACAAAGCTCATCAGAACATAAAATTTACACTTGAAAAAGAAACAGAAAATCAAATAAATTTTCTTGACATTACAATAAAAAAAGAAAATGGCAAACATACATTTAACATCTTTAGAAAACCAACAGCCACAGACACAATAATACATTCCACATCCACCCACCCCCACAGCCAGAAACTTGCAGCACTAAGACACATGAAACTATGAACAAGAAATGAGTACAATCATACAAATAGCTAGGAACAACGGGTATGACACACATGTGGTACACAGGCTCAATCAAAAAATAAAAACACAAATACAAAACAAACACAACATTTCAAGAATACAAAAGAACTCACAAGCTGAAAACTTACAAACACACTCAACAAACACACACAATGACCTACACACATAAACTAACACACAGGGTTGCAAACATCCTAAAGAGACAGGGCTTCAAAATAGCATATAAGCCTGGGCAAACCCTCCAATCACACCTAAGCCAGCCAGCTACCAAGAGGGACAAATTCCAACAATCAGGAATATATAAACTTGAATGTCAAAGTTGTGATGCAGTATACATAGGCATGACATGCAGGAATTTTGAAACAAGATACAAAGAACATATCAGGTGTTGGAAGTATGAAACAAACCATTCCACATTTGCAGAGCATTTAAAACACCATAACCATCATCCTACAAACATGGAACAAGAAATGAAAATAATGAGAATAAGCAACCATGACAAACATCTTATACAAACGCAAGAAAACTTCCACATCCAGAAAGCCGTAGCAGAAAACAAACATGTGATAAATGAACAAACAAACATCAGCACAGGCTCCCTACTATACTTAATAAAAGAAATGATAACATAAAATAAAAAAACTCTTCCCCACACCATCTGGACACACACACACACACACACACACACACACACACACACACACACACACACACACACACAGCCCACAAAATATATATATACCAAAATACACACACACACAGAGCACAAAAAAAATTATATCACACCAATACACACACACACACACACACACACATACACAAACAAACGCATATGCGAACAGATCACAGATATTTCAATAATTACACTTGAAAATTTGGTAATAACATTCGATCTTTGGCAAAAACATTTGACAGTCGGCAACAGAAACCAAAACACTGCATTGAAACAAGCGTTTAATTCATAGTGCTGTGGAGTGTGGGAAAAAAACCGCAAATTGGCATTCATAAGAAGAAGAACAACACCAAAAATGCAACAGGAGCGTAATATGTAAGAAATTGTCCACGCAACCTGTAAGTACAGTTCAAAGCAGTACTACTTAATAGGAAATACCAACCACCAGAACTGTTTATGACCTACAAGCATTGTGACAAAATGTAAATTAAATAGCTAACATACGTACATATTCGAGGTCACTGATGATGCCTTGCAGAAAATAAAGGCGAAACGCTTACGGCACTAAAATTGTGCTTTATTCAGTTGCTGTCAGACGGTCCATAAGTAAAAATTATCAATATACCGTAACTTTAGTAAACACCAATGGCATGGAAATAGGTCTAAAATTGCCTATATTATCCCTTTCTCCCTTTTTATGTTGAGTAATCGTTAAGGAAACTGACCATTATTAAAGAAAACATTACAAAATATGAATAAGTACAGGGCTAACATGTGCAGCATAGTTCTTTAATACACTGCTAACCACTCCCTCATATCGATGAGAGTCCTTAGTCTTCAGTGATATAATTATTGGCTCAATCTTCTCCTTGTCAGTATCACAGAGGAGTATTTCATAATTCAATCACGGAAAGGCTTTTTCCAAGAGAGATTGTGATTCTCTGTAGAAACTAAGTTTTATTTAATTCACTAGCAATGCCCAGAAAATTATTGTTAAATACTGTACATGTATATGACAGAAATATTTTTGTTATGAAATAACTTTATATCGTCGACTTTGTGCTACTGACCAGACATTTCCTTCACAACTGTCCCAGTGCTCTTAATTTTATCCTGTGAATTAGCTATTCTGTTTGAGTGCCACCTACTCTTTGCCTTCCTAATAGCATTTTAAGCACCTTACAAGGTTGTTTCTAATAGACTACTGTAGCTTGATTGTGACTGCTTCTAACATTTTGATATAAATCCCACTTTGTTCTACACGATACCCTTACCCTCCAGTCAGCCACCCACCCAGGCTGCCTTTTGCTGCTAGTACCCTGTTTAGAACGTTCTAATGGAAAGCAACTCTCAAAGAGTATGAGAAACGTATTAAGGAAAGCAAGATATTTGTCATCTATCTTATCAGCACTATAAACATCCTTCTATTCTTGTACCTTAACGAAGTTTAAGAACCTCTCTATCACCGTTGGATAAGCTTTTCTACATTATTCGTAATTACATATAATACTGGTTTAAGTACAAATACCTTTTAGTATTATAATTTGTGCATCATGGTCTGAAAGGCCATTCATCCTTTTACTAACAGAATGACTATCTACTAATTAAGAATGAATACAAATACTGTATTTGACTGTGCTGCTGTTCCCCTGCACCCTGGTCGGAAAAAACAGTCTTCATCATATCATATGAGTTTAGTAGGTCTTCGAACATCTTTTTTCCTTGCACAATCACACACAAAATTAATACTGAAGTCACCACCTAACAATAATTTTTCGTACTTCGCATAAAGTGAACCAGGAACCCTCTCTAGCTTGAGCAGATATGCTCTGAGGTCAGAGTTAGAGGACCTATAAACAACAACAATTAGAAGTTAAGTATCACTAAATTCAACTACAAGGTATCAGATTATACAATGGTAAGACAGAGTTTTAGGAACCAGGTTTTAAATTGTAAGACATTTCCAGGGGCAGATTGGACTCTGACCACAATCTATTGGTTATGAATTGTAGATTAAAACTGAAGAAACTGCAAAAAGGTGGGACTTTAAGGAGATGGGACCTGGATAAACTGAAGGAACCAGAGGTTGTACAGAGTTTCAGGGAGAGCATACGGGAACAATTGACAGGAATGGAGGAAAGAAACACAGTAGAAGAAGAATGGGTAGCTCTGAGGGATGAAGTAGTGAAGGCAGCAGGGGATCAAGTAGATAAAAGACGAGGTCTAGTAGAAATCCTTGGGCAACAGAAGAAATACTGAATTTAATTGATTGAAGGAGAAAATATAAAAATGCAGTAAATGAAACAGGCAAAAAGGAATACAAACGTCTCAAAAATGAGATCGACAAGAAGTGCAAAATGGCTAAGCAGGGATGGCTAGAGGACAAATGTAAGGATGCAGAGGCTTATCTCACTAGGGGCAAGATAGGTACTGCCTACAGGAAAATTAAAGAGAGCTTTGGAGAAAAGAGAATAACTTGTATGAATATCAAGAGCTCGGATTGAAACCCAGTTCTAAGCAAAGAAGGGAAAGCAGAAAGGTGGAAGGAGTATAAAGAGGATGTATACAAGGGCGATGTTCTTGAGGACAATATTATGGAAGACGATGTAGATGAAGATGAAATGGGAGATACGATACTGCGTGAAGAGTTTGACAGAGCACTGAAAGACCTGAATCGAAACAAGGTCCCGGGAGTAGACAACATTCCATTAGAACTACTGACGGCCTTGGGAGAGCCAGTCCCGACAAAACTCTACCATCTGGTGAGCAAGATGAATGAGACAGGTGAAATACCCTCAGACTTCAAGAAGAATATAATAATTCCAATCGCAAAGAAAGCAGATGTTGACAGATGTGAAAATTACCGAATTATCAGTTTAATAAGTCACAGCTGCAAAATACTAAGGCGAATTCTTTACAGACGAATGGAAAAACTGGTAGAAGCCGACCTCAGGTAAGATGAGTTTGGATTCCGTAGAAATGTTGGAACATTAGAAGAAAGATTAAGGAGAGGCAAACCTACGTTTCTAGCATTTGTTGACTTAGAGAAAGCTTTTGACAATATTGACTGGAGTACTCTCTTTCAAATTCTAAAGATGGCAGGTGTAAAATACAGGGAGGGAAAGGCTATTTACAATTTGTACAGAAACCAAATGGCAGTTATAAGAGTCGAGGGGCAAGAAAGGGAAGCAGTGGTTGGGAAGGGCTGAGACAGGGTTTTAGCCTCTCCCCGATGTTATTCAATCTGTATATTGAGCAAGCAGTAAAGGAAACAAAAGAAAAATTCGGAGAAGAAATAAAAACTTTGAGGTTTGCCGATGACATTGTAATTCTGTCAGAGACTGCAAAGGACTTGGAAGAGCAGTTGAACAGAATGGACAGTGTCTTGAAAGGTGGATATAAGATGAACATCAACAAAAGCAAAACGAGGATAATGGAATGTAGTCGAATTAAGTCGGGTGATGCTGAGGGAATTAGATTAGGAAATGAGACACTTAACGTAGTAAAGGAGTTTTGCTATTTGGGGAGCAAATAACTGATAATGGTCGAAGTAGAGAGGATATAAAATGTAGACTGGCAATGGCAAGGAAAGCGTTTCTGAAGAAGAGAAATTTGTTAACATCGTGCATAGATTTAAGTGTCAGGAAGTCGTTTCTGAAAATATTTGTATGGAGTGTAGCCATGTATGGAAGTGAAACATGGACGATAAATAGTTTGGACAAGAAGAGAATAGAAGCTTTCGAAATGTGGTGCTACAGAAGAATGCTGAAGATTAGATGGGTAGACCACATAACTAATGAGGAGGTATTGAATAGAATTGGGGAGAAGAGGAGTCTGTGGCACAAATTGACAAGAAGAAGGGACCGGTTGGTATGGCATGTTCTGAGGCATCAGGAGATCACGAATTTAGCATCGGAGGGCAGCGTGAAGGGTAAAAATCGTAGAGGGAGACCACGAGATGAGTACACTAGGCAGATTCAGAAGGATGTAGGTTGCAGTAAGTACTTGGAGATGAAGAAGCTTACACAGGATAGAGTAGCATGGAAAGCTGCATCAAACCAGTCTCAGGACTGAAGACCACAACAACAAGAACAACAAATTCAACTGCCGCTGCACAACATTCAAATACCTGTTTAGTGCAGTGCCGTGATACCTCTACGAACTCAAATGCAATGCTGTTTTTTACGTACATGATCACTCCTCCCGCCGGCCGGAGTGGCCGAGCGGTTAAGGCGCTACAGTCTGGAACCGCACGACCCCTACGGTCGCAGGTTCGAATCCTGCCTCGGGCATGGATGTGTGTGATGTCCTTAGGTTAGTTAGGTTTAAGTAGTTCTAAGTTCTAGGGGACTTATGACCACAGCAGTTGAGTCCCGTAGTGCTCAGAGCCATTTGAACCATTTTTGATCACTCCCCCACCCCGCAAATAACTCCCTGAAAAACAGCCAGATAATCTGTATCCTGGAAAAGGAAGCCTATGAATTGTCAAATTATTTAAGTGGTCCTCCGATATACCAAAAATGTCAGAGTCAACATCTATAAGTAGTTCACTAATTTTATCTCTAATACCTTTCATATTTTGATGAAAAACGCTAATTCCTTCTCTGCTTGGATACCTGACCGCCTCTGAAGGTGATTCTTTTGATAGAGGGACTTCCTTTAAGCAGGTATACCTATCAGCTGACTTCAATCTAAAATAAAGTGCAGCTCTAGCACCAGCTGCTAAAGGAATTTTTCCATGAAGTATCGCACCACTACCCACTACACTGTCACCTATAAACTTTGCCAGCCTCCCCTTCCCATATCAATTGAGGTGCGGGCCGTGTCTAGTGAAACCCAACCTATTGACAGACTCAAATAGCATCACTTCAATTTCAAGCATTCCCACCGCCATCAGTGCCTTCTGCAGCCCCACATTAACATGCCAAACAGCAACATTAAGATGAGGCCAATCATGACTATGAAACACTTGCAAGAAGTGCACATTAGTGCTACCAGTTTGAGTAGCTATATTTAGCAGGTCACCCACTACATTATATTCCCCGTCCGTATCAATATTATTCGCTATTCCACCCACAATCACTACCTGATCCTCTTTCGTAAAATTCCTACGTAACTTCCCTATGCTGTCATCACCTGAGCCAATCCTGGGCTAGGCTTCAGAATGCTAGTGACCTGGTACTCACTCCCAACACGTCCTACAACTGCTGGTCCACACCTCTATCATGCGAACTAGCTATCAACAGAACCTTCTTCTTTCTGTTAGACTTTGCAACTGACTTAGGCTTCCTAACTGCTGAGGACTGCTGCGTGTTTCCTACATCTGCAGCTACAAGACACTTCTCTCCATTCAACTCTGACAGTTGGTCAAATCTATTGCTCATACGCAAAGTACAACTGTCTGAATATCTCCTCGTCCTAGCTGACTTCTTACCAACTCTCATATCCTATTCCACCCTTCTTCCTCCTCAACCTGTCTAGTTTTTCTTTTGCATCAGTAACGGCACCTGAAGATTACAGAGCTTACGCTCCTGCTCCTCTGTCAACTTATTACTGCTACAAATTCTGCATTTCAAGTGTGGATCTCGCTAGCATGACCCTGGCTTCTCCACTGCATTCCCCCGCTTCCCCCCCCCCCCAATGAAAATACTTTGAACAAATCCCACGCCGCAACCCACTACTTGGAAACCTACGACAAAGCCCATGCTTCTCACTCACTGTAAAATTTTAACAGTTACTCAAAAAACTAAACGTCTGCATTACTTAAGTTCAGTCTGTGACACTCCCTCCCATATTTTGTATTATCGCGAAATATGGGAGAGAGTGTCACAGAAATGACACAGGATTTGGGCTGGGCATTATTAAAAGAAAGGCGTTTTTCGTTGCGACGGAATCTTCTCACGAAATTCCAATCACCAACTTTCTCCTTCGAATGCGAAAATATTTTTTTGACACCACCCTACATAGGAAGAAACGATCACCACGATAAAATAAGGGAAATCAGAGCTCGTATGGAAAGATATAGGTGTTCGTTCTTTCCGCGCGCTATACGAGATTGGAATAGTAGAGAATTGTGAAGGTGGTTCGATGAACTCTCTGCCAGGCACTTAAATGTGATTTGCAGAGTATCCATGAAGATATAGATGTACAACAGTAGAACTATTTAAAGAACTAACAATATTGGTCACGAAATTCTCTCTCTACTGAGAAAGCAACAATTTTTACTAATACAACTAAACCACAACTAATACCAATACCACCAAAACGCCACACAATTTCTTAGCTAAAACCAAAAATTGAAGCGGCCACTGGAACTCACCGTAAGTAAAACAGTGAGTGAAAATTTTAGTGAAATATTTTATTAGAAATAATAAGAAACGTCATTTGAAGCTACCGCATGAAATTTACTAAACGACTTCAACGCACAAACAACTCTAAAAAACATAGTGGGTGAAAGTGCCCGGAAATTTATTAAAACGTTATTTCGCCAGAAACAGCACGAGGCACCGTTGAAAACTACTAAGTTTAAAAACTGTATAACAGTCAATATTCACCACTAGGTATCACGGGAATAAAGGAGGTCTGGGGGAGGGGGGGGGGGGGGGGGGGTTGTCTACCATTGGTTCTACGTAGTCTTTGAGATAACAACCACGTCAATATTCAGACTGCCCCAGGAGGAATACTGCGTCCTCAATATCGAAGATGAAGTGCTCATAGCTCTTAAGGTACGCAATTTGTAGTCCATGTTTAATAGGCTTTTTTGCATCTAATGTTCATTTTTGTCATGCCCCTGAATATTGACCTGAGACACTCCAGTATGTATTCGGAAAATACTAGATGTGCTCTCAACTCCCACTCATATCCCAACCTCGGAAATCGTGACATCTTCGGAAGCAACAGATAAATATTTGTGACAAGGAAGCCCATATACACTCATGCTAATAAATTAAGGATAATTGCAGAATATAGTGGCACACAACGTGGCACTATACAAAACTGTCGCTAAGAGCATAGGCACATAGGGAACACACACGACACAAATCTGTAAGTCCACGGTATTGGTGATAAGTTGAGAAAACCGTCCCGAAACACATGTGCTACAAAACGTCACGTTTCCTGCGCGTGTACCCCAACATCAATATGGGATATGATCACCATGCACACGTAGAGAGGCTGCACAACGGGTTGGCATACTCTGGATCAGGTGGTCGAGCAGCTGCTGGGGTATAGCTTCCCATTCTTGCACTAGTGCCTGTCGGAGCTCCTGAAGTATCCTAGGGGTTTGTCGCCTGATGTCTTCTGTTTCAAGGTACTCCTCCACGATGGCAGCTCGGTGGGTGCGTGAGTTATCATCCATCAGGAGGAAGGTGAGACCCACTGCACCCCTGAAAAGGCGGACATACTGGTGCAAAATGACGTCCCGACACACCTGACCTGTTACAGTTCCTCTGTCAAAGACATGCAGGAGTGTATGTGCACCAATCATAATCCCACCCAACACCATCAAACCACAACCTCCATACAGGTCCCTTTCAAGGACATTAAGAGGTTGGTATCTGGTTCCTGGTTCACGCCAGATGAAAACCCGGCGAGAATGTTCAGACTATACTTGGACACGTCCGTGAACATAACCTGGGACTCCTGTTCCAATGACCATGTACTGTGTTCTTGACACCAGGCTTTACGGGCTCTCCTGTGACCAGGGGCCAGTGGAATGTACCTTGCAGGTCTCTGGGCGAATAAACCACGTGTTCAGTCGTGTGTAGATTGTGTGTCTGGAGACAACTGTTCCAGTGGCTGCGGTAAGGTCCCGAGCAACGCTGCCTGCAGTACTCCGTGGCCGTCTGCGGGCACTGATGGTGAAATATCGGTCTTCTTGTGATGTTGTACACTGTGGACGTCCCGTACTGTAGCGCCTGGACGCGTTTCTTGTCTGCTGGAATCGTTACCATAATCATGAGATCACACTTTGTGGCACACGGATGGCCCGTGCTACGACCTGCTGTGTTTGACCAGCCCTGATGTCCTACCCCTCATAACGTCATCAATGTGCGTTCTTTGAGCCATTTTCAACACACAGTCACCATTAGCACGTTTGAAAACTCTGCTCACTTACTCGCTGCACTGTATTCTGACATGCACCAACACACCTCTGCGTATGTGGACTGCTGACAGCGCCACCGTGCGACGACCGCAGGTCAAATGCACCGCATGGTCATACCCCGAGGTGATTTAAACCCGCAAACCTACCACCAGAGCGTTGTTTCACCATGTATCAGCATTATCCTTAATTTATGAGCATGAGTGTATTTCATAGTTTCTTTGCTCGCCTCTCAGTGGTGACATAAAACTAACATCCCGTTCACTATAAGCGATTGACGCGTGTCAATCTGTAAGCAGTAAAGGAATACTATCATCAATGGCGCTGGCCCCGATCTATATCTAAGCCTATATCGTATATAAAGTACGAAATACGCAAGGAGGTGCTCTACGTAAATTTACCACTCCTATCAAGCCACTGAATGTATACACATTTCGAGCAACGTTCATCCGAGGATAAGATTTACGTTCGACTGTCTGAGTGATCATCTCCATATTATACAGATTTCCAAATCATTGTACTTATTTTGAAGCAGACACGATAGAAAGCTAAACTAGTAAGTACCTATGGTCTGCCGGCCGCGGTGGTCTAGCGGTTCTAGGCGCTCAGTCCGGAACCGCGCGACTGCTACGGTCGCAGGTTCGAATCCTGCCTCGGGCATGGATGTTTGTGATGTCCTTAGGTTAGTTAGGTTTAAGTAGTTCTAAGTTCTAGGGGACTGATGACCACAGATGTTAAGTCCCATAGTGCTCAGAGCCATTTGAACCATTTTGAACCTATGGTCTGAAGAACGGATATGGTTGTTTAATATTTTGTTTTACCTGGCGATGAATGAGTATTAAAAACCTAGTATCATAAAATAAAAAAGGAAGATCCGTTCCTAAAAATAATCGACTTTTGCTCTAATCACTTTGCAGAGAAATGTTTTGATACAGAGAGGGTCTGTGTGTGAGTGTGTGTGTGTGTGGGGGAGGGGGAGGGGAGGGGGAGTGTAAGCTGACCATTTATTCAATTCTTTGTATTTTTCAGGTAATAATTAATAATCGTAATTTCATGTAATAATTACCTTACTGTGTGCAGCTTATAAGATCCTGGACATGCTGTCGCAGACGCGGCTAACACCGTATGTCGAGGATGTAACTGAATACCAGCGAGCAAGGTTTACAACTATATATAAGGCAAGTGTTATCAAAGAGCTGGGAATTTTGCAGAGTTGTTCACTGTCTTTTTATGAACTTCGAAAAAAGCACATGCAAATGTGAACAGGCAAGCAGTATGTCAAGAATTGGAAAGTGTGCAAGTTCCCAGAAAACTAGTAAAACCAACACAAGCACGTATACAAGAGACAGTATGCACGGTGGAAGTGAGTGGGAAGATGTCGGAGAAGTTTGAGGTGGGGGACAGGATTGTGGCAGGGAGATACCCATTCCCCCATCTGTTTAATCATGTACTAGAAAGATCACTAAAAACAGTAAGAAGTCTAGACAGTTATTCAGCTGGGTAGATGGATGAGCACCATGGCCTAAGCGAATGGTATAGTTTTAATACCACAGAATCAGTAAGATCTGGTTCAGATTGTGAGAGTGTTCACGAATGATAACGAGAGCAAGCATGAAGATGCAGATAAGACCAAATACTTCGCAGTGAGCAGACAGAACGGTGAAAGACCTTTAAATGTGGATGGTAAAAATCTTTGAAAGGGTAAAAGAGCGCAGATATGTGGGGCAATACTCAGCGAAAGGAATGAGATAGACAGGGAAATAACGGCAAGAACTCAAGCGGGAAACAGGTTTCAGAAACTCCAGGCTTCTGACGAGATCCACGAAGTTTAGGATCTACAAGACAGTGGTACATATAAGCCGTGGTCCTATATGGGGCGGAGACCTGGACTCAGACCCAAAAGATAGATATAAATATCTTGACATTTGACAGTATTCTCTGAGACAGATTTTTGAACCAGTGGACGATAGGGACGATTGGAGAAGCAGGGAAAACCCCGTACAGCAGGAGTTGTACAAGTCGCTGAACTCCGTGGCAGTTATTAAAGAGTTAAGATAGAAGCGGCATGTGTACGTCATGCGATCACCAGGCAGGAGGTGGAAGAAAACGTCAGAGGCGACAGACCAATGGGATGACCACAGCTGAAATTGATTGATGGGATCAGTGAGGTTATGAGTACGATGGGTCTAGCTGAAGAAAAATACACAGACCGAAGCAAGATGGAGGAGGCTGATTGGCGACACCAAACACCGGCTTTGATCCGTGTGGCCAGCCTAGTAAGCGGGTAGGTAATATTTATTCTGTAATGTAGCGGACACTTACAAATAAAATGCGCTAACTGAACATTATACAACGTAAAATATTAATGTGGTATTGTCTATTATAAACAGAAAAATGAAGAATGAGAAAAGAATATAAAATAACAGGAGACATAGCCCCTAATTTGAACATATTACATCTCAAAATTTGATGCTTTCAGGACACTTCCATTTTGGTGTACTAGGAATGGATGCCATCGTGGCAAACGAATTAAAACACAGACCTGGCAACACAATCAAGTGCACCGAAAAAGTTAAAAAATAGCAACGATTGACAATTTCTTTCCAATAAGAAAAGAATAGCGTCAGTTGTCGCAAACACGCGAAATGCCCTTGCATTTGTTCAAATGGTTCAAATGGCTCTGAGCACTATGGGACTTAACTGCTGAGGTCATTAGTCCCCTAGAACTAAGAACTAGTTAAACCTAACTAACCTAAGGACATCACAAACATCCATGCCCGAGGCAGGATTCGAACCTGTGACCGTAGCGGTCTTGCGGTTCCAGACTGCAGCGCCTTTAACCGCACGGCCACTTCGGCCGGCCTTGCATTTGTCTCTCAGGGCTTTAAGCCAAGGTCTTTCAATATATTAGTGAAAATTATTATGATGCCTATGAAAAACGTATACGAAATCCACGATACTTTGAACAGCACGGTATCTGTCGGTATTAGCGATATAATAATAATATTCAAACTCTGCAGAGCGACATTTTACGCCGTACGAAGTCATGTACACTGGGATGCACTGTATGACGACAATGAAAATCATGTTGTAGGGCTGGGCAAACAATACTCGCGTTCGAACTGGCTCGAGCTTTCCCGATTCGCCGCAGCGTTCGATACAGTATTGAGCTCGTTCCAACGGTCACGTGGCATTTGACTAGTGCGTGTGCAAGGAATACGAACGAAACTATGAACTTGCCACAACAATAAGCTATAGCTCTGCTTAAAAGTTGACAATTTCGTGGAAGTCTGAAGGAAATAGCATTAAATCCTACTACTGCACAAACTCCTATTGTGCTCGGACAAATTTACAATATATTGGTGTATATATATATATATATATATATATATATATATATATATATATATATATATATATATAAGACGTAAAAGTTATCTGCCGAAAGAATATTATTTTATTGAACCGTGTATAACATTTTATTTGTTTGAGAGGCAGTAATGATTTACCAAGTAGGTTGCAAATGAGCAGTTCAGTCCCTATTCACGTTGTAGAATAACAGGTAGAAACTTTACCATATTTTAAACACTATGAAAACAAGACAGTAACTTTCAAATGAAACAGTCAAGACAGTTAATCAAGAATTAACTGCCGAACAAACGAAATGTATCGTAATAAAGGAATTGTAATTTTTATCTAGAGAATGAATTACGGCAGCAAGACCTATCTTCCAGACTTGACAATTAGACGCCACTAGATGGCGATACAAGAGCAAGCTCGAGAATTGCAAACTTTTATTTATTTGTTAGTTGTCTTTGGTAAATATTCCCTACATCATAGAAGATAACTCAGTCCTTGTTTCACAGCTATTTTTATTATTAAAATCCGTAGTGTATCAGAACGCTGAACAGGTCGTTGTGATGATACTAACAACAGTCACCAGATCTCAGGCCAGTCAATAGATTGAACAGAACCCGAGATTTCCCGAAATGTGAGTTAAGATATTCGAACAGTTCGAGTCGTTTTTAAACAAAGCCCTGTCATGTTGTATGCAGCTGAATGCTCACTCCATAGATGTTCCTACGCTTTTTGTTGAACGAAGTGTTTCATAGTATGGTTTCAGCGATTAATTACGTGTCGGTCACATAGTGTTAAAAATATTTGTAATTGTAACGAATAAATTAGCTTAAATATTTAAAAAAATTTATAAGAACTAGTTTGTAGTTTTTGCACATTTGTTGTGACTGGCAGCATGAAAAATCTTTGGTCACACGAGGCAGAATCTTTGCTTGTAAGTCGCAATGGATTGCTCTGCTAAATAGTTATGTTGATAGTCGATGCTAATCCTACGAATATATTTTGCGGCCAGCCTGAAAGTGAACTCCAGCCTGAAAGCGGACTCCCACTCCACTTCATTGCAAACTTCTGCACCATAACACTGAGCGAGGTAAAGCTATGTGAAACTAAATGTAGTCCGTAAGACCCTTTAAAGATTTTTCGGCATATAGTGCGAATCTTTCAGTCCTTTTCAATTAAGATTCGCCATGTCTCTACCGTGAACTCAGATGAAGGCAGTTTCTTGTTTCAAAGACACTACCTGACCAGAAAGATTTCTCAGCGGAACGCAACTGTTTAGCTCAATATTTGTGTAACCGACTTTATAATATTTTCTATTGTTTATTTTGTTATTATAAGTACCTAAAGATACGTGCTGAATTTCTCGTTATCTTCTACAACTCACAACCAAATTGTCACCTTGCAACCTTACCTAGACCTCTGGCTGTGCACAGATCAGTCAGTCACTACAACCAAGATTTCACAGGGGTCCAATACAAAACTTTAGTCCTCATCCCGCCTTCTTCAGTTCTGTTAAAAACACACTTCTAACTGTTGTATAAACTCCAGGTTTACAACTAGGAAAAACACAGCATGCTCCCCTACTCGTGTAGGGTATATCGACACAATTAAATCGCGTACAATGCTGAACGTTGCGCCCAGTTACGAAAACCCTATGAGAAACAACTTTGAGGCAAAAGATCTTTAATTATTGGAATAAGGTTGCTTTTTCAGTTGTAGATCATAGGGTAAAACGAGGAACAGCTTAAGTAGTATTTAAAAAGCGAATGTGAAGATCACGTTATGTTTGCAGGGATCAAGAAAGTCATAGCTCAAATGTCTTTTAAGACGCGTTAAGTGCAGAGGGTGCATTTCTACGTGTCTGACGTACCACTCTTCGAATTTAGCCACATCGTCTGCACATAAATTAACGTGTGAAAGGTTTAGTGCACGACCATTTCGCGCATACATTCAACGAAGTGAAAACAGCCCCTACCTGATCCTGTATTTCCAGTGGTTCATTTTTTTAAGAGACAACAATGGCAAACGCTAGATTTGCACACGAGCAGCGTATTTAGTGGAAACAAGGAAGGATACTTTTTTCCTTTGTTTGAAACAAGGGGCACAAATGACCATTGTGTTGCAATATGTCAATAAAACACAGCAAGAATACGACACTGTAAATAAACAAGATTTAAGACATACACTTGGATGACTATAAATTTAGCGTATTTAATAACATAACAGACAAACGTAAAAGGAGGGCAGCAATGTACATAAACGACGGACTAGTGTCTCATACCATGAAATAAATGTGTAGTGTGTACAATTTCTCGAGCATTTTTTAACGCTTTGGCAGCTGACCGCGTCTAGAAACAATCAGGTTTGTAATGCATACTGCATGCTACCAAAAACGGGAATGCCACGAAAATTTTGGAAAGCAACTGTAGAGCTAATGATAAGTTCATTAATAAGATTTTACTGAAGTTTAAAATGTATGGAAAGTCAAATGTATAATTTTTTACAGATATTACAAATTGGTCGAACGTACTAATGCCTAATCTCATGTGTTATATCGTCTATCATAGTAATATTCCCAAGAACGAGACTCAACCTAAGAAGGCTGTATACATTTAACGGCTCATTGTTGTCCGCAAGCACCTGGTACGGATAGCTACAAATAACTGTTGTAATCAGAAAGACGGAAATGATTCATCAGTTTAGTACTTGCAGCGAAATAGTTATTTGTTGACGCTATAGTGCACCTTTCAACAGTGTATCGCAGTCTATGTACCTCTGAGTACCGGCAGGTTTGAGACATAATACAGCCGGCATCTTTTGCTTGAAAGAAACAAAACAAGCCATATTGTAAACCTTTCTTCGTATTCTTAGGTGAAATAAGAAAAAAGGATTTCATGAGCAATTTTCATACAGATAATTTGAGACAAAGCCAGAAAAACAATTTTTAAAAACAAACGCCTGTAAAAACCAACTCTTGTAAAAAAAACATTACCTTTAGTATTTTTATCCTCGGAAGAAAATGCATAATAAACACGAAACTTTGCGTGTAATAACTTGCCTATACTGTGTCTTCGAAATCAAAATTTCATTCCCGTTTTGCTTTGCAATTGTTTAAAATTGGGGGCAAATTTGAGGACATTTGTAAAAACGCCAAAAACTGGTATTTTCGGCTCACTTTTAGAAAAAAAAAAAAAAAAAAAAAAAAAAGCTCTTGCAAACCATCTCCATTAGAAAGATCATGTTCTAAACTATCTAAAAAACTAGACAATGGCTTTAAAGTGTTCCAGACCAAAGGTAGAAGAGGTTTCTTTCAGGTTCTTAAGCTTGTATGTAGTAACGTGCTGCTCTGGAACCCAGTACTTTTCATTTCTAGATTGCATGATGAAGTACCCTCTGCTCAGTGGAAGACTTGCAGAAGTTTCAAATCCATCAATCTTTCTCGTAAATGCATGCAGCATATTGCCTTTGCTTGCTGATATTAATATACTTCCTTCAGTATCACTAATTTTTGCTAGGAAAGAGGATTCATCATTTCAAACTTTGCTGACATGAACTTTTGTTTCATCACTTAGCAAAATGTGATGATTTTCTTTAATACCTGCTAGAGTACGAGCATGTTTAAACTTCTTTTCTTGCGTCGCTTTATTTTCTTCAATTTCTTTTTTTTCTGATAAAGCCAATTTTATGCCATTAATACTTTAAGTGCAGAAGAAAATGGTTCAAATGGCTCTGAGTACTATGGGACTCAACTGCTGTGGTCATAAGTCCCCTAGAACTTAGACCTACTTAAACCTAACTAACCTAAGGACAGCACACAACACCCAGCCATCACGAGGCAGAGAAAATCCCTGACCCCGCCGGGAATCGAACCCGGGAACCCGGGCGTGGGAAGCGAGAACGCTACCGCACGACCACGAGATGCGGGCTAAGTGCAGAAGCAAGCTAGATGCATAGGTTTAAGAATTTGCATATTAACTGGCCCTTGCAGGCCTGCTCTTGCTACCAATCAGTTTGTTGCCACCTCCAACCCCACCGCAGGGTTACTTTCCATGATTTACAGCAACACGAATACATTCCGTCGTCATTCAAAAAAAAATGGTTCAAATGGCTCTGAGCACTATGGGACTTAACATCTGTGGTCATCAGTCCCCTAGAACTTAGAACTACTTAAACCTAACTAACCTAAGGACATCACACACATCGATGCCCGAGGCAGGATTCGAACCTGCGACCGTAGCAGTCGCGCGGTTCGGACTGAGCGCGTAGAACCGCTAGACCACCGCGCCCGGCCGTCGTCATTCCAAAGTCTCTTTTGTGATAGGGCAAATTGAAAAAAATGTGAAACTTTTGTGTTGGGCGCTGGAGCCGTCACTGAAATAATGGTTATGGGACATCTAAGCAAACTGCGTTTTCAAATTTGACCAGCGTCTTGATAAATACATGCACAGTAGTTCTGCCATGTCACATGCAGTCACTGACTAAAGAAAAATTCATAGATTACACCTTATGATTTTGGGGGAAATACGAGTACGAGTACACGACAGATGAGTGGATTGATGCTTCACTATTCTGCCTGTGGAAATCTTACACTGCATTCTAAACATTAAATGAACGATTTTCAACAAAATTCGTTGGGACAATAAGCTCATCTTCGTTCAGAACAAGTTTAAGGGCTTTGAGACGCAACCTCTGGTGTTTTGCGATGTAATGACGGCATGGTAGACTCCAAATTCTTGTTCCTACTTCTTCAATAAACTTATTCACTACTATTTGCTTCGCGTCCACAGTGTCTCGTTCGGTACGGATACACAGTAATTAGCCGAGCGGTCTAAGGTGTTGCAGTCATGGACTGTACGGCTGGTCCCGGCGGAGGTTCGAGTCCTCCCTCAGGCATGGGCGTGTGTGTTTGTCCTTAAGATAATTTAGGTTAAATAGTGTGTAAGCTTAGGGACTAATGACCTTATCAGTTAAGTCCCATACGATTTCACACACATTTTTGAATACAGTCATTTCCTGTGTATCACACTATTTGAAATGGATAGCAAATGCAGATGCCACAGCTTCTGTACTGGGACACTTTTCACAACGACATAGAATATATTCTGTAAATTGTAGACTGTAAACTGCCATTCTGAGAAGCTCAAGTTATTACCTCAAATTTTTAGAGAGACAAAAAAGAGAAAAGTAGCCTACCCATATTACTGGATTCTTTATGTCCTTTCATTTTTAATAAAAAGAATTATATAGAGCTAAATGCTATGGAGATGTTTAAATACAAAAAGTTTTTCTAGTTTTCTGATTCAAGCTCACTTCCTACTCAACGGAATTTTTAGTATTACCTCCCCAGAGACTATTAAACAATTGTAAAACAGTAAAAATGTTAAATTTAATTTGAGAGCCAGCGAATTATGGATGCTTTTTCATGGCAGTTTTGTCTTTTTTTTAGTGCCATGTATGGTCATATTGCAAAACCAAATCTTGTTTTTTATATCTTTCTAATGAAAATGGTTTACACTAGTCTGCAGAAAATGTTTTTTTAAAAAAACTGAGCTGAAAATACCCATTTTTGACGTTTTTACAGATATTGGCAAATTCGCCCCCAATTTGTAAACTATTGGAAAGCAGTACGGGAACTAAATTTTATATTCGAAGATCTTGGGTTGGTAAGGATCACATGCAAAGTTTCAGGTTGATCACTCACTTACTTTCGGAGATATGAAAACTTAAAGTAAACTTCTTTTCAAGCTTCTGTTTTTTTGGCTGCCTTTGTCTCAAATTATGTCTTTGAAAATTGCTTGTGAAATTCTTTCTTATTATTTCAATTAAGAGAACGCTAACAGATTTACAAGATGGCCTAGTTTGATTTCTTTCAAGGAAATATTACCGGAAATATTACGAGGGGAAGTCAAAAAGAAAACGGACTTTTGAGAAAAGGAATATTCATTCTAATGATAGAAAACTGAAACATACATTATTTTTCTACGTAACCTCCCTGCACTTCAACGCTCTTTCTCAAACACTTCACAAGTTTTTTGATTCCGTCGGAAAAAAACTTTTTGGTTGCAGCTGTAACCAATTTTATACCGCACCAGTCACTTCTGCACCGGTTGCAAATCTTCCCCTGGGCGCTTCCTTCGACGGTCCAAAGATATGGAAGTCGCTTGAAGCCATGTCTGGCCTATATGGGGAGTGTTCCAGCAATTAAAAGCCCAACACCTTTGTTGTTTCGGCCGTCCGTTTGGCAGAATGTGGCGAAGCGTTATCTTGCTGCAGGACGACAACTTTTCGCAGTTTTCCACGACGTTTGGATCTGATTGCAGGTTTCTGTTTGGTTCGCAATACATGACAATAGTTCTCACTGTTCACAGTTTCGCCTCTCGGAGTAAAATGAACGGCTACCACACCTTCCATGTCCCAAAATAGTGTTAGCATAATCTTACCAGTTGTTGAGTGACGTTTAAATTTTTTAACTTCTGGTGATGATTGATGTTTCCAAACCACGCTCGCAGCCTTACTTTCCGATTCGTGACGATGCAGCCATGTATCGTCTGCAGTAAGGATTTGCTGTAAAAATCCATCTACCTCGCGATGATAACGGACCAAATATTTACGAGAGGTGTCCATCCTTTGCGCCTTATGCTACGCTGACAACTCTTTCAGTACCCTCCCCGCATACACTTTCCAAAAATTTGACCTGTCGTGTAAGATGGAATACGCTGAACCATGACTCATATGTAAAGATTCGCCATTTCGTCCAATGTGATTTGTCTGTCTTCCATCAACATACCATCAACGACTTCCAAATTCTCCTCAGTTGTTAACATCGATGACCTGCCCGACCTTTCCTCGTCCCACAGAAGAGTTCATCCCTGTTTGCAGCGCTCTATCAATTCGTAGATCCTGCTCCGCGATAAAAAGCTGTCACCATACTGCGCTTGCTTTCGACAAATAGTTTCCTCAGTTATACCATCTTCCTCAAACAAAAAGCGAATCACTGCCCTCATTTTGTGACATGTTGCATAGAATTGTTGCAGACGACAATACTTCAGCCCTAGATACTAGCAGTGTTACCAAACTCTACGGCGAGAAATTGCAAAAGTTCCTTTACTTTTCGACTTCCCCTTGTACCTCTCAAAGCTCCCGAAAGCTAATTTATTACCTCATTACTGCTGACTCTAATCGCAACACACTTTGCAGACAGTATCCACACATATCATTGAATGTAGATGCAAAATTATATCACTCTACGAGGCATAGTTCAGGAGATACTACATCATAAACATTGAGATACGTGAAAATTAGCTTTTACTGAAAACAGAGTGTAAATTACGTAGACTGTACTCATCCAGTGTTTGATAATGAGACATCTTTTAGGGACTTCCAACAAACTTTAAATTCAATTTCGCACCTTTTATAAACCTTTTCTCGCTTCAGTGCTTAACATCAAATATTTTACACATTAAATCATTTGTACAATAATCAAACGTTTCAGGCTGTTCTATACTTGGGAATTCGAGTCTTTAAACAATCGGGGATGGAGTGTTTACTGGTGCCTTTCTTCCATACGGGCTTATAAAATACAATACAGTCGTTACACCAATATAATAAGTCAGTGACGGTGTCTATGAAATCCAAAGGAAATGAATGCAATTTTTCCTGCAAAGCTGCTATATACATCTACAGCTACATCTACCTAGAGACTCCGCAAGTCACCGTACGGTGCGTGGCGGAGGGTACGTTGTACCGCTACTAGTCATTTCCTTTCCTGTTCCACTCGCAAATAGAGCGAGGGAAAAACGACTGTCTATATGCATCCATATGAGCCCTAATTTCTCGAATCTTATCTTCGTGGTTCTTACGCGCAGTATATGTTGGCGGCAGCAGAATCGTTCAGCAGTCCGCTTCAAATGTCGGGTCTCTGAGTTTTGGTAAGGCAACGGCCTTGCCACAGTGGCTACACTGGTTCCCGTGAGATCACCGAAGTTAAGCGCTGTCGGGCGTGGTCGGCACTTGGACGGGTGACCATCCAGGCATTTTTCGTCCCACTCATATGCCACTACATAAAGCCTTCTGCGCAGAGAACTCAGTGATTGCAACAAGGGTACACTCTGGTCGCAGTAGTAGTCCTTCGAGTGCGTATCAGCGAATTTTCAGAAGTATGGAACTCTGGTGAACGTTCTCTGTATACCATTGTATGTGGCACCACCTCATAGAGAACGTGACAAGCTGGTAGATCATAACTTGGGCAATACATGTAACTTTTGTGCTCTCGTCATTTTTCGATACAGTTATTTCAACACAGTAATTATACTACTTGCACATTTCTAAAAGGCACTAGGCGCTGTGACCCATGGAGACCAGCTAAATCTGTACAAATCGAATGTGCCCGACCGGCATTGACAACACGCAATCAGTCAGTCACAGCAACACGAAACAAGCCAATGTCGGTCCAAAGCCTTGGTACTTCCGTTGATTCTGTTTCTCCCATCAGCCACCGCGCCGGATGTCTCCTTGGAGTGCGCGAATAATACTTTCGTTAATGTGTAGTTTCAGCATCCGATTGAAAACTTGAGAAGTTAGTAAAACCAATCTGCAATCATATTTTTGTTTACGTTGTGCCACAGTAAACAGAGACAGATATGTTTAATTTTTTTTCTTTCCATCGTAACCGTTACTGTTCAATACATGTTTCCGGAAGGCAGTGTAAATTAAATAATTTGTATTGTTCAGCAAATTTGCACAAGTAGTTTGTTTACGTACAGTCATATATAGGCTAGACTTTACGAACAAATCTTCCTGCTTCTCGATAATTCATGTAACTTTATCTTGCCTTGTTGCTATGATTTGTCACAGAATTGTTAGACTGTGGTTATATTTGATGGATACTGACGTTTTTCTCCATTGCGATAACGGTACTGGAATGGGAAGTGGGGATGCAAATGAAACTCGTCAGTGGTTTTGCAGGATCCACAGTAGAGATAGGAAGATAAAGGTTCTGGAGGGAAAGATGGTTGCCCTTCTGGCTGAATTAAAGAAGCCTAGAATATTCGTAGATCTGGGAAGGCTTGAGGGAGAAACGTAAAGAATGATGCGAAGCGGCGACCAATAATAGGAGGAACAGGCATAGAACTACTCTTGACAGTTTTGTGGTAAGTATGGAAAATACGTTTGACGTGTTGAGCGTGTGGCAGATGCGGGTGTAGACTGGGCAGAACCAACTCTCAGTAAAACTTTGAAAAGTAATAATGCAAGGAAGTCAGTAAAGGAAAAGAAAGATCTTTTATTTGGCATAGTTCAACAGTTGAAGGATGATAATGAATGTATAGTCACCATTTTTAAAACCAGTTCTGGTGTGGGTCAAGTGACAGAGAATATATCATCACTGTGTAAGTATTTCACCAAATAAGACACTTTGGCATCAGTCGGTGGACCAGGCAATAGTACTGACAGATCCTGAGCGCAACAAAAAAAGTAACCTGGTAAAAACAGCTTCAGCATCGAGACATGCCGCCAGCATCGAGACATGCCATGTTGAATTTATATCTGCTCTGAGCCTCTAGGACTGACTACTTAACTGTTCTGCCATGATAGTTACTTTTAGAGCTGTAATGGCTGCTTGCATCGGGTGTGGACCCAAGAACCAAGTTTTAAGAGAAATGCGGCTTGAAATAAACATTCAGTTTGAGGAAGTAACTAAACAGTATAATTCTAGCAAATTGAATGTCTACATACAGCTGTTAGTTGAAAATTTTCGGCAAGCACCAACTTTTTACCTCATTGTATTTCACGTAGTGTAAAGTGCAGTCCTTCCTTGCTGCAGCAAAATATTCAGACTGAGAAGTTATATTAGTAAACTTTTTTCTTTTGCATCGATGAATTATCGCTCAAACCGAGTTGACATAAACTGCTTCTCATTCCTCCTGAGCAGAAATCGAGAAAGGAGGAGTTGACACATTCCTCAGAGTGTGCCATACATTTAAGCACATTGATAATAATAAATTCTGCTCAGATCATCACCTGGAAGTATGTACTACAAAAGCAGAATTTCATTAAAAAAATCGTTTGTAGTAAAAGTAACTGTTTTCTCAGCAGCTGCAATATATATTATATTGAAAAATCAATAGTTAGTGGCCTCTCCAACCACTATATGCAGTTCCTTAAGTTGAAAAATAGGAAATTTGTGGTAAGTTCCTATAGGACCAAACTGCTGGGGTCATTGGTCCCTAGGCTTACACGCTACTTAAAGTAACTTTAATTTATGCTAATGACAACACACACACCCATGCCCGAGGGAGGACTCGAACCTCCGATGGTTAAAATTGAAAGTTAGTACTTATCAGGGTACAAAACTACTAAATCAGAATTCAGAATGAAAGGCGCCTGTGCCAGCCACACAATTCTCTGAATTATTATTTGTAATGATTAACTTGGCTTCACCTAGTTCAACAGATTGCTTTCCTGCTATTTGCTTACATTATAGCCACGCTTCGAAGAAGGACTGCGTAGAGAATCAGCTTTACTGATTTATTTCCATTTCTTATCAGCATGCTACGTTAGCCGTTATCCATAAACTATTCACAGTTAGCTCTGTGACGTACGAGTGCGTTTGTGATTGGCAGTGCACGTGTGATCGCAGAATCAGGGTAACCATCTTAGTTCTCGTTGTAGAAACCTGGAAACGCCCATTGAATTTTACCTTTCAAAGCTGGCTTGTGGGCTGACCGGCGGAGACACAGTTTTGTCCCATTCTCTTAATAGTTCGTCAGAAAAGTGTGTGAACTGTGGAATTCTCCACCGAGCTACTATTCAAATTTTGTATGGGAAACTGATGAGAGGCTACAGTAACGGGCGCTGGAATTTTTTCGTATCCACAGCATTGTGCGAAGCGTTTGGCACCACTGGGTCGTTTTTCGTGACGGCTGCCGCCAGATAGGGCTGCACTGTTTATTGTTGTGGCTGTTTGAGCACCTTTGCTGTGATATGTTTTTCATTTGGCCTTAATTTGTTATCATAAAGTCTTTCTTGACTGACACTCGGTTCTGCAGTGACTTCTGCATCTGTCGCCATCTTATTTTTCGTCATAATCCTCTTCAATGACCGTCTGTCACAGTCACTGAAGACACGCTTCGTCCGCGTTGTGACTCAACGTACGGTTTTTCAGCTTTCCCTCTATGCGGTTAAATCTTTGATACTGTGCGTCACGAAATACCAAACACTGGCTGGCCCCTGTGACCGAGCGGTTTTAGGCGCTTTAGTCTGGAACCGCGCGACCGCTACGGTCGCAGGTTCGAATCTTGCCTCGGGCATGGATGTGTGTGATGTCCTTAGGTTAGTTAGATTTAAGTAGTTCTAAGTTCTAGGAGACTGATGACCTCAGACGCTAAGTCCCATAGTGCTCAGAGCCATTTTTGAACCAAACACTGGCTCCCTTGGTTACAGAAGCACTCACCATATGACCACCAACCATTTGCCTATATTCGAATTCACTTAGCTCCGACATAATGCATTCACAACTGCACAGAACACTGTTCCGACTACGACTGACACTTTCACCGTGTTGAAGACATGGCACAGATGCCGTTCGTCGTCAAGTACGACAGCTCATGCTACAGGATTGACTAACATCTGCATTAGTGCTCAGGCTTGTAATTAACCACTGAGATTATATTCATCCGGTATTTGAGAATGAGAACCCCAAAATATCAAGAACAGTATATCGCGTATTACATTTTCGCTGTTCAAGAAGTTTTGATGTATTACTTCTTTACTACCAACTCTATTCGCAACACATTTTTGTAGACCAGTATCCACATCTATCACTGAATGTGCCTGCAAAATTATATCATTTTGCGATACATATTTCAGGAGATATGAGGTCATAAACATAAAAATCCGTGACAAACTAGTTTTTTTTTTTTTTTTAAACGGAGTGAAAATTACCCAGATTATGGCCATCCAGTGTTTGATAATGAGAGCACTTAGCGACCTTCAACAAACTTTAAACATAACTGCAGATCTTCTCTGAACTTTTTCTCTCTTCCGTGCTAGGTTCAGACATCTAACACATTAGCTCATTTGCCAAGTAATCATAATTTCGAAGCTATTTTACACTGGTGAGTTCGTTTCTTTACTTTGAAGCATAACCCAGGGTCACCTGGCGCTATTTCCACCAAATTTGTTAGGTACGTAAGTTACTATTTGTATAAGAACACCGTGGGAGTAAGATTGCCCACTATCACTAGGGGTGGACTTGTCGATGAGAAACAGTGGCGTAAAAATGTTCTGAAACGATCTGTTAGCAGTTGTGTCCTGTATTAAGTTACTTAGAATAATTTTAAAAGTGTGGTGTGCAGTTTGTATCTAATTTGTGCTGTTAAGTGTGTCAACCAGGTCGCGGGATCGAGCACTGCAACAAGCGAATAGTTTTGTCAGCGAAATTGGCGTAACACCAAGCCACAAAGGCGAAAACTACAGATAAATTTAACATCCTCTCTTGAGTCATACGGTGTAAAACAGCAGAGATTCAATGTTGTTTCAGAACCTCACAGACAAACTTTGAAGAATAATAGGTCACGCAGAGGGGATCATATTTATTAAGAAACATAGTCTTAAAACACCTCCCCAGATAGTGAATAACTACAATTACACAAGAATTACCGTTATTATTAGTAGCCCTAGTTCTAACAGTAGTTTACATGAGTGTTTGAAACAATCCGCCCTGTGCCTCAGTACATGCAACACACCTCCGGATTGGTAACCCCCCTCCCCCCCCCCCCAAACTGTGTAGAGCACGTCGGGATACTGTCAGATCGGGTGGAACTGACTCGGGTTATCAGTTAAATCTAACATCTCCCCACAGAAAGTAAGGAAGGGACGTCAAGTGAGGCGAACGCGCTGGACACGCAACAGGTCCTTCTCGTACTAACCAATGTTCTCTAAAATCGAGTTAGTTGTTCTCGCGCATCAACACTGAAGTGTATTGGGGCTCAATCATTCTGGAATCAAAGACCTCCGCGCACAGCAAGCGGTAGATTGTCCAGCAGTTGAGAAAGTATGATCTGCAGGAACTATACTTGCAAGTAAGCTTCTCCATTTAACGCAGGTGCCAATATTACAGGTCCTAGTAGATGATTATCCACAATTCCCGCACGCATGGTTACGGAGAATGTTCGTTGGTGAACAACCAACAGCAACCCCATGCAGATTTTCACAATCCCATATGTAAAGTGCATGCTGTCAAAATACTCGTCACGTGTAAAGAAGGGCTCACCTGTATATAAAAAGCCGGTCGGAGTGGCCGTGCAGTTCTAGGCGCTACAGTCTAGAACCGAGCGACCGCTACGGTCACAGGTTCGAATCCTGCCTCGGGCATGGATGTGTGTGATGTCCTTAGGTTAGTTAGGTTTAATTAGTTCTAAGTTCTAGGCGACTGATGACCTCGGAAGTTAAATCGCATAGTGCTCAGAGCCATTTCAATTATTTTGTATATAAAAACATGTGTGTGGAAGGCAACATAGTCCACGCTTAGGTGTACGAACATACGAACAGTTGCTCAAGCAGCATATAGTGTGGGTAATTAGCTGGTCCTAAAACCTGCCTCCTTTGACAAAAGTTCAAATGTTCAAATGTGTGTGAATTCCTAAGGAACCAAACTGCTGAGGTCATCCGTCCCTAAACTTACACACTACGTAAACTAACTTATGGTAAGAACAACACATACACACCCATGCCCAAGGGAGGACTCTAACCTCGGACGGGAGTGGCCGCGGAGTCCGTGACATACCGCCTCTAACTGCGCGGCCACTCCGCGCGGCGACAAAGACATCTAGGTCGTACTCCTGCAATGCTCTCCAGATATATATGTGACCTATTCCCATAGCATGTACTGGACTGTTGCACGTGTGCGGGTTGAAGGTTCATTGCTAAATTTACGGACCATTTCATTCTCAAAATTTGGTGATCTCACGTCACACCCACTTCTGCCAACATGCTGAGGGCGCAAAGTCGCTGTTTCTCGTAAGCGTCCATGAATTGCAAAGTGGGTACAGTGCTACGGTTGTATTCTGTTAGGGAACCGATTTACGCCACACTGTAGCACATAATCATGTCATTGAACTCATCAAGTCCATACACCATGTTTTATTCAATAGTAACAGCAAGAAAAGGTGAAGCCTGTACTATTAAGATGCACAACACTAAAAATGCAGCCGAGTGACAGAACTGGTAAGACTCCACAGAATAACAACCTCTCTAGGAGCTGCTCAGCAAGTCGTTGGGTGTCGGTGCACGTCGTGACAATACGCGTAACTCATAAATGGCGGGCAAAATACATATGTTCCTTAACAAAAAAATGATAGTCTTCGTGTGATCAATACCTCAAAGTTTGTCGGCGAGGTCCTGAAACACCATTTAAGTCACATACGCATGTGTTCAGCATCTCCTCCTATGCATTTGGATCGATTTAAACAAATTTTGTACATATATTACTTACTAACTGAAAATAAATACTGTGAGGGCAAAAATGACCACCCTACTGTCATTGGGGAGGAGGTGATAACGGGATGATGGACAGAGAAGGGAGGACGGAGAAGGTAGACAGAGTGAGGAAGAATGAGGAGATGGACAGACAGAGCTGGGGGGAGGAATGGACAGAGAGAGGGGAAGGGTGAGATGAACAGAGAGAGGGGGAGGGGTAGAGGAACAGGGGAAGGGGGAGGAGGAGAACGACGAGAAGGGGGGAAGAGATGGACAGAGAGAGAAATGGGAGGAGTAGATGGACAGAGACAGATGGGATGGATAGAGAGAGGGCTGAGGAGCATGTGGATAGAGAGAGTGACGAGGAGATGGACAGAGAGAGGGGGGGGGGGAGGTGAGGAGATGGACAGGGGAGGGAAGAAGAGATGGCCCAATAGAAAATTGGAATAAATAAATATCTAGTAAAGGCCAAGTTTCTCAGCTAGTTACTTATAAAAATAAATTGAGATGTTAAAAGTAGAGGCTAAAATTTGAAATATGCCTATGTCTGTATCATCTATACTTTCTTAAGTTCTGTACTTGTAGCTTCATTCAATCTGGTGTGCACTGCTACCCTTAAACAAATTCTCAATCATTGTCAGACACTCTGACACAGAAGACTCTAGTAACCTAAGAAGGGACGACAGCTTGGAACGCGTAAACCTAGTTAACATATTTCACAGATTTTTTGTGCAGTTCATTTTAAGTACTTACGCTATATAATATTATTGATGTTTTGTGAAAATAATATGAAATTCGTAAATTTATGAATTTGCTTTTCGTGTGAAACATGGTCATTTAGACAGATGATTTTCGGCTGTGGACTATTTATTATTGGTCAGATGTGTGAGTGAAGTAAAAAAAAACTCCCTATAAACTACACAATGGATTTCTACCCGAATTTTCATAGACAAACGAAGAGTGGGAAATGGACAAATGGGCTATCAATTTGACTAGAGTGAGGACTGTTTTTTTTTAAATTTAATTGTTTGAACGAAATCAAGATGACTAAGAAAAACTTGATTAGTGATTGGAGGGAAAATTAAAATATTTCGCAGACAGCTGCTATTAGCTGCAAATGAAGTGTCCATAGCGGTAAATGAACTGTCCAAAAATATCAAATCACGGCATAAATTGAAACTTCTCTGCTTTCTCTTGATTTATATATCTTAATAAATATCGATCGATATTTAAATGATTTCTGAACAAAACTTGAAAATAAAAAAATGAGAAAACAGTCAAACGTTTCGTGTAACGATTTCTCTAAAAGTGAGAAATAAAATAAATCAGAGAAACATTTAAAGCGCCTATGTATGATACTCGAAACCGTGTAGAGCAAATGAGACGCTGACTGAGAATTTTAAGTTCAACGTTTAACTCGTAAGGGACAATGAAATGAAAAGGAGACAGATGGGGAGAAAGTAATCAAACTGTTTATTGTTTCAAAAGTTATCGTCATAACTTTCAACACGTTAACCCACTATGAGACAAGACTGTCAGTACCTTCATGGAAAAATGTTGCGGTTGCCTACAAAACCAAGATGGTATCCAGACGCGCCCCTCTTAGTCCGAAGCAAGTCAATGGCCACGGAAGTTTTCCTTCAGGGCTCCAAAAATATGGAAATAGCATGGGGAGAGATCGGGACTGTATGGAGGATGTGTAGAGATTTCCCAGTGAAACCTCTGCAGTGAGGTCGAAACGACCGTGGAAGATTTGGCGGGTGTTATCCTGCAACTGAATGATGCCATCTGTCAAATAACTGGTTACTGACTTTCTGGAACACGGGGCCACAATTAACGCACAACGGTACATGGATACTTCGCAAAAATTGAAGCTTGCCATCAAGTCCAAGCAGCCAGGAACGTGACAGACGGCATCATTCTATTGCAGGATAATGACGCCCACATGTCGCCAAGGTTGTTTCGGCTACGCTACAGACGTTTCGCTTGAAGCCCTTACACATCCCGATCTCTTCCCGTGCGATTTCGACAGTTTTTGAGTCCAGAAGAAAGATTCGTGGGCGTGAATTTGTTTCGGACAAAGAGATGCAAGCGTGTGTACAATCATAGTTCCGTAGGCAGCCGAAAACATGTTTCCATGAAGACACTGACTGTCATGTTTCATAGTACGATAAATGTATTAACAGCTACGACAATTAATTTTGAAATTATAAACAGTTTACTTACCTTTTTTCCATCTGGTCTCGTTTCCATTTGACTGCCCCGTACACAATCTTTGACTTCTAAAGAGTATTAGAAGATATTTGTGTGGTTGATTTCACTCACAAGGGGAGGTCGCCAATTGTGAAATTCAGATTCCATTCATACTGCGGATAATAGAAGCTCATGGCCAGAGGTGTAATGTGGCAAAGCACCAAGATGCGCTTCTCAGCCGTTGTCGAGAAAATCGAGTTAAAAGAAACCGTTGCGATGAAATACTCTCCACGGGTATTGATTTTTTTTTTCATAGCGTCGTGGCGCACCGGTAAGCGCTCGGGCTCATAATCTAAAGGTCGCCGGATCGAATCTCGCGCCATGCAACTGTTTTTTATTATTTGTTTTTTTGTAATTTATATATATATATATATATATATATATATATATATATATATATATATATAATTCCCGGCAATCAGTTGCAACAATTATGCATATAATAAGTTGTTGAAAGTCGTTTGTCGTGGAAAAATAATACTTGAAATAAAACACAATATCACAAATAGTATTCAAGTGGATACAATTTATTGAAAAGTACGGTATACAGTCGCACATAATTAACAATTAGTGACCAGAAGTAGCTGGAGTATCGCACGAACCAGAGTGATAGTTACCATAGAAACATGGAAAGCAGAAAACAGCACGACATCGAGCACATCTGATAAACGTTGCGTTTTTACAAGAACAATTGTTTTTTAAATATCTGTTGGGAAACACACCTGATTGACATTCTGAAAAAATTATTCTATCGTTCCTCAGGTTTGATGCATACCACGCGTATCGTATCATATCGGCAAAAATCGGAGAAGGCAATTGATGGTGGACGATGGACTGGATATATATATATATATATATATATATATATATATATATATATATATATATATATATATATATATGTGTGTGTGTGTGTGTGTGTGTATACATTTGAATTACGACCGAGCGAGGTGGCGCAGTGGTTAGCACACTGGACTCGCATTCAGGAGGAAGACGGTTCAATCCCGCCTCCGGCCATCCTGATTTAGGTTTTCCGTGATTTCCCTAAATCGTTTCAGGCAAATGACGGGATGGTTCCTTTGAAAAGGCACGTCCGATTTCCTTCCCAATCCTTCCCTAACCCGAGCTTGCGCTCCGTCTCTAATGACCTCGTTGTCGACGGGACGTTAAACACTAACCACCACCAACCATTTGAATTACAAAAAAAAAAAAAATTTGCATAGCGCGAGATTCGATCCGGCGACCTTCGGATTAAGAACCCGAGCGCTTACCGCTGCGCCACGACGCTGCAGATAATTGTTAATCGTAGAGAGTATTTCACCCCAAAGGTTTCTTTTAACTGTCGATTTTCTCGACAACGGCTGAGAAGTGCATCTTGGTGCTTTGCCACATTACACCTCTGGCCATGAGCTTTTATTATGCACAGTATGAATCGAATCTGAATTTCACAATTGGCGGCCTCCCATTGTCAGTGGTTTCCCTTACGTCACTAACGTTTGAGCGTCTCAGCTGCTGCACATGATTCTAAGTATCATTCAAAGACGTGTCAAATGTTTCTCTAATCTATTTTTTTTCTTACTTTTAGACAAATGATTGCACAAAACATTAGACCGTTCTTTTTCCAATTTTTTTCTCATAATGTTCTTGGACTTATTTGCATAATAATTCGTTATTGTATTATTTCTGCGAATTTTGTGCCGGGTTGCTTGCTGTTCCTCCGATCCCTTGCGATTTTGTATTATGTTAAGTAAAATCGTTTAACGTCAGAGAAGCTTTTTGTACTGTGTAAAAGTTAAGAATAAAGCGAAAGGGGAGAAAATGGAAACAGGGAGGGTGAGCAATTATTATAAGTGACTACTAAGGCTCCTCCATAAGGCAAGACTGGAATGAGATAAAGGTAAAGTATAGCAACGGTACAGTTACGTGCAACAGGCACTTCATTTCGATATCAATACAGAACGCACATATGTCTAAATTCAAAGCAAGCATAAAGCACACTGAATCATAGTTCCTCAGATACTCCACACCAGGCCGCTGCCACTAGTCACTTTCCTCCCTGCGGCAGCCGATGACGCTGGTATGGTCTCCCACCCCACTCCCCCGCCGATGGGGGTGTGGAGAACTTGGGGAGGAGATAGTCAGGAAGTGTCACTGTTTCGACCATTTTCGCACTCGCGTGTATGAGCAACCACGCCGTGACCAGCTGCAAAGAAGGACGAGGTTATACTGTTTCTTGTTGAACACGGGGAAGGGCGTGATGATGTCAGTACCACTCCGTGGTGTATAGATGGTATTTTTTGAGGTGAGGTGGAGGTCGGCCATAACGAGAGTGATTGACGATGGTTGTCGATAGTGTAGGGCTAGAGTGTGGGCAAGATGAAGCGGCTGGTGCAGTGACATGAGGATCTGCAGGATCGGTTGCAGGTTGTCATTATGTCATGGGGCCGTGACGGTGAGGAAGCCCTCAGGCATCAGTCATGATGTGATTGCTGCTGTGTCCTCATTGCTCGGAATGTTGTAACTATGGGCCGAATTCCGAGTGATAAATCTATTCTCGGCTTGATGTTCCTCATGCTGAAGAGTAAATCGTCGATTAATTTGACCTGAATGTCGTCCAGCAGAAAGTGTTGCACATCTAGTTGGTACACGAAGGTGTTTGAGCTGGATGACATGTCATTGGGATGGGAAGGGACCAGAGGGGCTGCGTCGGTCAGAATGGTTTGTACGCCAATGGTATGGATGACATTGTGTAAGATCCAGGTTGTTTTTAAGATGTTGACCGCCACAGTGATAGACTTATCTTGAAGCAATATGCCCAGTGTGTTAAGGCCTCGTCTGATGACCCTGTGAGGTCCACTGTAAGACGGCTGTAGTGCAAGGCGGATAGTGTCACCCAAGAGAATGACATAGTCGCAGTCTACTAGTACTTTATGGGCGGAAATTTTCGGAGAACTGTGTGATTGTGGAGGCAGTATTCTGAACCAGTCAGTGTGTTGTTCGTCTGGTGTGACAGGGATGAGGAGTTTTGTGGTCTGTCAGTGTCACTTGTAGCACAGTCTGCGGGCAGAGCAAGCAACTCACCATAGAGGACTTATGCGAAAGGGGCCCGAAGATCTTTCTGAGCGGTGTGTACACTTAATAGCACCAAGGTAATGCTTCCAACAACCACCATGGTGCACAAGGAAGGCTTTAAGCGAACAGCGCCATTGTTACACGAGGCCTTTGCTTTGTAGATGGTACGCCATTGTACGGTAATGTCATACACTGCAGAAGATGCATAGTTCGTTAAACAGGATTGATTCAAACTGTCATCTTTGGTCAGCGGATATGAAATCAGGCAGCCGAAAGATGATAGGTCGATATGACAGGGAGTATACGTGTTACCCTTCAGACTCGGGAAGAGTGTACCATGTCGAGGTGGACATGTTAAAGTCGACCTTTCGGAATCTCAAAAAGCCCGAGTGGTGGCTGTGGATGATAACCCTCTTTGTTGTGCTGGCACGCCGTGCATGTCCAGTCTTGGCAGTCCTCTTTGACATTCAGCCATACAAACCGAACCGATCCATGGCAAGTCATGTCAATGAGTTTACGCTGGGGCGTGACAAGATTGTGAAGTTGGACGAGTATGATCTTCCCCAATGATGTAGCACGAGAAGTCAATTCGATTTTGCAAAACATCATGCAATACTTGTTTCGTGGATCCAGCGATGGGACAATGTTTTATACGTAAGTTGATCGTAGAGTCTTGAAGGAGATCCATAATTTATTGGTCTTGCAACAGTGTCTCCGTTAACTTGGCGTAGTCGACTTCTGTGTGGAGAGTGTGTTTATTCTCTACGGATAGTACGTGACGACATTATCTGACATTAGTAGTGAATTTTGATATACAGTGTAGATGACGGAACCATCAACAGTAGGAATTATTCAAAGGGATGTGTATCAATCAAGTCCGCCAAAGGTTAGTGCTCTGTGTAAATGGTGATGAGTCTGCCGTACACATCATCTTTAAACTGGTGGACCACCTGGGGACGGCCGGTATATCACTTGTCGTTGGAGGATGTCCACGGGGTGAGATGCTCATGTCCAAACTTGTGTCATTGAGAAACTCTATATATGTGGTCAAAGACAAAGAAACTGCCATTCTGCTGAAGAGTCAATATGTAAGATGTTTCACCCCTATGCTGCAAAGTGAGGCAATCAAATTAACGCCATGATTTGTTGAGTCTTTTGCAAATTGTTCCTCACTTTTGGATATTCACAGGGTGGCCGGCAGTTGCACGCTACATCGCTAAACTGCTTGGTTAACCAGCAGAGACGACCCCATACAGGAGTTTCAATGCATTAAAGTGTTTGCTGGCTGTGTGAATTTTATTGTGGTCAGTAGAAGGTCACTGTCCCCTGTGGAGGGTTGACGTCACGCTCGACGTGGCATTGTTATATGTGGCTTTTATGTGGCTTTTATACATTATGTGGCTTTTATACATTGTTGGCGTTGCAAAACAGTAATAATCCTGTCTACCAATATTAATATGCTTACCAATCATCCACGTTCATGTGAAGTAATTTCCATTTGTACATGAGAGGGGAGCTTGATGATTCACAGGATCCAAAGTGCTTGATCAGGCATAAGATTAGTATCCACCGAAGTTGTGAGGAGCTTTCTGTTCTCCAGGCATTCATCATAGACATCTTGTTTTAATTGGTGCTCCAGTGTTTGTGAAAGGCGTTGAAATACTGCAGACTTCACTTTATTGCTATCCAGAGCAGTCAGAATAATACTGCTAGTTATCTAAGTGTGTTCACCGAAGGGGCCGAGAAAAGTGGCGAATTTTGCGCTGTCATACGAGAGGCTGTGTGTGGCCAAAATCACTCAGCGATCGTGAACCACATTACAGGTTGATCTGGGCGGAATGGAGGTAGCTTAAGTTGTGAACGAAAATAGGTGGTGGAGTCGTTAGTGCATGGTTGTGTTGATGGCCAGAATTATGTCCGGTGATGCACAATGGACGAGTTCACAGTATCCATACATAGCTTCAGTGTAAGTTCAGTAGTAACGTCTGGAATTTGTCTATCTGGCCGGGACACGTGATGTGGTGTGAACAGGTTGACCGAGAATGAAATTCTCACTCTACAGCGGAGTGTGTGCTGATATGAAACTTCCTGGCAGATTAAAACTGTGTGCCGGGCCGAGACTCGAACTCGGGACCTTTGCCTTTCGCAGGTAAGTGCTCTACCAACTGAGCTACCCAAGCACGACTCACGCCCCGTCCTCACAGCTTTAATTCCGCTAGTACCTCGTCTCCTACCTTCCAAACTTCGCAGAAGCCCTCCTGCACACCTTGCAGAACTAGCACTTCTGGGCGGAGACATGGCTTAGCCACAGCCTAGGGGATGTTTCCAGAATGAAATTCTCACTCTGTAGCGGAGTGTGCGCTAATATGAAACTTCCTGGCAGATTAAACTGTGTGCCGGGCCGAGACTCGAACTCGAGACCTTTGCCTTTCGCGGGCAAGTGCTCTACCAACTGAGCTACCCAAGCACGACTCACGCCCCGTCCTCACAGCTTTAATTCCGCCAGTACCTCGTCGCCTACCTTCCAAGGCAAAGGTCCCGAGTTCATACTGAGATGAGGTCTGTTGCAATTCTGCAGAATTCTTCCCCCTCCCCCTCCCCCTCCCCCTTCCTTGTGTTATTTTACTATTCTCTGCTGTCAGTTGTTATTCCCACTTAAGCATTAGGACAGCAAGACATCTTATAAAACAACTAAGATTACGCCTCATGCTCGTAAAATATCGCTATCTCTGCCACACTGCTGTCAACGTCATTGTGAGCACTTTTTTATCTTTGTTTTAGGTTTCGATGTCTTCTCTTTCAGTTACAATATTTTGCCGCAGGAGTATCCAAACCCAAAACTACATCTCATAGAAAAGGTAGAATTGCATTTCAGCATGTCAGATAAATCTGCACTCATTCTCTCAATTTCTTATGTTGCAGGTGACATCGAAAGGCTTCTGGTGAATCGGAGACTCGTGTTCATAGTGGAAAACAGATCTTTATGTGAACCAGAATTCGCTGCATTGAGATGAAGCTATAACAACAGGAGTATATAATTTCCACCACCTGTATAAAGCATCATTAACGAAAATCATTTCAGAATTACAAATAAGTACCATTGCTAGTTCTAGTGAGGCAGAAATGTGTCCCAATTAAAATCTTTCTCCGTTCTAACGATAAAAAGATATTCTAACTGAGTTTAACATTTCGTCTGATATTCTCACTAAAAATGAGCGGCACTGCAACTGTACAGATTCAGAGTACAGCGGGGGCTGTAGCTATAAAAAATGAGAAAGGTGAATTATCTATGCAGAAAGTTAAAGTGCATAGGTATGTGTCAGGTAAACGGCCTGATTACGCTCCTGTGTCAAGTAGTGAAGAAGATTCTGACGGCGAAGATTTTACCGAGTTAAAACTATTGCTTCCAAGTAACAATAAAGGACTACTTCAACTACCAGATAGGACTTTTTCGCAACCTGAAGATATATCCAGCGACCCAAGGCTTAGGCGACTACAGGCGATACAAGGAATTACCACAATAAAGTGTCGGAGGCATGATGCAGTCGCAACAGCTGAAACTACAGACAACACGTTAACACACGAAGAAAATAAAACAGACAATACTGACGAACAAAAATCGGAGGAGACTAGAGAAGGTAAAGAAAAAGAAGAAGACGGTGATGATGATGATGAAGAAGAAGAAGAACTGAGTGATGCAGAAATAGAGAGAAGACGTGAATTGTTAAGAGAGAAGTTGTTGTATCTGAGAGACGAATTAGATCTAATGGAGACCGAAGATGAAGAAGATGATGAAGAAGGTGGGCGGAATACCAGCGACAGCAGTCATTCTGGTTCGTCGGAGGACGATGATACCAGTGACGCTGAAGACTCACATTGTCCAAGACTGAAACCTGTGTTTATACGTAAGAAAGACCGCACCACAATCTTAGACAAAGAACGCACTGAGAAAATGATGAAGCAAGCGGAAATGGAAGCGAAGAAAAACGCTGAAGAGAGGCGAAAACAAGCCATTAAACTAGTAGAGATGACAGTGCTAAAGGATAGGACGCTATTAGACGCTAAGGAGGCGTCATTGGAAGATGTTGATACCGATGACGAAAATGACGAGACAGAATACGAAATGTGGAAACTGAGAGAGTTAAAACGTATTAAGAGAGACAAAGAAGAAAGAGAACAACGTGAAAACGAGCAGCTTGAAGTGGAGCAAATACGAACTATGACGGAAGAAGAAAGACGTCTCAATTTTCGGGCAAATCCCAAAAGAGTTACCAACAAAGCCATCAAAGGAAAGTACAAGTTTTTGCAAAAGTATTACCACAGAGGGTCATATTACATGGACGAAGAAGAAGATTTATACAAGCGTGATTTCTCTGCTCCTACTCTAGAAGATCAGTTTGACAAAACTGTTTTACCCAAAGTTATGCAGGTGAAAAACTTTGGCCGAAGTGGTCGGACGAAATACACCCATCTTGTGGATCAAGACACAACACAGTTTGATTCACCTTGGATCTCAGAAACAGCTTTGAATCTTAAATTTCATGCTGCTTTAGCCCCCGGTATGAAACAAAATTTCGAAAAACCTTCACGACGAAAGCCGAACCACTAACCGAATAGTTGAAATGAATTATGGCACAATCGAATTCAAATGTTCGCCGGTGTCGATCATTAAATGCGCTGAAAGGTGACAACAGTGTCACCCAGAGTTTACGGATGGGGACAGCAATAGGTTATTGCATATCTCAAATTGATCAAATAAAAGACTAGACTCAAGGCCTGCAAAGGAGAGGCTTTACTGTGATTAAATTCAGCAAAACATACAGCATATTCTTCATTCAGGCATGAACACGTCATAAGATATATTTAACACCTGTTTAAAATCAACTAACAAATACTGAAAAATGAATTTACGTACATAATTAACAAATAAGCACTAAATTTGAATCTTTCACATTTTAATAGCCGTAAATATATTTTTGGTGGTTGTAAAATGATATTATAAGATTCCAAAGGTTTCTCTTATGTTTGTAGTGTTGAAAAATTATACCAACATTTCTGCTACAGAGAGAAACAAAACAACAAAAAGTTATCCAAAGAAGTAGTATTATAAACTGACATTTTTATTATGTCCTTGTCTTCCCATTTATATAATATGTGGACTACTTTGTATTACAAACATCAAGCATCCGTCGTATTAAATAAACTGTGTTCTCTTTTTTACAAAATTAAAGAAAACGAGCTTTCACAAACAGGAAACATGTTCTCTCAACAAGGCACATAGCTTATACATAAGCACATGATAACAACAAAAAATCAAATCGATACGTTCTTATAGCCAATAAATGTGGTCATGAATACCAGCAACGTTTGGAATATCTTTATATAGCAGAAAGTCGGCTAGCACTTCAGGTATCCCAAGAGCGGACACGTGCTGCATATTACAGCACTTCATTCTCTTCCTGATCGCTATGCGGCACTGATTCTTCAACGAAAGTGGTCGGCCTGTAATGGGAAAACGCTTTTAATGCTGTAAAAATCTGCACTTGACAAACTGTACGAGGGAAAATCGAGACACTGCACTGTTACACAAAATCGCTCTTCCGGGCAGTTAAGCCAGCAACACGCACATCATTTTTCAAATTGTTCAAATGGCTCTGAGCACTATGGGACTTAACATCTGAGGTCATCATTCCCCTAGAACTTAGAACTACTTAAACCTAACTAACCTAAGGACATAACACAAATCCATGCCCGAGGCAAGATTCGAACCTGCGACCGTAGAGGTCGCGCAGTTCCAGACTGAAGCGTCTAGTACCGCTCGGCCTCACCGGTCGGCCATCATTTTTCAAACCTGTCATCAGCTAAGGGAAGAATACTGACTAAAAAAGCTATAGCAGTTGAGAACTTTGGTACTCGATTTCCCCTCGCTCATATCAGATGTTTCACTCTTTCATATCAGATGTTTCCACTCTTGAATAACCACCGTACCTATGAATTCCACCAATGCTCTATAGTCTTCAACTTCTTGCATTAAACTTCTACTGCTGTCGTCGACTTTCCCTCCAAAAAGTAACCATAAATAAATGTATATAGGAGGAAGCCTGTAAATTAATATGACGAGCTTACTAGGTATTCGTCGAATGAAAATAGTTCAAAGATATTTGCGAAGACTGTCGTCTTGTATATTTTACCTTCTCCCAACGATAGAGTGGGCTAAAGAACGGTGTCGAAACGAGTAAGTCTCCAGATCAGTCCTACTTCCATACAAGAGGAGCAGAAAGAAGCACGCGAGGTGGTCATGGGACGCCGCAATGTGTAAGGGATGTACAGGGTACCCTTCTAATGCTGCGCCGTATTCTAGCAGCAACTGAAACAAAAATCAATTGCAAGTGCTTCTCACCTAGGTCCAGCAAAACAAGTAGTTACTTCAGAGGAAAATGTCAAAAAAATAACTAAAATTTAGCGTAACACTATTAGTAACTAATTATGTGATAAAACGCGACATCAAAAGTAGATTTTATTTTTGCTCTGTTTACTACTTATGACCTCTCTCATTGAGAGGATCAATAACAACTTGCGTATATAGCCCTAATTTTATCTCTAGCTTTTGCCCGCGACTGCGTCCTTGTGGATCTCGAACCTGAGTGGATTTTGAAAAATCCTGAAGCTTACTGTCACTGAGAAAAACGGATATAAAAACTGAAGGTGAAGCTGTCAAAAGGGAGCAACGGCAAAGAACAGATGAGTTTGTAAGCACAGATACAGACCTTTCAAATATGAAATACCAATATACCTAATAAATAAGGGGAACAGCTATGCGTTTAATTTAAAGAAATTATGAAAATTAAAGAACATATGCTTACAGACACATCAATTACCGTTGTGCCCTACCGACAACTTCACATTCAGTTTTTTATATCCGTTTTTCTCCCCGATAACAAGCTTTAAGATTTTTCAAAATTCATGCAGGTTCGAGATCTATGCGGGCAAGGCATTATTGCTACTTGACAAACCTATCAACGGTGATAGTTACACCAATTGAAGAATGAATTCAGGAATGAAATAAGTTAGACAAATGAAGACAATAATACCAAATCAGAACTATTGTATCACTTCCCTTATATCGATAAGACACACTGAAAACCTCTGAAGAAATGTGGAAAGTGATTTTTAGTGTCTGCTCGACAAACTTACCAACAATAATAGTAGCATCAACTCGACAAACTTATCAATGATTGTAGTTACACCGATTCACGAATGGGTTTAAGAACGTCTATGCATAATGGGATTAAATTGTTAACATTTTTATTATGATGATAAAACTTTCCAAAACACTACTTTTTACAGATTCTATCACTTCTATCCTGTTTTATTTAGTTTAGTTTTATAAAACTTCTACTGTCCTGGTTTGTTTCTTCCAATATAATGAAATGATCCTTACACGAAACTGAACCAGTCCCAATAAAAAATGCCAATTTTACTTATTTTCAAGGGCAACTCACGGTTTACCAAAGTTCTGACTATGGCAAAAGCGTTTTCACATAAATGCACCTAAAAAGTTCCTAAGACCGTTTTCTTGTATCTCCTATTGAGTCCGATTACCCCGTACTGACTCAGCTAAAGCAAATGCTCTGTATGTATAGATCACTCGGCTTTTAGGCGGCGTGTTACTATGAAACATGTACCACATTTTTAAGCTAGACTTCCAACAATACAAATGTGAAAGCCGCATCCGATTTCGTGCAGTAGGTTTTTGCATGAATTATAAAAATAATTGTTTTGACTTTACTGGCGTTATAAATACACCTCATATTAACTTTTTTTAAATATCTTCTATGTACAGACGTCGGTCAGTTACAATTTTATTATGCGTGTGGATGTCCTGCTGATAGCAAGGTTATTAAAGATAAAGAACTAATTTTTGTGAAGGAGAGTGAAAACAATTCTGTCGGTAACTTGTCGTCGGAAACATCCCAACTCTCCTCCGCCGTGATTTATGAAAACTACGGATAATTATCCGTTATTATAATCTGCCTCTACACGAGCGGACTGCTATCTGCTTCTTATCCGTTATCGACCATGGTCTAAGTGGTGCAGCAAACACTGCATTCTGATCATGAATTGTTAAGCGATATAGAATCCCGCTGAAGTCATCGTCCTTACGTGGCTATTTTATAACTGCGCACAACAGATAACTTCAACATTTGTTCACTTTGAGTTATTCAGATTGGCTTCCGGCGTTTGAATCCCACTTAAAATTAATAATTCCATCTTCATAATGGTAAAAGTAGAAAAATTTTATTACAAGTACAGTACAACATAACAGACTTTAACAACACAAAATGTAGTATCCATTCAGAACAACTATGTAATCCTCTTATCTTATGCTTACAGAAGGAGAGAGACACAGTGTCTCTCTAAAATAAAGAAACTACCACAGAGAATACAACGCAATGAGTACTGTCGCTCAGTAGTTCAAACATGACATTTGTATTCGGAATGTGAAGGGTTAAAAAACCAATCCGGCTATCTTGAGCAAGTTTTCCCTGATTTCCTAGATCACATAAGAGGAATGACAGCTTAATTCCCTTAACAAGGCTTCTGCAACCTTGTCCGACTAAGTTATTGCCACCTCTAACAACCTTCCCATCGACAGCACAATAAACTTCTAACTTCGTTTTCCTTAGAATAAGGGAAGCACATGAATCAACCGTCTGCTATAGGCAATTTCCCTGCCAACATCAGGATAGTCTTAGGAGACCATGTTAGCCACCGCATGTGGAAGAAGGGCTTTGTTGTGCTCCATGATTTTTACTGTATCTAGTAAAATAAACTGACGTTACTATGTTCACTTTTGCACAAGGTGTCATGAAATGAGCTAAGTGCAAAATCTGTGCATATCACACATTTATTTACATTTATAAGGTCACTTCCGATTAAGGTGCCATCTGCCCAGTTTTCCTCGGATTTGTCCTGGTTTGGAGAGCGTCCAGCAGTTTTTCCAGATTGAGTTTTCGAAATTCCCCTACAGCAGACAAAAAAACTTCCTCAAGCTAATACCATGTCGGCAACATTTCAGCAAATATTTTAAACCTACCCACTCCTTTGAAACGTTATTTGTTTTCAATGTTGGCAACTTGAAAAGGTAGAATCATGGGTTCAGGGCTGTACAGTTACCGTACTTATCAAAAAATTATAGGACATTAACTAATATGTTTAATTTGTAAATAAAAACAATAGCGTGACCATAAAAGTAAAAAAAAAACCCTTCTCTATGGATGGCACATTTGCTTTCCTCGTGCTTTTTTAATGTTCTATTGATTTATCATTAGCGCACCACATTCATCTCACTTCGCAACTCAACAACTCTATTAACTACTCTTGTGAACATACGTAATCCGTGCCTATGTCCTTTTACATACACCTCCTGAAGGCTCTTAACCGACGATTTGTCATTACCTTATTTTTACTAATACCGACCGTTTTTCGAGAGATCCTCAATATTTTAAACAGTGTGTATTCATAGGACATACGTTATAATATGAATCCCATGAAATATAAGCTTCAACGAAAACGATGAAATCCAATACGGCGTCTCCTCAGAATCGATACGACCACGAAAGTCAACAGACATCCCAAACGATCGAAACTATGCATGTTTACTTCGGTGCGGTGACCCTGATGTCTCCCACTAAAGGAAAGGTATACAGATTGATTCGAAGAGAGAGCGACATCTACTGAATTTAGAGTACTAAGTGTGTGTTGTTTGAACTAAAATATCAGATATACCATAAGATTATGCATATAAGATACTTCCCCAATCTCCCTTCTACGGAAATTTTCTTTCCAAAAAATTTCACCTATGTTTCCGTTACCCCAAAAGTTCCCTTCAAAAATATTTTACTCAAAAATTTCGAAAAAAAAAAGAATCTGGAGTGGCTAGTGTCCGGAGAGCGTCCGGTCGGGGCTTTGCGTACTGTTCAGGTTTCCAATTTTCGCGCGTTATGCAACCGCCGCCGCCAACACTCTTTTGCCCTTACTGTTAGCTCACTTACGTAACGAACAGATACTAATGTGCACGCGTGTGGTGTGTCTGCTCGTGGCGCGTTGTGGGGACCTCAGTATTCTGGAGTGAACTATTTACCTAAGTACTTCAATCGACAATTAAGTATCATACTATAACAATATATTATTTTATTGTTAAGGCCGTACAGAGGTTATTTTAGAATTTTCGTACCTAACCTAAACGAACTTAGGGTTTACTGGTAAAAACTAAGAAAAGCTTTTATAAGATAGTTTAAAGAAGTGCTAAATCAAACGGTTTACTTACATTTTAATAAAAGATAAAATCGTTACAGTATCTTTTTTTTATCCCAGATCTCAAAATGCCTAAGCGCAAATGCTTATTTTCTAGTGAGCTGGAATAGCTTTTTGTAAAATTTGTTCGACAAATATCTCCATAGCAAATAAAAGTATTGCTAATATTTTTGAACATTTAAACACACATAAACACAAAAATAATTTAAAAATCCAGACCAGTACTACAATCGTTGCAACATATTTTGCTACATCAAGCCCTGAAGATCATCTTTTTCGAGCAGCTGAGGGCGCAATGCTCTACCATACAGTGCGTCATCATATATCTTTTCATTCCAATGTGAGAGACTAGACCGAGTCAACGACTCCCACAGTGGATAATATGATTCTATGTACAATACCTTCAGAAGAAGACCGTTTTAATACTGTCGAAGCTATGATCAAGGTTTAATAAAGTTGTATTTTGAAAGTGGTTTGCTGGTATTCCCAATCCACTGAACTTTTAATTAGTTTAGTTAATTACTTTTCTGTTGTGTAAAACATTTCACTAGCTACAATTCAGACCAACTGTGACTGTTGTTCCCAGGCACAATATGAGCTACTTACTCTTTGTTATTAGCTGCAAATCTTTCTGGCTGCTGCCAAGAAATTGGAAGCTGGTGCGAATGAATGTGCTGGAAGGAACATCGAAACAAGTGTCACAGATACTAATGGGGTCTCGAACCATAGGCTGTCCTGTCTTGTGGATATTGTCTTCTCTGCAGGAAGTAAAGGATTTACCACTACTTAACTATGAGTGGTGTGCCAATGGTAGATCTCGAGGCCCACTACTGGCGAGGCAGGTACTAGCAAGAACTCAGGGTATTACACCTATTCCCGTACCTAGGTGCTGAGCGCCACTAAAACTAAAACTGAGCCAATGCGACACATGTCTCCTACTGGGAAGCCTGCTGCTCCCTATGTCAAGGGAAAACAAGATCAAAAGGATAGGAGTCTGTTAATTGGCAGCAGTTCAGACAGGCGGCGAATAATGGTACCCCTTAGGGAAATGGCAGTGAAGGAAATGATCAGTTTATCCACTGAATGTGTGTGCCAGGGGACCTCATGCAAACTGTTGGAAAGTTGTTCTGGCAGCCACCGAGGCCACGAGATACAACTAACTGCAGATTGTGGTGCACAGTCGACCGAATAACTTCTGTCATCTGGGCCTCAAGGTCATACTTGGACCATTCCAGCTGGACTAGTCCAGCGACTGTCATAGAAAGTTGACAAGGCAGCCTTGCTCAGGGAATTTCAATGAAACAATTGTCTCAAGAAGTAATCGTATCCCACTGGTTCTGAATTAAGTGGAAGGTTAGAACCAGAAACTTCAAAGGTTTCGTGACAAGCTAGGCTGCGACCTCCTAGACTTGCGCCATAGCTTTGAGAAACGCAGGGGTCATCCTCAATGCGTCGGACTGCACTACACATCACAGGCTGCAACCCATGTAGCTGATTGTGTGTGGGTGTGCACACAAGGATATTTTTGGATTAGGCAATTCTTAATACAACGCAAACAAATGTAACTGTGGGAGACTACAAAGTATTAGTTTAAGACCCAAAGAAATGACACTAAAGCCGGCCGCTGTGACCCAGCGGTTCTAGGCGCTTCATTCTAGAACCGCGCTGCTGCTACGGTCGCAGGTTCGAATCCTGCATCGGGCATGGATGTGTGTGATGCCCTTAGGTTAGTTAGGTTTAAGTACTTCTAAGTTCTAGGGGACTGATGACCTCAGATGTTAAGTCCCATAGCGCTTAGAGTCATTTTAACCATGACACTAAAATACGAAAGATTTAAATTGTAGGAATCAACTGCCGAAGCATTCACAACAAAGTTCCAGGGTTTGAAGCGCTCCTAAAAAAAACTGGAGCTCACATTATTCTAGGTACAGAAAGATGGCAAAATGATAGCAGTTAGATTTTTGGGGGAATCTAAATTTTTCTCGAAAGTACAGCCTAATGGGAAGTGGAGGAAGTGTATTGTTACACTAGACAAGATAGAAATTGAATCTACACTACTGAAGAGGTCGTGGCAGCAGTTCCTGAACACCATTAATCGTTCTACACGAAGGTCCATTGTATGGGAGACCATCAGGAGGATTTCTGGGAGAGATGAGAGGTGTCCTATGGCTGCTATAATGTGGAACGGTACTCTCCAAACGACCCCAAAAGCTAATGCCCAGTCTATGGCGGCTCATTTTGCAGCTCTTACTGCAACCGCCAGTCAGAATCCAGCTTTCCAGCCCCACAGAGTGGCTGCTGAGAGGAGCAGTTTTGACTTCCGCTCACCCAATACAGAAGAGTACAACTGCCCATTTTCCATGTGGGAACTGGATTCTGCATTGTGTGGGGCTCGTGACACATCCCCTGGTCAGGATAGAATCCACTATAGCATGCTGCGGCACCTCACAGGGAGAAATAAAGAAATCCTCCTCCTCCTCCGACTTTTTAATCTTGTTTGGATGTCCGGTCACTTCCCCGACTCGTGGCGTGAAGCAATTTTAATTCCTCTTTTAAAACCTAGGAAAGACAGCACGTGCCCGGGTAGCTACCGTAGTGTTGCCCTCACTAGCTGCGTGGGAAAGACGGAGCGGATGGTCAACCGTCGCCTTGTCTGGATGTTAGAATCCAGACAACTCCTTAGTCGCTTTCAGTGTGGGTTCAGGAGGTATCGCTTCACCTTTGATAACCTGGCCCTCCTGGAGGCGGCTATACAACAGGCTTTCCTGCGCCAGCATCACCTGTTGGGAATATTTTTTGACATTGAAAAGGCATACGACACTACTTGGAGGCATCTTATCATCAGGCAGCTCCACGAATGGGGTTTTCGTGGATGTCTTCCCAATTTTATTCGGTCCTTCCTGTCGCCACGTTATTTTCGGGACCGAGTCGGAGACGTACTGTCTAGTCGCTTTGAACAAGAGAACTGTGTCCCTCAAGGTAGTGTTTTAAGTGTGACGGTCTTTGCTATTGCTATTAATAGTAGTACGTCTGTTGTGAAAAGTCCTGTGCGGTGTTCCTTGTTTGTGGACGATTTCTCTGCATTTTGCTCTTCTTCAAGCCTTGCAATGACGACTCGTCAGTTGCAACTCACTCTGCGACGTTTGGATGAATGGGCACAGAAGAGTGGTTTTCAGTTTTCAACTGATAAATCGGTGTGTGTTCTTTTTAACCGTTCTCGTTCCATTTTTTACTTGCCTGAGTTGAGGATGAGGGACACCGTTCTGAATTTTAAAGACACGGTGAAGTTTCTGGACCTCACTTTTGATTCTAAGCTTACGTGGCTGCCACACATTAAGGAACTGAAAAAACGGTCTCTTAAGGTGCTGTCTATTTTAAAATGTCTTAGTCACCACACATGGGGAGCAGACAGGACTTGTCTGCTCCGGTTTTACAGAGCCTTCGTGCGGTCCCGGCTTGATTATGGATGCACGGTGTATGGGTCTGCAAGGCCCACTTATTTGAAGCTGTTGGATGTGGTGCACCATGAGGGGATTCGGTTGGCCACTGGGGCGTCCAGAACGAGCCCCATACCGAGCCTCTGTGCAGAGGCAGGTGAACCGCCACTTCACCTCCGGCGGCGTCTACTAATGGTGCGCCAGGCCTATCAAACATTATCCACACCATACACACCTGCATACCACACTGTTGCTCGGCCTCCACTGGAAAGGCTTTTTCGCAACCGCCAACGAGCAACAAGGCCCTATGGGATTCGTGCAAAGGATTGCATTTTAGAGATGGGTGTGGCCGGTTTTAATGTTTCACGTCGAGGTTGGAGCAGATATCCACCTTGGCTCCTCCAGAGGCCCAGACTGATTTTATACTTGGCAAATTTTAAGAAAGACAGTACATCAGATTTTACTTTCAAATCTTTGTTTTTTACCATTTTAGATAGGCACCATGATTTTACAGTAATCTACACTGATGGATCCCAACAGGGGGATTTTCTTGGCTGCTCAGTAGTGTTCCCTGAACGTGTCATCTGGATTCGCCTTCCCCAGCAATACACTGTTTTTTCCGCAGAACTTCACGCGATCCTGAAGGCATTGGAGCAGATACGGTGTACTCAGGGCTAACACTTCCTAATTTGCTCTGACTCACTGAGCGCATTACAGTCACTGCAGAACCTGTACCCAGCGGAGAAGTTGGAACAGCTGATTTACGACCAACTGTACATCCTCCGACGACAGGGCAAGCAAGTGTCCTTTTGCTGGGTGCCAGGGCATGTGGGCATACGGGGAAATGAACAAGCTGATAGAGCTGCCAAGGACGCCTGCAGATTACCGGAGGTGACACAATGTTCTATTCCTTTACAAGGTGTCGTTTCCGTGCTGCGGCGGAAGTATATGCAATTGTGGGAGGAGGAATGGCTGGCGGTGAGGGAAAATAAGCTGTGGTTGGTGAAACCCACCATCCAGCCGTGGTGTTCCTCCTGCCGGTCACCTAGGCGTGACGAAGTGACCCTTACACGTCTTCGCATAGGGCACTGTCCTCTTCCGCATGCCTTCTTACTACGGCGAGAGGAACCCCCGCTGTGTGATGCCTGTGGCGTACGAATCACTGTACGCCACATTTTAGTTGAGTGTGATTTATATCGTTCTGTCAGGGCGGAAGTTAATATTAGTGGGAATCTGCCCTCGATTTTAGCCGATGACGAGGCGAGTATCAAAAAAGTTTTAAAGTACTGTGATGTTTCTGGGCTTCAGCCTAAAATTTTAGGTTGGAATTTTTAGTGTGTTGCCGAGTGGCTGACCACTCCATTTTATTCTTGTAATAGGCCAGTTCCAAACATGTGCTATGTGTTTCATTTTAACCCCTTCCCCTACGTTCTCTTGCAGTTCTCCTCTTTTTATGTGCTGCTTTCCACTTTGCTGCTGTTGACGTGCACACTGCCTATGTAGACTGTCACCTTTAATTTTAGTCCTATTTTTGCACTTGCTGCATTTTAGTGACACTCGTCCGTTGTTGTTTCCGTTCGGGCGCTAAAGACTACACTGTTGAGCGCCCATAACACCATAACACCAACACCACACTACTGGCCAATAAAATTGCTACACCAAGAAGATGACGTGCTAAAGACGCGAAATTTAACCGACAGGAAGAAGATGCTGTGATATACAAATGATTAGCTTTTCAGAGCATTCACACAAGGCTGGCGCCGGTGGCGACACCTACAACGTGCTGACATGAGGAAAGTTTCCAACCGATTTCTCATACACAAACAGCAGTTGACCGGCGTTGCCTGGTGAAACGTTGCTGTGATGCCTCGTGTAAGGAGGAGAAATGCGTACCATCACGTTCCCGACTTTGATAAAGGTCGGATTGTAGCCTATCGCGATTGCGCTTTATCGTATCGCGACATTGCTGCTCGCGTTGGTCGAGATCCAATGACTGTTAGCAGAATATGGAATCGGTGGGTTCAGGAGTGTCATACTGAACGCCTTGCTGGATCCCAACGGCGTCGTATCACTAGCAGTCGAGATGACAAGCATCTTATCCTCATGGCTGTAACGGATCGTGCACCCACGTCTCGATCCATGAGTCAACAGATGGGGACGTTTGCAAGAGAACAACCATCTGCACGAACAGTTCGACGACGTTTGCAGCAGCATGGACTATCAGCTCGGAGACCATGGCTGCGGTTTCCCTTGACACTGCAGCATAGACAGGAGTGCCTGCGATGATGTACTCAACGACGAACCTGGGTGCACGAATGGCAAAACGTCATTTTTTTTTTTTGGATGAATCCAGGTTCTGTTTACAGCATCATGATGATCGCATCCGTGTTTGGCAACATCGCGGTGAACGCACATTGGAAGCGTGTATTCGTCATCGCCATACTGGCGTATCAACCGGCGTGATGGTATGGGGTGCCATTGGTTAGACGTCTCGGTCACCTCTTGTTCGCATTGACGGCACTTTGAAGAGTGGACGTTACATTTCAGACGTGTTACGACCCGTGGCTCTACCCTTCATTCGATCCCTGTGGAAAACCCTACGTTTCAGCAGGATAATGCACGACCGCATGTTGCAGGTCCTGTACGGGCCTTTCTGGATACAGGAAATGTTCGACTGCTGCCCTGGCCAGCACATTCTCCGGATCTCTCACCAATTGAAAACGTCTGGTCAGTGGTGGCCGAGCAACTGGCCCGTCACAATACGCCAGTCACAACTCTTGATGAACTGTGGTATCGTGTTGAAGCTGCATGGGCAGCTGTACCTGTACACGCCATCCAATTTGTGTTTGACTCAATGCCCAGGCGTATCAAGGCCGTTATTACGTCCAGAGGTGGTTGTTCTGGGTACTGATTTCTCAGGATCTATGCACCCAAATTGCGTGAAAATGTAATCACATGTCAGTTCTGGTATAAAATATTTGTCCAATCAATACCCGTTTATTATCTGCATTTCTTCTTGGTGTAGCAATTTTAATGGCCAGTGGTGTACATATGAGACTTAATTCATTATTATGTTTGTTCCCGTAATACACTGACATCGTTGGAGAATACCTTAATTATCCATCCGAGTAGTGCGATAATTGCAGTTTTGTAAGTGTTGGGCGTGATATGATATCCTGCGAAACAGCATTAACTGCCTTCTCTGAAAACTATCTAGAAGTTCAGGAGCCTACTGATGATGGAAGTGTATTACAAGAAGTAGGCAAATGAAAACTAGACAGACTAGGAAAAATGTAAGTAAAGAGTTTATTATTTAAAAAGTAATTGCCACTTATCCCACTGTCAAACACGATGGTCAATGCCTTCATGAAAAAATGTTTGCGGTTACCTACGAACCATGATCGTAGTCAGGTGTGCCCCTCTTCATCGGAAGCAAACCGATTGCGACGAATGTCTTTCTTCTGGATTACATAAATATGGAAATCGCTGGGGTAGTGCTCCTAGCAGATCTTCTGCAGCATACTAGAAACAGCCTTGGCAATATGTGGGCGTGGGTTAATGTCAGAGGGCTTCGCGCAGTATATTAAGACCTGAATATGAGACATTACTGGTCGCGGATGAAAAAAGAGAGAGCAGTTAAGTATGCGAAATTTGCAAGATTAACAACAGAATGAAAACGGGGAGGTTTCAAGACCTTTGAAAAAAGTAGTATTAGATGGATGTTTATCCATTCGTTTTTATGTCATTGAATAATTACCCCCATGAATTGGAAGCATCGGATGAAATACATAGATATTGATGTCAATGATTCCGAAAAAAAATTGAATAAGGCCACGGCACCTGATGGGATCATTATGATAGTTTGTACAGAATGTGCAACTGAGTTATCCCTTCTTTTAACCATAATACGAGTATAAGGTATATATTTCGAAAAAGACTCTGTGCCCGATAATTGGAAGAAAGCACACAACACACGCTTCTACAAGAATAATAGCAAAAGCGATGCACAAAACTGACGTCCAGTTTCACTGACACCTGTCTGTTGTAGAATCTTAGAACTTTTTCCGTGCTCAAATCTAATGAGAAATATTTAATAGAATGTCCTCCTGCGCGCCAATCAGCGTGGATTACGAAAACATCGGTCGTGTAGAAAACAATTCGTACTTTTCTCGCATGTTAGTCAGAAAGCTACGGATCAAGGCAATCAGTTAGCTGCAGTGTTTGTTGACTTATCAAAATCGTTTGACTTAGTACCACATCAACACTTAACACGGAAAGTGCGACCATGTGGCATACCAGCGGGAAAATGCTCCTATCGGAGCACAAAAAAGACAAATATGCTGCTGTTTATTGAAAGACTACGACTGAAAATTGGAGTACCAGCTACCTCATTCTACCTCCCTCAGCACCTTTACAAATTTTCACAAAAGAATTGGTATTCAAGAACATTCGCGCTCTTTTTAACATGCAACTCACCTATCACTCCCACAAACTGCCCAGTCTGTAGTTCTCTCATATCCACTAGTTCATCGCTGTAAGTCTCTCGTGCCCATCCACTCCCTGTGGCCCACTCTCATTCACACACTCATTCGGCCCAAGTAATTGTCATTATTCTTTTGTGGCTCTCCATCTGTCACTGTCTCCTGTAAGTAACAGCCACAGACGCCTTTGTTCTGTTCTACTACTACTGCCTCCTCTCGCTGACGCTGTCTCCCTCTTGTTATCTCTAACTGCCAGTATTTCATCCGTTCCTTCCCACCACTGCTGCCTCTTCTGTCACTACTTCTCTCTCCCTCGTTGTCTTTGTCACAGACTCTGTCCCTAATTTCACTGGCTCTCACCCACTTCCATTTTCTCCTTCTCTTTATTCCTCTCCTCTGGGTCTCCTTCACTCTTTTCCTTGCACTGTTCTCTCACTGTGTATTATGTTCCACTGCCACAGTGTCCCTTTCTTTCTCACACACTGCCACTGTCCCCGTCGCTCTTTCTATACCACAACCACTGCCTACTGTCTTTCAGTATTTATTACTTCTCTGTCTCCTTCCCACTGCCACTGTCTCTCCTTTCTCAGCATAAAAAGTGCAATTAAGTTCGCATGCCAGTATTATCGCGAAAAATTTTAAAGGTGCTGAGAAAGGTAGAATGAGACAGCTGATAACCTACTTTTCACTCAGAATCTTTTAATAAAGAGGTGCATATTCGCCTTTTTTGTGCTTTGATAGGAGCGTTTTTCCGCTGGTTCCCTTCTTTTTCATGCCACGGCACAGCATGTCACCCATGTGAAAAAAACTTGATACGTCATAATACACACATCAAAGAAAGGTTTTCGTCACCTCGGTTCCGAGAGTTCCGGAACCTGTACAGAAAATTGGAATAGAGATCAACATAAACATCAGTTCCGCGCTTTTTATTGATCATGAAAACCACACATTGCAACCGGCCGGAGTAGCCGAGCGGTTCTAGGCGCTACAGTCTGGAACCGCGCGACCGCTACGGTCGCAGGTTCGAATCCTGCCTTGGGCATGGATATGTGTGATGTCCTTAGGTTAGTTAGGTTGAAGTAGTTCTAAGTTCTAGGAGACTGATGACCTCAGAAGTTAAGTCCCATAGTGCTCAGAGCCATTTGAAACATTTGAACCACACATTGCATGTTGTACCACCATAAAGCGAGCCCTTCAGAGGTGGTGGTCCAGGACGCTGTACACACCTGTACCTCTAATGCCCAGTAGCACGTCCTCTTGCGTTGATACGTGCCGGTATTGGTCGTCGCATACTATCCACTAATTCATCCAGGCACTGTTGGTCCAGATGGTCCCACTCCTCAACGGCGATTCGGCGTAGATCCCTCAGAATGGTTGGTGGGTCACGTCGTTCATGAACAGCCCTTTTCAATATATCCCAGGCATTTCGATAGGGTTCATGTCTGGAGAACATGCTGCCCACTCTAGTTGCGCGATGTCGTTATCCTGAAGGAAGTTATTCACAAAATGTGCACGATGGGAGCACGAATTGCCGTCCCTGAAGACGAGTGCCTCGCCAATATGGTGCCAATAGGGTTGCACTATCAGTTGGAGGATAGCATTAACGAATCGTACAGCCGTTACGGCGCCTTCCATGGCCACCAGCGGCACACGTCGGCCGCCCATAATGTCACTCCAAAATTGCAGGGAACCTCAGCTTGCTGCACTCGCTGGACAGTGTGTCTAGGGCGTTCAGCCTGACAGGGTTGCCTCCAAACACGTCTCCGACGGTTGTCTGGTTGAAGGCACATGCGACACTCAACGGTGAAGAGAAAGTGATGCCAATCCTGAGAAGTCCATTCGGCATGTTGTTGGGCCCATCTGTACTGCGCTGCATGGTGTCGTGGTGCAAAGATGGACCTCGCCATGGACGTCGGAATGAATTTGTGCATCATGCAGCCTATTGTCCACAGTTTGAGTCGTAACAAGACGTCCTACGGCTGCACAAAAAGCATTATTCAACATGGTGCCGTTGCTGTCAGGGTTCCTCCGAGCCATAATCCATAGGTAGCGGTCATCCACTGCAGTAGTAGCTCTTGGGCGGCCTGAGCGAGGCATGTCATCGACAGTTCCTGTCTCTCTGTACCCCTTCCACGTCCGAACAACATCGCTTTGGTTCACTACGAGACGCCTGGACACTTCCCTTGTTGAGAGGCCTTCCTGGCACAAAGTAAAAATGCGAACGCGATCGAACCGTGATACTGACCGTCTATGGTTGAACTACAGACAACTCGAGCCGTGTACCTCCTTCCTGTTGGAATGACTGGAACTGGTCGGCTGTCGGACCCCCTCCGTCTAATAGGTGCTACTCATGCATGGTTGTTTACATCTTTGGGCGGGTTTAGTGACATCTCTGAACAGTCAAAGGGACTGAGTCTGTGATACAATATTCACAGCCAACGTCTATCTTCAGGAGATCTAGGAACCAGGGTGATACAAAACTTTTTTGGATGGGTATATTTTGATAGTATGCTTCTGTGAAGTTGAAATAATGCAAAACTAATTTTACACTTCAGACCAGATTTTATTGCACAAAAATTTTGCATGTGCTTTAGTACTACAACGTGGAGATCCCGGAACCCTTCTGAGGATAAAGAGACAGTTTATGTTATATTACTCCTTGCTACGTCACTTTATAAATTACGTTTTCGCCTCACACCGCATTTTATGTGCGTATTTTACGTGCACAAGTACGGTAACTTTGAAACTCTGTATCTCGGAAACGGATAAAGATACCTATAAAATTTTACGGTTGTTGAAGACCGTAATCTTAAGAATATACCGTAAAAATTACAGCCATTTGCTGTGCATAGCTGTCTTGGAATCCGCGACTATACTTTGGTCCGTTGCTGACAGCAAAACATAGTGATAGACGCTGTTTTGGGGGTTTCCTCAGGCACTACCCATGAATTTACGCAAATGCATCGTTCGTTCGTTCGTTCATTCATTCATTCATTCATTCATTCACGGATATACCAGTCAGTTCAATCAAATCATGGGTTTATCACGGGCATACCCGCCATCAATCAATTTATTTAAGTTTTACTTATACGAGTAGGATGACTCTGACAAGGGAAAGGCCAACCGTTTCGGCTCAGATTTGGCAGGTCGCTTGTGTACAACCTAAAACGAAGGACTCTACGATATTTTGGGTCAACACCTCCGCGTTTTTGAGAAAATCACCCCTAAAGGTTATGACGAGCAATCGACTCAAAATTGGAGGAATCGATAGATAATTGTAAATAGAGCATTTTTCAGCATCAGGTATGGAGTCCGCAAACGCAAACTTTTCCAGAAATCGAGGAAAGAAACTTTTACAACTGTCGCTTCTGTACTCTCATGGTAAACGCTTTCCGCCAATAGCGCAACGGCCAAGGTAACTGGCTGGGAATAATGCACGCGGGGAGAGTTATGTTGTCCCGGTTGCCTCTTCGTCATATCATAGTTGTGAACTTGGAAGAGTGAAGGTGTCCAGCACGAGCCTTATAGAAGTCAATCGGAAAGAGTTGCTTTCCGTCATTAGGCTGCCGCGAACCTCTCGGATACATGTAGTGATTTTTCCATCGTTAATGCGCCGAATGAAATACGTTTTGCGAATGAATACAGTATTCTTCCGTAAGTAACATATGACTAGTATTGTATGTAGTTTGTAATAATTAGCTCGTCTGTTTATCCCGTAGTAACTAGTTATTGTTTGTTGTGTCATATCTTTCAGGTGCATAATGTGAGTACTGGAGGATGTACACCCTTCGACTAGCGCTGTAATATATAGTTGGGAGCCTGTCACAGACGATGGCAAGCGGGAAGTTACCGACGGCGTGTTTTGGTTTGTAAAAGTGTTGCAAGAGAGATGTATTATCAATGCACTACCGGAAGCAGGTCGTTCTGTTTCTCGGCGTTCCAGATTGATAGAAGCGGCTATCGTTGAGCGATTTTTGGAGCTGACGAACGAAATGACTTTTGTTGATACTGAAGTACTATACCATGAAGATAAATGGAAATGTCGTGTGGCTAGGGCCTCCCGTCGGGTAGACCGTTCGCCTGGTGCAGGTCTTTCGATTTGACGCCACTTCGGCGACCTGCGCGTCGATGGGGATGAAATGATGATGATTAGGACAACACAACACCCAGTCCCTGAGCGGAGAAAAATCTCCGACCCAGCCGGGAATCGAACCCGGGCCCTTAGGATTGACAGTCTGTCACGCTGACCACTCAGCTACTGGGCCTGACACCATGAAGATGAAGCAGAAGGTGATTCAGTGAAAGATATCCCGACTAATGAATCGCAAAATGGTCATAACACTTTGGAAATCTCCACGTCACTGGGAATATGTGCTTCATCTCTTCCCGATGAATATTACGAACCGGTTACTAAACGATTGAACTACGACGCTATACCCCTTGAAGTAAAAGTAAAGGCGGTAGCGCTAGCCAGGAATCATCCAAATTGGAACTTACAAGCACTGCAAAAGAATGGAGCAACAACAACCTCGAAAAGGAAGGACGACTTGAAATTGTGGGAAAGTGATATCGTTAAAGGAGGGACAGGACGACAAATACCAGGCGATAAATAAGTGGACATTCGAACGATTTGTCGAACCCCATTGTCGTAACGACAATGAAATAACGAGAGTACTTCAGGAGTGGGCTGCAGGTGCAGCGCTTCAATATACGGCCAACAAGGATTTTACGTCTGCTGCATCATTATCTTGGGCAAGAAATTTCAAATCGGAGTATAAGATTCGTCAACGGCACGCCACTAAATACGTCTCTCATAAGGGGGTACAAAATATAGGAGATTTTCAGCACGCAAACGGCGTCACTTATGACCGGTTTTAATCGTGATTACGTGATCAACACCGATCAAACAGGATGCGAGAATCGGGTGAACATTCGACGCACGTTATCGCGTAAGGGAGAAAAATGAACCCTTGTCGCAGTTGATAGTAAAAACAAACTAACACATTCGTACACGGCGCAATATGCCATCACAGCCTCTGGAAAAGTGTTGCCTAAAGTTTTCCTGTGTTTATTAGAAATGAATGTTACATTTGGTCCTCGGGTTATAGAAGAGGTCAATCGTTTATCCGACTCTTTGAAAAATGTTTACGTTACCTGCTCCAAACCCGGGAAACTGACGAAAGCGATTTACGGAACATTTCTTGAGAATGTTTTAAAACCATACGTTTCTGATAACGAGTTTTGTCTAATACTCCATTGGATTCCTGGAGTGGACAAATTAATACTACAATATATGACACAATGTTTATAGATGGCGAGGTCTGCCGACGTGCGCAGTAAAAGTAATACCGCCAAACTGCACACCTGTGTGCCAGCCGTGTGATGTTTATTTCTATCGCCAGGTTAAAAACTATTTCCAGGCTTCAGAATTGCAGTGTGCTTCTGGAAACCCAGCAGGAATTGCACAACCGCACGGATGCAATAGCTATTCACAGTATAATGCATAACCAACTTTCAGCACAGATTTTTCAAGGCAATGATATCGTATGCGTGGTATGCATCAAAATTAATTCCCGAAAAAGACATATTTTTAAATGTGAACCAAGTTTGTTTTCCGCCGACTCTTCGGAAGGAACAGTGTAGCTGTCGAAAGATTGCATTCATTAGATGTTCTTGGTGCCGTGAGTATACTTGTTTCGAATGTTTATATGACAAGTACCATCCATCTAGCTGTTCAAAGAAAACTGAGGACACGTAACAGTGACTGGAAGAGCCATTGTAAAGTGACCTGGAGTAACATTTTAGTTGCTTATTATCCCAAGAGGTATGAGAAATTTATTTTCCTACCTTATTACCATCATTCCTTACTGATTTACTTACCTAATTAACCCTCCTATCCCTATCAATTGAGATATGGAAAAATACAAACGAAATGAACAACATCCGCTAGGTTTCTTCGAGATTCCCAGCCAGTTACCTTGGCCGTTGCGCTATTTTTATTTTTTTTTTTTTTTTTGTCTGAAAAGAAAAAATTTTTTTGGGGGATCGAACCCGGGACTGAAGACGTTTTGATTATGAAATTTTTTTTTCTTTTTTTTTTAGGCGCTACCCCCCTTTTTTTTACTTAAATGTCATACATCTATACAAATACATAAATAAGATTTACATACAAGTTAAATGAAAGTGAAAATAAAAAATAAAAATTCGTATTCCAAGCGGATTTTTTTATCTTTTTTTTGGGAGCAGGAAGGCAGGGTAAACAAACAATCTTTATTCGTACAATTGTACTATCTTAGGGATAAGAAAAGGATCGAGACAGCAAAAACAAAGCAAAAACAATTTGGAAACCAGAAAATCAACGTAAAGGCCGCCCTTTTTTTTTGTGTAACATGAATAAAGTAAATGACAATCCTAGTCACGGGCGGGAGTGAAAATGAAGTTATCATCTGCATCACAATCCCTGCAGCACACGGTGTCGCATCATAAATCTGGCAGACAGCCATATAATCTTGACCATTTCTGCCTTTGTGGGCGGCATGTATTTATGTATTTCTCCTGCGTCGACCATGTAGGGGCCAGTTTTCTTCTCAGTGTGCTGTATGCCAATATAACTGAACCGCGCAGTACTGTCTCTAGTCGTTCTGCTGCAGGAGTCTTCTCAGTTCTGGGACACCCCAGCTGTCGGGCGGATTGTGAAAAACACTTCCTAAAAAATTGGAAAAGTAAGTCCTGTATTTCGTATGACTCCGTATGAGCTCGTGTTGTTCTTGTAAATACATCCAATAATCCATCACGGACTTAATATCGTACGAATACAAATATTTCGTCGCATGTCCAGCGATCCAATTGACTGCATACGTCTTTTGTTTGGGAAAAAAGGTCTTGTCCGGTAGAAAAAGTACATCCGATGTGATTTCTGTGTAGTTAGTGCGCCGAAGGAAGGCCAATATTCGACGCGTCAGCATCCAGACGTCCCTCGCTGCGCCACACACTAAACCATGTTCTTCCGTTGCTAACAGGCCACAGTTTGTGCAAAGAGGAGAATCGACCATATGAATTGTATGTAATCGACTCCTGTCACCAAATGTGGTTCCACGTTCTCGACGGGTATTTGAATTCCATTACGTTGCGGGCATGGTGATCCACCAAGCACCTATAGATCTCCCGAGTCGTGGGTATTCTCGTCGAAGGTACTTTCAGACGAACATAACTGTAATCAACAAGAAATGAGGCAATGTGTGCAAGAGAAGGCGAAATATTGCCCACCGCAATAGGGGGTTCGTACGAAGGCGGAACAAGTACTTCTATCAGAGCTGACGTTATGGTGTGCTTTCGTTGTTGCCAATTTCGTATCATCGCTCGCATGTAAAGCGCCAGAGCTTTGTTTCGCACGTTTGTGAGGTTGAGGCCACCGTTCCGGAATTGTAGCGTTAACGTGTCATATGTGATCTTAAACAACATCCCAGTACTAACATAGTAACCAAAGGCAGCCATGAGGCGGTCTGCAATACCCTTCGGTATTGGTAGGATCTGCGCTAAATGGGGCAGTCGTGACGCTATGTGAACGTTAGTGTATGCCACACGCTGGATCATGTCAAAGGCTCTCAGTGAGTTGTTCCGTATCGCCAGACGAACATTTTGCAGAAGCCGCCGAGAACTCGCCGCCGCTGACCGCCGTAGTGAACGGGTAAATGTGATCCCCAGACATCTCAGCGATTCCACCGTCTGAAACGGTCCCCGTATGTCTTCCAGACCCCGTCCAATGTGCATAATTTTGGATTTCGTCATGTTAATGACACTGCCTGCTGCCGTCCCGTAAGAGTCTAGATATTCAACAGCCTGATGCACTTCATGACCTGATCTGACAAGAAGGATCAGGTCGTCCGCATATGCGCGACAAACGAAAGAGTTCTCATTAAGCGCTATCCCAGTAAGTGAGCGCCTCATAACACACATCAGCGGCTCAAGCGCTATCGCAAACAGCATCATGGAGAGTGGGCACCCTTGTCGGACGGAGCTGTTAATAGGAACCGAGCCCGCTTCCCGACCGTTTACAATCACCTTCGATGTAGCCCCTCGTATTAGCCTCATAATGATGGAGATGAAAACAGGTGGAATCTCCATTCGGCTCATGACTGACGCCAAGAAGTCATGGTTTATCCTGTCGAACGCACGATCGAAGTCCACAGATATCATCGCTGCTCGCATTTTACAAGTTTCCGCAAGGGCGATAACGTCACGGTATTCACTTAACGCCGAGGAGATGTTGCTTCGCACCCCTAGGCAATTCTGATCAGGGGATATTGTCATGGATATCGCCAGCTTGAGACGAGACGCTAGTAGCCGTGCAAAAATTTTATAATCGGTGTTTAGCATAGTGAGAGGCCGATATTGATTAACACTGCGACTCCCCGCCATCTTTGGGATGGGAAGAAGAAAGCCCGTCACAAAATCCGACGGTAGGCGCATGTTCGGACTCATCGCCTCATTGTACATCGACACCAACTGTGGCATCATCATGTCCACGAATTCTCGATAAAACTCTAGCGTAATCCCATCTGGCCCCGGTGATTTATGGGCCGCTCCTTTTGTGAGTGCCACCTTTATATCGTCTTCTATGAGTGGCTCCATAAGCGCTGCCTTATCCGTCTCTGTCAGTGTCGTTTGCAGATGTTGCAGTATCTCTTCCCCTACCTGTCGGTCCGTCGGTGTACCGGCATAGAGATGGCGGAAATGCTCTAAAAATTCATTTGCAATGTCCTGTTGTGTTGTCAGTTGACGGCCATCTAAATCGTGGAGCACTGTTACCAATGCCCGGCGGTAACGCTTATGTTCCCACGACACATGGTGCATCGAGGTACGTTCCCCAGTGATGGTGTCAAGACATCTTGCCCGTATTGGGATGCCACCCAGTCGCCGTCGCGTGAGCGATAGGATTTGTGCCTTGACACGATGAACTTCCGCATAATGTTCTGCAGACGGCACCTGGAAGGACAGCTCACGAAGCATGGTGTAATAATAATCAAGAGTGTCTCTCTGCCATCTCGCCTTATCCCGACCATACTGTATTAGAGCTCTTCTTATTGCCGGCTTAGTGCACTCGAGCCACCATTGAAGCACGGAGGTATACGTTGGTAGACGGCGTTGACATGTGGCCCGTACCTCCTCGACTCTCTGACGACATTCGGGGTCCGCCAAAAGGGATGAATTGAGCTTCCATGTCCCGTGGCTTCTTCACACACTTTTCCTAGGGAGTGACATGGTACAAATGTAAGCCAGATGATCAGTAAATGCCGCAGGCCATCGTTCCGCGTCGACCACCTTATCCTGTAGGCCAACCGAAACATATATTCGATCGAGTCTGCTCGCCGAGTGACTGGTAAGAAAAGTATATCCCTCACGGTTCCTATGAATCATGTCCCAGGTGTCGCTTAACTCCAGATCCCGGCATAGCACATGCAATTCACGACAGGTATTGTAATGTGGTGTCTGGTCTTTTTGGGCTAAAACACAATTGAAGTCACCACCTATAATGAAATGATCGAATCTGCCGGTAAATAAGGGCACAATCTCTTCCGAATAATATCTCGCACGCGCCCGTCTGTTGTCTGTGCCGGAAGGGGCGTAAACATTGAGAATGCGAATTCCATTAACAGTTATCGCCAGTCCTCGTGCCGAAGGTAGATAAGCCAGGTCTCGGACCGGAATCCCGTCCCGGACCAATATCGCCGTTCCACTGTCGTTGTTCGAGTGCGGCGAGGTGTAGGAGATGTATCCATGTACTTCCTGGAACTCAGGAATGTAAATTTCCTGCACCATCAGTATATCCACATCCGATGCGTATATCATGTCCCTAAACAACTGCTGTTTCACGGGCGATCTAATGGTATTTACATTCACTGTCCCTATTCTGTATGCCTGGGGTCGAGTAGCTGTCATCTCCACATGATGTTAAAATGACAAAGTTTCACCGTGTCGATAGTCCCTTTGCACATCCGCCGAGGGTCGCCCGAGGAACGTGTCCCTGCTGCATTAGGTTTCTTGAGATGCGGACGGATGCAAGGCCCCACCAATAGAATGGTCCGCATCGGTGATGTCGTCGTCCTGCTCATACCAGCTGATACTATTGGTGTGCTCCAAATTTTCCTGTGCGGCATTGATGTGTGACATCTGTTGTTCTTTCGTAGCTGTAGACTCCACCGCCGAAGGGGTAGCAGGCCCCTGAGCGGAGGCGTCGTCTGAACGATATGACATCATTTCACTGTCCGAATTCATATGATCTGCGACATCCGAAGCTTGTGGTTCCATGTCAGACAGGTCCATAGTGTTAGACTCGTCTGGGCTCCCTAGAAGAGAAGGGAGCGTCTCCGCAGAGTTTAGTCGGCGCTTCTTGCGGCGCTTTGGCGAGCGTTTTTTGCGGGCCCTAACCTCGGCCTCTGGTGTTGGCGCATCTTGCATCTCCTGCGTTCCCGCCGCCGCCACAATGCCCTGGGGCCGTTCCACTTCAGCTTCCATGCCTATTGTGATGCTCTCATCCTCTTTCTGCGCCACCTGTAGTGTCTGAGATTGGAGGTTGGTCGGAGCCATTCCTTCTTCAGTGGCGTCCGAAGGCGCCTCAATCAACTGCGGCGTCGGTTCGATGGTGCGCTCCGACCTCGGCGTCACCTCCCCGCGAAGCGCCGCCACGTAAGACATCGGCAGTGACGTTGGTGTAGTCGGATTCTGGAATTCTCCGCTGGGGAGTTGCACGAGTCTCCTCTGCATACACGCTGATCGAAGATGTCCTTCACCACCACACCCGGAGCATGTCCGGGGCTGACCATCATAGATGACAATAGCTCTACAGCCGCCGATGTTTATGTACGATGGCACATGTTTCGTAAGGGCAATTCGCACCTGACGGACACCATTGAGCACTGGATACGTGCTAAAACTTGCCCAGCGTTCGGCCGTATGACTAATAACTCTGCCATATGGCTGGAGTGATTCAGTGACCAATGATTCGGGTACCTCGAAAGGCAGCTCGAAGATTCGAATCGTACGCGCGCCCAGGCCCGAATGAGCGACTAAAACTTCGCCAATATGACCATCGGAGTGTCGGAACTGGAATCCTCGTTTGGCGGCTTCAATGATCCTATCACATGCTGCATCGTCAATCATCTTTACGTAAAGAGTGCTGCTCACGATTGATAAATGAATTCCAATAATCTCCGAGTAATTAAGATGCACTTCGTCCCTCAAGAAACGTTCGATTTCGAAAGCCTTCGGTCTTGCATACTCGTTACAGAACGTGAACTGTATCGTGGTTTTTCGGAAATTGTGTGCCATTGCGTTCGATTCAAACAGTAACACACGCGAGTGACGACGGTGTAAACACCGCTTCTTCCGCGACCGTTCGCAGCCGAGACGTAAACAAGTCCGAGCTGCTCCGCGGCGAAAGGCGGACTTGCTATCGGTGCTGTCGGCGAAAAGCGTTTACCATGCGGGTACAGAAGCGGCAGTTGTAAGAGTTTCTTACCTCGATTTCTGGAAAAGTATGTGTTTTCGGACGCCATACCTGATGATGAAAAATGCTCTATTTACAATTATCTATCTATCCCTCCAATTTTGAGTCGATTGCTTCGTCATAACCTTTAGGAGTGATTTTCTCAAAAACGCGGAGGTGTTGACCCAAAATATCTTAAGAGTCCTTCGTTTTAGGTTGTACACAAGCGACCTGCCAAATCTGAGTCGAATCGGTTGGCCGTGTCTGAGGCCTTCCCCTTGTGAGTGTGGCGGGGAGAGTTGTGGGGGGAGGAGGAGGACGAAGGGTTTTTGACGGCAGCACTCATATTCGCACTACAATCAGCAAATTTAATATGTATAAAAGTGATTTCGATCTAAAATTGTTCATGTGAGTTTTTCTAGCGGCTGTTTCTTAATTTTCAATTTTTATTGTTCCATACTTTACATAAACAGTGACAAGAATTTTAAGACAAGAGATTACAACAAAATGTATGCTTTTCAATAGTTTATTACTTGTTGCACTAATCATTCAGCATGCGATATAGTGAGTTTTTAAGTAAGTTAATCTATGTAATACGGTCGTATCGTATGTTTGTCTACATAACATAAACTAGTTAGATACATTATTATTATAAACTTCGCGTAATATTTAATATTTCGTTCGATCTCATATCTTTGTTTGCTGTTATTCTGTGCACTGTCCTGGGTATTTATGGTTATTTTTTATGTCTGTATATACAGTATAATGCATTTATGAATAAAATGTATGCACTACAAAACAAAACAAAAATAAAAAGCCCAAATCAAAATAACAAAAAAATAAAAAAATGACAAAAAATAAAACAAGAAACCTCCCGTGAGCATGTGACCTTGACGTGGTGGTGAGGCTTCTGTGCTCTAAGAACACAGTAGGCTATAGAACACAGTTGACTATACTTGTAGTCTATGTACACTGAGACTATACTGGACAGGTTCAACCACATCAGGCAGTTAACTGTAGACTAACGATGCTCAACCTAAGCAACATGATTCGAAAGACAATTAAAAAAGCCTATACCGGTTCAGACGTCGGTCAAGTCAACAAAAATCTGCATCTATTTCCAAGCTATAATGGTCTAATGTCAAAATTATGTAGTAAAATCTGGGAACCATAATGAAACATTCTCCTATCATAGCACAAAGAAGGCGAATGTCCTGGACAGAGTTAGGAATGTAAAAGAAGGGAACTAGCTTTCGCCTTACATGGCAGCTTCAAAGGCGTTTAAATCAAAACATCTTGAGACATTCTCGCTTTTTTTACGAGTTAACCCCACTTCCCCAGCACAGTGAGCTCTCTTAGCTGTAACGTGTTGGCACACATACATCTTGCAACTTATGGGCTGAAGTCCCTGCTCCTGTCACCACAATCCACAAGATTCACTAACCGTAGTAAACAGTATATTAATATCATATGGTTGAAGAGCACATATGTAATAGCAAAAAAGTTTTTCTGCAGATGGAGAAACAAATTTTCTGGGGGTAGATTTTTTGATTTCTGGGTGGGGGTGGTGGTTAATTTTCTTCCCTGAGAGGACTGTTTCTTCCCCAAATCCACCACTTCTTACTTGTATGGTGGAAACACAAATTTGTGTGCTTCTAAAAAGTGAGATGCATCTGTAGTAGAAAATATCCGTGAGTGGCAGTGCATCTACAATAGAAATGTGGAAGTAAGGTACTAAGGCATGCTAGAAACACTATCAAATAATGCAAATACTGTTATAAATGAATAGTTTTACTACACACAGCGAATTCACAGAGCTTCCACACAGTTACAATACACTACTCATCTCTGCTTTTTCTCCTCCTAAGAACATATCCATGGGACATCAGAGAGGTTCCGACCTCTCGAAGCCGTTGTTTTCACAAAGGCCCCTACCCCGCAGGAAGTACAGAGCTCTGTGGGTTGCGTTAACAGCGAGTGATGGACGAGATCGCCAGACCGACCGTCCCGTGGATGTTGTGTGACCAAGACAAGTATGGACCATTTCTCATTGAGGCATGAGTTGAATGACATGGTGGTGAGCTCTTTTGAGGCCTCTGGTGTATGTAAATATTCATTGTCTCCTGCAGACTGGGGGGTGGGGGAAGAGCTGTGTTGTCGAATGGTGTACAGATGATATTGCACCAGATGCTGAGGTGGTCGTCTGATCTGGCTGTAACACGATTCTGAGGTCCTTGAGAAGCTGACTCAGTGGTAAGTGTTCTAGGGGTGATGTTTTTGACGTCGGCGTAGTTAATTTGGCTGTGTTGGAAGCGGGTGGTCCAATATCTGTGAGAGGTGCAATGTTGTCATCCTGCAAAACCAATGTTGGTCCTTGAGAGTGACACTGTTCTTGTGTGCTGGGCACTAGTACATCGAACGTTTGTTCGCTGCAGAACAGCACTTCATGAGGCCCTGTAAATGGTGGGTGGAGAGCTGCATGTAACCGTATGGTGTCATCATGTAGCATTAAAAAACTCTCCTTGGTGACGGTCCTTAGGAATGAAGACTTTTGGTTGCATGTGTGGTGACAGTGATGGCACATTCATGTTTTGAATATGGGAGTGAACTCTATCCACTAATGTCAGCAGGTCAGTGTGCACTAATGTAGGCTGTGCGAAGTCCATGGGAAGCGATAGGGTTTTTCTATATAGGATCTCAGCAAGTAACATACGGTTGTCATCTTTATGTGCCGACGAAATGCCAAGGAGCTCCTATGGTAGTGCCTCGAACCAGGACTTATTATGGCATGTCAGAGCCGCCTTCAGAGTCTTGTGTCACCTCTCAACCAACCCATAGCTTTGAGGGTGGTAAGATGTGGTGCACGTGCTACTGATACCGCTCAGGTGGCAAAGAACTGTGAAGAGCGACAATTCGAACTGCCAACCCTGGTCCATGGTGATCTCGGCCTCTCTGAAGTGTGCAGTCCATGTTTCAGTAAATGTGTACATTGTCGTTTCTGCTGCAATATCACGGATGGGTACTGTCTTGACACATGCTGATGTCCTATTGATGGCCAAAAGCAGGTACCAGATGCCTTCTAATCGAGGAAGAGGTCATACAATGCTGATAAGAACGTATTTGAAATGTGTTTTGGATATTGGAAAGTGTCCAAGCTGTAGCTGGGCATGTTGCTGGTTTTGCTTCAAAAAAATGGTTAAAATGGCTCTGAGCGCTATGGGACTTAACATCTGTGGTCGTCAGTCCCCTATAACTTAAAACTACTTAAACTTAACTAACCTAAGGACATCACACACATCCATGCCCGAGGCAGGATTCGAACCTGCGACCGTAGCGGTCACGCGGTTCCAAACTGAAGCGCCTAGAACCGCACGGCCACCCCGGCCGGCGGTTTTGCTTCATTGACAGGCTAGGTTGCACTGTGCCTAGCGTCTGCAGTCTTGCTTAACCTCATGCCATACGAATCTGTCTGTGACCGTGCATCTCGTTGTTCTGATTCCTGGTTGGTTCAAGTGGTGTAGTCTACTCAAAACTTCCTGTCATATATTATTTGGCACAATGGGGCATATTCTCTCTTGGGACATGTCGCACAGCAGTGTTAGTACTGGGAAAGGTTCACCATTACATCTGAAGATTGGTCATCTGATCTGTCATAGTTCATTGTTGGAACGATTCTTAGTCTGCTCTGCTGTCATAAGCTCATAGTCATACTGTAGAGAAATTGCACTGATCCGTGAGAGGTAATCTGCGATTATGCTGTCTACGCTTTGAACATGGTGGATATCAGTAGTGCACTGTGAAATGAAATCTAGGTGGCAGAAACAGCGTGGGCTGGCATCTTGAGGTGAGTTGCTGGCTGTGTCCACAAGTGGTCTATGGTCAGTACAAACCATTATGTTGCGCCCTTCTATGTCCTCTCAAAAATTTTTAATCGCTGTGTACATTGCAAGCATTTTGCAAGTGAAAGCAGACCACTTAAATAGGGGAAGCGTGAGCATCTAAGAAAAGAATCTAAGCAGTTGCAGTATGTTGACGATTTGGTGCAGAATGGCCCCTGCCACAGGTGTTGCTAGCATTTGTTGTAAGAGTGTGTCACGCATTTGGGTCTGGATGGGCTAGGGTGACAGCATTAACTAACGATTGTTTCGAGATCTGGAGTGCTTCTTTCATGTGTGCCATCCATTCGATTTTTTTCTTGTCTGTTTGCCCTTTCTGGCTAGTGTGTATATCAGCAGTGACTGTGAAGCAGCCCATGTGATAAGTTGAGTCCGTTAAAGTATAGTGTGCCGAAGAAATGATGTAATTTGTGTTATGTCTCCAGCAGAGACAGGTTCTGGACCATACTTTTGTCCCGTGAAGTTGATGCCATCAGTGTTCAGGGTACGGCCCAAAATCATGGCCCCAGGTTGTTTCAGTTGAGATTTAGCCTCGCTAATAACAACCCAACTTTCATGGAGTGCGGCTAAGACCTGCTCTAAATGAACTGAGTGGGCCTTAAGGTTACTGGAGTAGATCAAAATATTGTCTAAATACGTGTAACAGTTGGAGAGGCGGACGAGGGGCCCATCAATGAATCACTACCTGTTTGGACTGCATTCTTCAAGCCATATGGCATATACAGGTACTCAAAGAGCCCAAATGGGCCATTGATGTAGGTTTTTGTGATGTTGACTGGGTGCATTGGGATCTGCAGGTAGGCCTGTTTACGGTTGATGACACTGAACACTGTGGTTCCTGTGAGTGTATGAGTAAAATCTTGATTAGGAATCGGGTAACTGTCGTGAACTGTCCTGGAATTAAGAACTCTGTAGTCACCACAGTGCCTTAAGGTACCACCTTTTGTCAGGAAAAGTTTGATCCTGGAGGATCATGATCCCCACTTGGAGCAATTCGTCAGTAGTGTTCTTCACTGTCAGCAGATCCACTGGACACAGGTGACACGGTTACTGTTGGCTGTGCGGACCTTCCATCATAATAATGTTGTGCATTGTACCCTATTTAACCATGCATGTAAAGTGCTATGGAGCGAGATTTGAGGGTAGCAGGAGAATTGTTAACACCACGCCTTGCCTTGTACTAACATGGGCGAGATTGTTGTCCCGTGGTGGCAGTGTTGATGGTGGCAGGGCGGCTGCTTTATCATGAATGGAGCTGGCTCTCAGTGCCATATGGAGTTGTTATTCAGGAGTGCAGGAAAGTTGGCACAGCAAGGTCGTTTTAGCTGTGTCATATTTGTTCGTCTATGATGGTGCCAAGATAATATCGCCAATTATCTCTGCCTGTTCCCCAGACGACAGAGGCTGTTTGCATATTCTGGGGTGTCGTTCAAGGCTCCAGATGACGTGAAAACACTTTTGGCCATGGCACAACACAGTGTTGGGAGGTATTTATCAAACAATAACAGTTTGGGGTAGTTAACATGTGTTGAAGGTGAAGCTTCTGGGACCCATGTATGGGACTTCAGTGCAGTTGTTCATAATGTTTTCCCTGGTGTACTATTACAATATGCAGAGTTCCAAAGATGTGGCACATGGGTGGTGTGGGAGATCTGAGATTGTGTAGCACTGATCGTTAGACAACTATCTTGTGCACCCCAATTAGAGTTCACTGCATGGTGTAGGATGGTTGATAGTTGGTAAAACTAATGCACAACTGGTTGTGGTGAAGCAGAATGCGGTTGCTCGTACCCAAAACATCACATGGTAGGTGCGGATGGCATAGAATCAGCAGCTGCACTATATTGTGGCCGACATTCACACTTTAAAATTGTTTGCCGGGTACAGTCTGGTTTGAACTTTGGTGGAACCATTGTGTAGTGTATCATGGCCGATGATGGTCCACAATACACAACTGAGTGATTGATAACAGAATGCAGTGTTTTGTAATTCAAGCATGGTGCAGTAGACGCAGGTGGTAACGCACTGGCATATGAATTGCATTGGATGGCATGCTGATTTGCTGCACTGTCCAAGACAATTTTACTCACTACATAATAAGCACATGGCACATCGCAAGATCGCTGCTGATTGTATGTTCAATACATTGGGTGATGTTGGTATGGAGTGTGGGCGTTCATATCCTGTATGTGGTGAGGAGAAAACAGGAGCCACAAGATTCATGTATGATGAATGCTGCAGATTAAACTGATTTGATGCACTGTCTGTTGATGTATTCACCTTGAAGTCTAATAAGAAGTCCATTGTTGGGAGTCCTCAATGACATTTTTCTCTGTTAATGTGATCATTGTGGAGATTAACAGCATTCTCAGTTTTCACTATGTGATAAGCAAAGACCGACACTGTTTTCTCCCTGCACTGTATGCAAATTGCTGATGTAATCTGGCACCAGTGTGGTGGTTGCTTAGAATGTGTTGGGCACATTGCCATGATGCAGTCTGACTGAACATTGTCAAATGGTGAAATGTCACACATTCCAAGGGAAACGTGAGGTCACCAGTGTGGAAGTAGGGTACTAAGCCATACTAGAAACACTACTGAATGATGTATGACACTGTTATACATGAATCGTTTTATTACATTAGAGAAGTCACAAAGCTTCCACACAGTTACAACATCAGGACCATACTGCTCGTCTCTGCTTTTGCTTCTCCAAAGATCCTCTCCTTGGGATGTCAGAGAGGTTTTGTCCTCATGTCATGAGTACTAATATTAACAAGCAAAACAGTGTGAACTGCCAGATAAATAAAAAATCTAGTTACCTTCTTTTATATCCCTAACTCTGCTCCGAACATATTTGCATTTTTCTGTGCTGTGATAGATGCCTTTTTTATTGTGGTAGGAGCCATGGTGCTCAATCTGAGGGGACACTTTCATTCAGCAAGAAGATTTACAGGAGAATTTCGAGAGGTCGAGTTGAGAAATTCACTGTGAGACATCAATGTTGTGGCGTGAACAGGGAGACACATGCAGATGGCAGTTAGGAGAAGGAGAGTGCGGTTGCCCTGGACACTGTCTGGTGACCGGCCAGTAGTCAGTCGGTTGCTGCTGCCTTGGTTGGCTCCTTCGCTGAGGTGATCCGTGGAGCTGTGAAGTGGTGGCCTCGTGTCTATTGATACCAATGTGCATGCTGCCTGATCGTACCAATTCCAGTGACTGAAAACGGTGAGCCTTGCTGCGTTTCAGAAAGAGCTGAGTAATGAATTTTCATGAAATAACGAGTTGGATTGCAAGCTGACTGTGAATGTTTCTCTCCAATCGAGCTTAATGCTGGAAGTGTGTATGCTGGTTAAAAGAATCATAAGTGTAGTAGCCGCAAGCACACGCTTGCACGTGACTTTGTGCTATACCTTGGTCAGCTGAAATACATGTGCCAATCTGTTAAGATTCACAACTGTAAATGCTGACTTGCCATGTCATGCTTGCTGTAATTACATACATTGAACCTTATTAGTACAGACTGGCAGTAATTTGGTACGCTTAACTTCCATTCTTGTCAGATAATTGATTAACCTTGTGTCAAGACTCATATGCCATGTGCTCCTTTACGCAATAAAGCTTTTGGTGAGGCTAACTATTGCTTCTCCATATTTTGGGCACGCAGTTTGGAGTCCGAATGGTCTGGTCCAATCAGTTGATGGAGGAAGGAAACTGCCCAGTGCTGTAACTGTATTTGCAATATTGCTGTGGCAAAAGAGTCCACTGGCACCTTGGACTTGGATTATGTACATAATACTTGTTTGATTGCTGGTTGATTTAGGTGCAGGTCACCAAACAGCGAGGTAATTGGTCCCATCTTATTAGGGAAGAAAGGGGAAGGAAGTCAGCCATGCCCTTTCAAAGGAACTATCCTGGTATTTGCCTGAAACGATTTAGGGAAATCACGGAAAACCTAAATCAGGATGGCTGGATGTGGGTTTGAACTGTCGTCCTGCTGAATCAGAGTCCAGTGCATAACAGCTGTGTTAAAGTATCTATGTTTAAGGGTTTCTGTTAAAGTCCTTTGTTCAATTTGCTTGCCACTTGGCAACTGAACTGTGTTTAAATGTGTGGCTAGCAGTATTTTCTTACATTCTAGGTAGAAGTTCAAAAGATAACTTATTAAAGAAGTATTTCACTTGCACTGAAAATTTTTCTGGGCAAATCAGGATGTGGGCACAAAATTCATTTAATCACTTTTTAATCTCCATAAGTTATTATGGGTTTTACGATTTTACTCAGTTGTGTGTCTTGAGAAATGATTGGTTCCAAAATGAAGTGACTAATGACCTTATTTGTGTTGGTATTCTTGATGTTATAAATTTCACCAGTCATTTTCTTAACATCAGTATTTGTTAGCCTTAAGTTTTGGATCGAATTTAGGGAATTGCTAGTAGTTCAATATGCTGATTGCCTAAAGGGTTGCTAAATATGTAAAGTAAACATCTTTCTTAAAATAAAATTGTTCTAAATTTTCTTGTGATTTGTTACAGCTGCTTAAGGTACAGCATTTTTTTAAAAAAAATATTCTTTCTTAAGAGATCATTATTTTAAATACATCTGAGATTGTTCAAGCTGACTGAAATCTGAAAAAAAAACTTCTTAAGATTTCCATTTGTAAAGTAAATTTTCGGTTAAAAATTTTGAACTGTGAGTGGTGCTGCTGTTGTGTTACCATTGGGTTCCCCTTCCACACCACAACCCTTGTATTGGCCTCTACCTTTCCCATGGTAATACCCCTCTCAATGGTAGCAGAGTGTGGTTGTGCTCTGCTGAGGGGGCGTGGAGAGGGCAATATAACATCATACACAATTGTCTTTTAGTGCTAGTGATAAATGTTTCTGCTTGTATGTTAAGTGCTTGTGATTCTGTCTAGTCATTACGTACCAGGAAGGTGCAGACTCTATAATTGGTCTCTTGCAAGTCTGTGGATGCCTTGAGTTGAATTATTTTAAAAAAGAGCAGTTAATTTATGAGCTCCAAATACAAGCACAGCCGACTGATGGCACTGTAGTGGAGCTTATTGTGCAGTTATGGAATGTTTTGGGCAGACCGATTCAGTTAACTTCGGAGCAAATTGGCGAGGTAAATCCTGCCTTGCCTTATTTTTCTGATGATCTTCATGTGTGAGAGATACGATCAAAATTTTACAAGATAACCATCCATCGCGAACTCAGGTGAACAGGCTCCAAGTGCAGATTAGGTTCCATGATATGAAACAGTTATATATTAGTAAACAGGATGACTTTCTTTTATAAAAACTCTTGAATCAATCCATGGAGTTACAATTAGATCTTAATACCATGCAGTGGCAGTAGGAAGCCATTGGGGCTGAACAACATGAGCCCACTCCCTTATTAGGTTCTGCTAGTCCTTCCTTTAGATATATTGGGGAGAACTTACATCCGACCTTTTGCTAAATTGCCTAATTCCATCACATGCTTGTTTCAAGGTTTGAAAGTGCTAGATGTTGAAGATTTAACATGAACATTGGAAGTAGTGTGGCTGCTAGCTTGGTTAGAAAAACAAGCCAAAGCATTGGGCACAGTTAGCATCTGATAATGTGGAAGTCTTATGCAGACAAGAAACGCTGAAAGATTTAAGAAAGGGCTTCATTAGGAATAAAGTTTCTCCACAAGTTAAAAACGAATTGGGTATTAGATATTTTCTTCGTGTTCAGGGCCAGACTGAAACTATCCAGGAATATATTGATGCAATACAGCTTGCTGTTAGTGCCTTATAGACAGGTGTGCGTGAGCAGGGGACCTTTGAGAACGTTTTGGAAGGCATTCAACCAGACGATAGGTCACACCTAATGTTCTGTGAGAAGCTAGCCACCTTTGCCAAATTGGATAGACTGCTATTGAAGATCAATTATATGCATTTTGCTGACAAATGATGGGAAGGAGTAATGGGTATTTGTGTTGAATCCACTGATGTGCCCACCTCCAGAAACCATAGGAGAGTTAAAATCAAAAGCTGTTTCCATTGCGGGGATCTTGCTAATTTTGTGAACTAATATACAGTGGCACATTAAGTCATGTCCAAACACCTGACACCAGGTGGAAGTAGGCATTATGGGGGTCAAACTGTCTACTGAAACTTGTATTCCTTTGTGCCTTTTGCCTGTGCTAAACTCAACCATGAACCGGTGTGCACTTTAATTGATTCCAGGAGCAGTCTTTCATTGATGTATTATGATTGGTACAGTCATGGACAAAACGAGTGAGACCCCTCGCCTTTCCGTTATGCTGATCCACACAGCTTTAAAGTGTGCTACACAGTATAACAGGCAAGGCGACGAAAAGCTACCAACATACTATGCACAGGCGTGAAATTGAAAAACTATCCAAACTTCTGTTCTGTTTTCAATCATTTGTAAGACTATATTAATGCTGATTAGTGTGTTAAACACAACATGTAAATATAAGATATAAATGAAAGAAGAAACGCAAAATAGTATTAACTGTACTAATAAAAATTAATTTCAGCTTATCGAGATAACATAACTGTTTTAATAAGACAAAGTACCCCAGATCGTTACGAATTAGCAAAATATTATGCACATTCGGCCACGAAACGGTCTGTGCCAACGTTCAGACCAGTCATACTGGTTTACCGTTGCTGACCTACCATGAAACTGGGGAAACTTAGCAATGCGTGAAGATCCATAACGAAATTCAGTTAAAAATCATTCAGTGCCTTACTTAAGTCAATTCAATTATTGACAGAAGCGGAAAAAGTAGGCAGTAACAAGTATGAAATTCTAAAAGAGTTTCATATTGACATCAACAGGGCACCGGTACAGAACAAATGTAGCAATAAAACATACTGGGGGCGGGAGAATTAAAATTGCTTTACTGATAGTCTACCTGCCTCCATCAAGATTAGAACCGAAAACAAACCAGACCTCCCTTGCAATAGCAAACACCTTTCACTACACTAGCAGACAACCCATGCAAAAAGCCCTCTATTATTACCCCAGGCAAGAATAAGCTGACCATTTTGCAATGAAAATGGCAAAATGATCTGCAGTTTCAGTTGCATAGAGCTTTCTGGACTCAAAAACATGAATTTTCTACCTTTAGGTCACCAGTTATGTGACAATCATTCGGGATGTTTATCGAAATAACAATCTAATGTGTGTCAGTGCATGCCAGTAAAGGGGTTAAAGTGGTCATGAGCCGAGATTGTAGATTTCCAGTAGACCATCTTGTGGATGCTCAGGTTCACGATCTGATATAGGTTGTGGTTAAATTCCCTGATATATTAACCGATAGATTTCGCATCACTTTTAGGATCAAATATAGGACTCATCTTACCAATGACATCCTGGTGTATCAGCCTCCTTATCGCCTGTTGCCCACTAAAATGAAGATCTTGTGGCAGTTCGCTGAGCACATGCTCCAGGATGGTGTTATTAGGCCTTCTACATCTCCCTATGCCTCACCCACACTTTTGGTACCCAGGATGCATGGATCAGGGTTTTGACTGTTCATCGATTATTGATTATTAAATAAAAAGGTTGTGCTTGAGGCAGTCCCCTTATTCACTTGCATCAATGTTTTAAATGGTTTTCTGCTGCTCGCTTCTTTCCTGTGTTGGACCTTAAACAAGCCTACCATCAAATCCCATTGAGTGAGGATTCATAACAGATTGGAATTTTGTACAGATTGGAATTTATTTGAATTTAACTGTGTTCCATGCAGCCTACCAACAGGGGCAGTGGTCCTTTCTACACTGTTGGATAATGTCTTGGGGAAATTAAAGCTTTAATCCGTCTGCCATTATTTAGATGATGTGGTCATCTGTAGTACCATCTTCGAACAGCACTTACATTATCCTGAGGAGGTTGTCCACCACTTACTGTTAAGACACCAAAGATTTATTTAGCTAAAAAGCAAATTTCCTTCCTTGGACATCTCGTCTTGGTAGGGGGTTACATGCAGACATTACCATACTAAGACTCTACAAAAGTTCCCTCCTCCTAAGACTAAGAAAGGAGTAGCTTGATTCATAGGGATGGAAATTTTTTTTAAGAAATTTGTCCCCATATTTGCCCCGTTAGTGGCGCCCTTGAATCAGCTATGTAGGAAAGACCAGGCACTTGAATGGTGAGAATCTCAGCAGTCGGCATTTGAGCCATTAAAGTACCTTTGGCTAATCCTCCAGTCCTTGGGGGTACTTGACTTCAATCGACCTTTTATTGTCCACATCAATGCCTCAAATTCTGGGATTGCTGCTGCTTCCAGATCGAGTTTTACCTTGAAACAGGCAACCAGGCCTTGAACTGGGTGCTGGTCAGACCCAGGAAAACTGGCTGGATGTCTTTTGGCCACAGAGCAAAAATACTCTGTAAATGAGTGTGAGGCCTTGGTGGTAATGTCTGTGCTTGAAAAATTTTAATTTTATCTTGAGCACCATCAGTTTTGTCTCAAAATAGACAATCAGGCCTTGCACTGAGTGCTAGCCAGGTCCAGAAAACTGCCTGGATTGCCTGATGGGCCATGCACATTTTATGCTGAGGCATATCACGGGGTTGGAAAACACAGTCGCAGATGCACTGAGTTGAATGTTTGAACAAGAATGTACCAGTCATAACAGTGAACAGGGAGTTGAAGAAACAGATCTGGTCACTGGAGTTTTAACACAGGTCCCCCAATTATTTGGTGACTTGAAGCAAAGGCAAGACAGCAAGATTAAGCAGCACATTTTGAATGGGAAGGCTCCTTCTGGATATGCCTTGCAAATCTGCATATTGTGTTATCAGGGGAAGTGTGATAGTGAAGCCAAGATCTGTGTTCCCAGACTCTTGGCGCTGACTATTTCCATTACTTTCACAGCAGTGTTTTTTGGGGGCACCTTGGGATTTGGCCTACCTAATTAAGGTTAGATAATTTTTCACCTGGCCCACCTTATACAAGAATATTAGACATTTGGTGTGGGTGTGTCACAAATGTAAAGCAGCTAAGCCCAATTTCAATACCTACAGTGGGCTTTTGCAATCATCTAGGGATGATTTCCCAATGGATAGACTTTCTGTTGACTATGTCAGTTCCTTGCTGCACTCTCATCATGGGTACCACTACATCTTGGTTGCTGCTGATGCACTCTCCTGGTTCGTTTGGTTAATAACCAGGAGCAGTGTCACTGCTGTGTTAAACACTCACCACCTGTCAGGTAATTTTGCTGTATTTATCCTCCTTAAGTCCTTATTAGTGGCAATACTTCTGTCTTTCTCTCTTGGCAGTTAAGAAATTTCGTTTACATAGCAAGATAACCCATTCCATCGCGATTGTTGTCACTGCAACCAGAATGGTTGTGGGGTTTGTAACACCTCCGTTTTTATCCCGACCTGATCTGATCGAATAGCAGTCCAATATTTATTATTAACATGACCGTGAACCTAATGGGGCTGGTAATCGGAATTGACTGCTACGGAAGTTGTTACTTTCCACTTTGTCCTGTTCAATACTATAATACTGAATGTCTGGTAATAAGGAACACCAACACAGTTTACTAATTATGAACTTATATTCTTCCCAAAACAACAGAAAGGAGATAGCCACTGCCTTCGTCATACATATCTAATTATGGCTAATCTCAGCACAGGCTTTCTTCATTTTCCATTATCATCACACGCTAATCCATCACTGCATCCATCACTGCATCCAACACTGCAATCCAAGGCTAGGTCGGCGTGGTAGACGCGAAACCAAATATCGGCACTAGTAACATCACTGATCACTTTCGTAATGATACTTCTTCACTTTCCCGGTATTAATCTATTACATAGGGGTCTAACCATGGCAATGGCAACACCCTTCTCTGTTAAAGACCTGTATTTCAATAATGGCCTTCACATACACACACACACACACTACTCCCGCCAACCACACTGGCGCATCTCTACACTCGCTCTCGCAACACGTCACAATCGATTGTTTGTCCTATCGACCTGTGCCAAGTTCAAAGTTATAGTAAGGGCCTATGGACCCCTTACAGGTTGAAGTGATGGAAAGCATGGTGGGACCTGCAGAGCGGCCCGTGAAAAACAACACAACGGGAGAGGACGGACACAACCAATGAAGGACAGAACGAACAACAACAAGATCAAAACAACAGAGTCACAAGAAAACCTAACAACCATGTCCACTTGTACACAGAGCAAGAAAGTAAATAAGTTGTCTAAGGCGAGGCGATGCGTCCTGAGACATACGCAAGATTAGACTGGCTGGCTGAGTGAGTGGCAGGCGCTTAAGTACACTATCGGGGTCGCCGCTATTGGCTGCTATAACCACGTGTTCCACTGTGGCGCCCTCACACTGAATGCAGGCCAGGAGGCGCATGCTGCCAAAGCTTATGGCGCGATGGTGCAGAGACCTCTAGGGGTCTTTGATGTCCATGACCTCTGGCAGGGATTCAAATTCTGCGGTGCGCGGTACCACAGTAATATCATACTATCCGCAGCTATCTGCAGCTGTTCTTCACTGAAAGGGTTAACCGAAACTTGAGGGCTGCAGTTATCATATTTCATTCCTGATCACACCACCAGTGGAACTGCTCCATCCCATGGTTGAACTTGGCATTTAATTCTGCCCATTACGAGGCCTTCAGGACCACAGCTGCTGCCTTAATGTTTGGTCACCATCTTAACTCACCTTTAGCCAACTTGAGGTCTGTTAATGACTTGCTTCCTGAAAAGGTGACATCTGGCATGATTCAGAAGAACTGGAAGAAGGCATGCCAAAACATTAGTGCTGCTCATTAGAGGCAGGCATGCCACTACAGTCAATGACTTCGGGAGTTTAAAGCTAAGCTGGGGGATAGAGTGTTTGTCCATAATTTCATGCTGGACGGCCTAGGCAAGGCTCCTATCTCTGACAAATTAGCTCCTTATCCCAGTTACCCTGTTGTTGCACAATATCAGTACTGGAAAGATGTCCAGGATACATGTTTCCCAGGTGAAGCCTGGGGCTAAGTCTCTTCTCCCCAGTCATGGGTGTGTTGCGTTTTTGGTGGGGGAGGTTGCTCCACGGCACTGGATGCAAGGGGACACTTTCATTCAGTGAGAAGATCTTTGCAAAAATTTTGAGATGTTGAGTAGAGAGACTTGCTGGGAGAGATTGGAGTTGCAGCATGAACGGAGAGATGTGTGGGGATGGCAGTTGTGAGAAGGAGTTTGGAAGAGTGCAATGGGACAGGTAGTAGAAACTGGCCAGTAATCAGGTGGCTGCTGCTGCCTTGGTTGACTATGATGGTCTTTTACTGAGGTGATCCATAGAACTGTGAAGTGGTTGCCTCATGTCTATATATACGACTGTGTATACTGCCAGATGGGACAAATTCTGGTGACTGAAAATGATGAACCTTGCTGCACTTCAGACAAATCTGAGTGTAATGAATGTTCGTGAAATGGCAAGTTGGATCACAAGCTGATTGTGAATGGTTCTCTTGAATTGAGCTTAATGCCTGGAACTATGTATGCTGGTTAAAAGTGTCACAGGTATAGTAGCCTCAAGCATAAGCTTGCATGTGACTTTGTGGTATAGCTTGGTCAGCTGAATTACATGGGCTAATCTGTTAGGATACACAACTGTAAATGCTCCCTTGTCATGTCTTGCTTGCTGTAATTACACTCACATACAAAAGAAAGAGAAAACCATGACATATAAATAAGTGTGTTCTGAAGAAGTGATTAGCATTTCAGTCACCTTTGATCAGTACCTGTCCTGTTGCCTAGTAGGCACAGGGTTCACCATGTACCCAGATAACTATTCATGCACAACGGCTTTGATTCACATATAAGATGTTAATGGCATCCTGTGATATAGCCACCCAGGCTGTGTTCATCTGGTTCCACAATTCATCTGTAGCAGTTGGCATTGGGTCACAGTGTGCACCTTTCATTTCACCATATCCCACACATTTTCGATTGGCAACAAGTTTGGTGATTTGGTGAGCCAAGCAAGAGGCTGACATCCTGTGACACCAAGAAGGCATGTGTTTTATGCAGCAACATGTGATCATACACTTTCTTCCTGAAAAATGGCATCTGTGGTGTTACACAGAAAGGTGTGGCTACGGGTTGCAGGATGTCATTCACATAGGTCACTCTGATCACAGTGCTCTGGACAAACACCAACTGTGGTTTGTGGTTGTACTCAATAGCACCTCACGCCTTAAGGCCTTGAGTTGGTGCTGTATGTCTTGTGCGAACACAGTCACTGTGATGCTCCTACCCTTGTCTGTGGCAAACCAAAATGATCATTTTTAAACAAACAGAACAGGTATTTGTCCGAAAATACTATCTGATGCCATTCCTGGGCACAGTGATGTCGTTTTGTATATAACTTCCATCTATCATGTTTCTGCACATTCGTCAAGGGTAGGCAGAGAAGTGGACAACGTGTACGTAACCCATGTCATAATAAATGGTGACAGACTGTCAACCCTCATGGTGTATGATGTGTTAAATTGTTCCACTGTTGCGACAGAGCTGAGGATGATGTACATCTGTCCTGCAGTGCCATTTGAATGAGATGCCAATCTTCTCAGGAGGTGGTCTGAGTGGTGCAACCTGACCCACCTCATTGCATTCTACGGCCATCCACAAACCATTCGGCACACAACTGTTGCACTGCCAAAACACTCCATCCCACACAAGCAGCAATTTCCTGGATGGATGCATCACAATGTCTCATGCCAATAATGCTCCCTCTTGCAAACTAACTGGTTTGAAAGTAAGGTTCACGCATACATTTGCAAGGCATCCTGTACATCTGCTCAAGTCACACTGATCCATTACCTTTTGTTTATAGCAACAACAGCAGTCACAGGCACATTTTACTGACAAGTGGCCTTGTTCCGTAATATCAATGTTGACCTCGAACCTGCAGACCGACATGCTTCAAATGCTAATCATTTCTGCAGAACATGCTAATGTACATGTCCTGTGAATGTGAATGTCCTCTCTCTAGTCATTCAATGTGTTCTGTTTTTTTTCTGAACATGAGTGTACATACATTGAACCTTATTAATGCAGACTGGCAGTATCTGGGTACACTCAGCTTTCATTCTTGTCAGATAACAGATTAACCTTGTGTCAATACCAATATGCCATGTGTCCCTTTAACCAATATAAGCCTCCAGTGTGGCCAAACTATTGCCCCTTAGTAGTGTTATAAACTTAGTCTGTTTTAATTCACTACTCCTTGGCTCCTGTAACTGGTCATCTTTCCCTCCAAGTTGTTGCAATTCAAACTGTTTATGACAGTCCAAATGGTCTGCGCCAATCAGTTGATGGAGGAAGGAAACTGCCCATTGCTGTAACTGTATTTGCAATACTGCTGTGACAAAGGAGTTTGTTGGTGCCTTGGTCTTGGATTATGGACTAAGTTATGTACATAACAGTTCAATTAAAGTTTTTATTTTTAAAGGTTTCAGTTAAAGTGCCTTGCTTAATTTGCTTGCTACTCGGCAGCTGAACTGTGTTTAAGTATGTAGCTAGAAGTGTTTTCTTACATTCTATGTAAGTGCACAAAATTCATTAATCACATTTTAAGCTCTGTAAATTATTACTGGACAGTTACTGAAGTTGGTTTTATGATTTTAGCCAGTTGTATGTCTTAAGAAATGATTGGTTCCAAAATGAAGTGATCACTGGCCTTATTTGTTTTGGTATTCTTGAGGTTATAAATTTAACCAGACATTTTCTTAATGTCAGTATTTGTTACCCTTAAGTTTTGGCACAAATTCAGGGAGTTGCTAGTAGTTTAAGATGTTGATTGTCTTAATGGTTGCTATATATGTAAACCAAACATCTTACTTAAAATGCCATTATCCTAAATTTTCTTGGAAATTGTTAAAGCTATTTATGACACAGAGTTTTTTTTAATTATCCTTGTTTAAGAGATCATTATTTTAAATATATCTGAGATTCTATGATTTTCAGTGTGATAGGGTCAACAGCTGCGATGAATTTTTTGAATGTTTTCTTGAAGCCTTCAGCTGCCATTCTCTTTGTTTCCTATACGATTGTACAATTTTGGCCTTAAGCAATTTTCAAGCATTTTATGGATGATTTTTCAGTAACAGACCGTGCCACACATATCATTGCTCCTATGACATCATGCTATGCTTGTAAATTAGTTCAAGTTGTTCACGCTATTTTAGGAGCACATTACTTTCAATCAGTTGTTCCAAAGCTTGCAAAGGGGAGAATTTGTATAGAAAGCAGGAATTATGAGACGGATGGAGAGAGGGCACAGGAGGAGGTGGAGAGAGAGGGGGAAGGAGGAGATGGACAGGGAGAGAGAGAGAGGGTAGGAAGAATTAGACAGAGAGAGATGGGCAAAGAGAGGGAAGTAGGAGATGGACAGTGAGGAGGAGGAAAAGGAGATTAGGATGTGTATGCAACTCCCATACATGTTTAGCAATTACAAAGCATTGTTTGTTTCACTAGTACAGTATAAGGGTAAGAAGTTTGTTTAATGTTATGACCAAAAATCTCAAGAAATTGTTATGTTTCACTAGTACAGTATAAGGGTAAGAAGTTTGTTTAATGTTATGACCAAAAATCTCAAGAAGCTGTTAATCTATTTACTTCAAATTTTTACATAAACATTTGGATGGACATATTTTTGTAATATACAGGGTGAAGAAAAAAATTATACCCCTGATGGTTGGCATGCAGTTCCTCAAATAAATTCGAGACAAAATCATGTCTAGCAAAACCTATTTCTGTAGCTCGTATAATAGAAACACATATATAAAAAAACTCTGGCAATGCTGTAATTGCATTGCAAGAACAGATAACATGGTAACATAAACTCTGTGCTGTGCCAGAGCTATCTCATTAGATCAATGAGAGGAGGCAATGGATACTCAGACTTGCCACTGTGCCAAGTCATATCTGCACCGAACATTTTTTTCAGTTAAAATATCAAATTGTATTCAGTTTACACCTCCATTGTATGGTATCTTGCATCTTTCTTTCTGTTACTGCTGATGGCTCAACATGCGAATGCTGATGCACTGTCTCGCCTTCCCAAGGGTCCTGATCTGGCATTCGATAAGGACGAACTTTTGTGTTTCCATCTGGATGTTGCCGAGCAGCGGGTTGTGAACGGATTCCCCATCACAGGGGACCAGCTGGCGGTGGCTACGGGTTCTGATCATACCCTCTCCTGGGTTTTACGCTGTATTCAGATGGGTTGGCCAGATCGTCCGTCCGCTAAGACTTCTGACCCGTTGCGGAACTACTATGCTTTGTTCTACCGCCTCACCGACAATGCTTCGCCGCGTATTGTGGTACCTGCGCCTTTGCGTGCTTCAGTCTTGCATCTCCTTCACCAAGGGCACTGGGGTGTGTCTCGCACAAAATCTCTGGCACGCTGTCATGTGTACTGGCCTGGCATCGACTCTGAAATAGCACACATGGTCACTGCCTGCGGCCCTTGTGCGTCATAGGCCCCGAAGTCATCTGCGTCACCGTGGCCTTTGCCTGAGACACCCTGGGAGCGCATTCATGCTGACTTCGCGGGACCTTTTTTAGGTACTTATTGGCTCCTCATAATTGACGCCTACTCTAACTTTCTTTTCATTGTCCGTTGCACGTTGCCTACCACCGTGGCAACCACAAGTGCTCTCGCCCACATTTGGAAGGCCTTCCCTCTACTCTTGTTACTGATAATGGTCCACAATTTGCCGCGAATTTTTGTGCTCGTCACACCGTTATGCATGTCACGGCCCCTCCGTTCCATCCACAACCAAACGGTGAGGCTGAACGACTGGTCCGCACATTTAAGGCTCAGATGCGGAAACTCCTCACTTTTTCTGCTGCTGATGATGCGCTTCTCCAGTTTCTGGCTTCTTACTGTTTCACCCCCATGGGCGACCACAGCCCAGCTGAGCTCTTACATGGCCGACAGCCCCACATGCTACTTCATCTTCTGCGGCCTTCCATCTCACGGCCGCGGGTGCCTTTGATTGGGCGGTTCACCAACGACGACCTTGTCTGGGTACGGGGATATGGCAGGTGGCCAAAATGGAGTCCGGGCCGCATCTTACAACACCGTGGCCGACGCCTGTAGGAAATCCAGATGGACACGGGTGTTGCAGTGCATTATTCGGACCAGCTTCAGCCTCCGAATGCCGCTACACCACCTTCAGCTCTACTGGATGCTCGGGATCTTGGCGTCTCTCATTACTCACAACACAGCCCTCTCACCGTCATCTCGGTGCCAGTACAAGAACGGACGCCACCAGGAGACATGCCCATGCAGGAACCGGATGACCATCATCTGTCGGAGCCAATCTACTTGCCTCCTTCTCCTATGGACGCCGACACATCGCCCACGCCTTCTGTTATATCAACTGGACTTGCCGCAATGGGCAGATTGGCGCACGGGGCCCTAGCAGATTCGACCCCTACATCTCCTGTCATCTCGACCCGTTATTATCGGGGACACTTCCGTCCATACAGGAAGCCTCCTCCTTGAGACTTTATGGCCAGTCACACAGTGTTAGCAATCTACAGGCCACCTCCATCAAGACCAGTGAAAATATTTCAAAGGGGGGAAAAGTGTTGTGACTCGCCAATCATTCAAAGTGCCGCCACGCAAATACGCGCGTCCTCTACATGCGGCACTGTCTGCCAGCCATGCAGCAGCTGCACCACCTAAGCGGCCGGCCAGCCAGCCAGCGGCCGCTAGACTTGGACTCAGTGCTCATTCGAATGTTACAGTGTTCACATGTCTTGCTTTGTCAACTTGCTCAGTGACTTATATGTGTTGTGTCGTTTTGAAATATATGTCTTCAACTTGAAGTTATAACAGATAGCTGTGCCATGGAATCCGTTCATTGTGTTCAATCTTTACCTGACAACCTAAGTAACCAAATGAAAATGACTTACAAGTTCATGGTGCCCTCCATCAATAATACTGTAATTCAGTATGGTGTTGGCCAGCCCTTATCCTTGATGACAGCTTCCACTCTCATACACATAGATTCAATTAGGTGCTGGAAGGTTTCTTGGGGAATGGCAGCCCATTATTCATGGAGTGCTGCACTGACGAGAGGTAATGACGTTGGTCTGTGAGGCCTGGCACAAAGTTGGCATTCCAAAACATCCCAAAGGTGTTATAGGATTCAAGTCAGGACTCTGTACAGGCCAGTCCATTACAGGGATGTTACTGTTGTGTAACCACTTCACCACAGACCATGCATTATGAACAGGTGCTCGATCAGTGTTGAAAGATGAAATCACCATCCCCAAATTTCACTTCAACATTTCGAAGCAAGAAGGTACTTAAAACACCAATGTAGGCCTGTGCTGAGATAGTGCCATGCAAAACAACAAGGTGTGCAAGCCCCCTCCATGAAAAACATGACCACACCATAACACCACTGCCTCCAAATTTTACTAGTAGCACTACACATGCTGGCAGATGACGTTCAACAGGCATTCACCATACCCACACCCTGTCATTGGATCGTCACATTGTGTACCATGATTCATCACTCCAGGTGTCGTTTGGCACTTACCAGTGTGATGTGTGGCTTATGAGCAGTCGCTCAACCATGAAATACAAGTTTATCACCTCATGCCTAACTGTCATAGTACTTGCAGTGGATCCTTATGCAGTTTGGAATTCCTGTATGATTGTCTGGATAGATGTTTGCCTATTACACATTATGACCCGCTTCAACTGTCGACGGTCTCTGTCAGTCAACAGACGAGGTCAGCCTGTACACTTTGGTGCTGTACATGTCTCTTCACATTTCCACTTCACTATCAGATTGGAAATAGTGGACCTACAGATGTTTAGGAGCGTAGAAATCTCGCGTACAGACATATGAGACAAATGACACCCAATCACCTGACCATGTTCGAAGTCCATGAGTTCCATGGAGCACCCCATTCTGCTCTCTCACGCTGTTTAATGACTACTGAGGTCACTGATATGGAGTACCTGACAGTAGGTGGCACAAAAATGCACCTAATATGAAAAACTGTATGTTTTTTTGGGTGTCTGGATACTTTTGATCACATAGTGTATGTGAACATTTTTTAATCCCATCTGATGTAAATCCTATATATTTGCTTTTGGAATATAAATAGGCAGAGCATATGCTGTGTGATGTGAGGAAGGCATTGAACAGCATATTTAGTAAACAAATCAACATTTCAGATTTGATATAAATGCTAGACAGGAAGTTACCTATCCGTTGGACCGTGTGATGAGAAATCTAGGGAGGAAACTGAAAGATTTCGGTGGATCCACTCCCACACTGCTGTATGGCTGTACCCCGTTGGTCTGGTCGGCTTACAAGAGTTCATAAGTGCTGGGTAATGTTCTCAAGGATCTGTCAACTACATGAGTGAATTTGCTTTTGGAATATAAATAGGCAGAGCATATGCTGTGTGATGTGAGGAAGGCATTGAACAGCATATTTAGTAAACAAATCAACATTTCAGATTTGATATAAATGCTAGACAGGAAGTTACCTATCCGTTGGACCGTGTGATGAGAAATCTAGGGAGGAAACTGAAAGATTTCGGTGGATCCACTCCCACACTGCTGTATGGCTGTACCCCGTTGGTCTGGTCGGCTTACAAGAGTTCATAAGTGCTGGGTAATGTTCTCAAGGATCTGTCAACTACATGAGTGTTGTGACTGAGATTTGTAAATTGTTGGCTAAGAAAACTTCCTATATGAAGAATTTATGGAACCATTTGTTTAGAAAAACTGTTACTGGCATGGGCAGCATTAATCCACATAAATGTATGTTTTTTTCAAGTTGGGGGATAGACTTCCCAATACATTATGTAACTTTAAATCAGTAAGTATGTTTTTATCAATTTAAATTAATCTTCTAGGCCTCTATGTATGTATGTTAGTTTTTATGAGCAATTAGCAAATAGTGTGGAAGACATTTACTAGTATAGACAGTATAACAAGGTGTATACATATCTGATTTCATACGGTGATTTTGGTTCTCAAGCTTCTCGATTATATCATCATTCAAAGCTATTTATGACTGATAACCTGTATTTATCCTGAATACTGCAATATTGTATCTCACCTGGAACTTGAGTTGTGGGCAAACTCATGCATAACTCTGTCTTAGGTAACCCTGGTCATTGCAACTGTGTGTATGTACTCAAGGAGAGCATGCAACTATTGATTGAGGCTAAATGCTTCCTATAATTAGTATTTACATATGATTGAACGTATTGATATGATTATGAACTTTATTCATTTTTTTATGTCGAAACATTTTTGGCTGGTGTGTACCTGGTGTGGTTTGGATTCATGGGCCAGTCCCCACACCATAAGCTTAGGCCCCAATATTTTCTCATTATTTTGTCCTTTCATGAGTCAACATATCCTTGCAAACTCTGGTTTAAGTGGATTATTAATTTTGTGTTATATTCCTACTCATGACTGAATATATTCTACTGGTCTGTACCTGTTGCTGCGAGTTTTTCGAGTCAGCTGCCTTGTTGTACACTTAGGCTCTGAATTTTTCTCTCTTCCCTTTTGAAGATTTTGAAGGTGTAAGTTTCAAATGGTTCAAATGGCTCTAGACATTATGGGACTTAACATCTGAGGTCATCAGTCCCCTAGACTTAGAACAACTTAAACCTAACTAACCTAAGGATATCACCCACATCCATGCCCAAGGCAGGATTCGAACCTGCAACCGTAGCAGCAGTGCGGTTCCGGACTGAAGCGCCTAGAACTGCTAGGCCACAGTGACCGGCGAAGGTGTAAGTTTATGGACATAAACTTGCAATTTGTAATTCTAATAATTTACCTTGTCTCTGCATTTATTTCTATAGTTTAATGTTGTAATGTTGTAGTTTTGATTATGTATCATTTGTCTTGTGACAGTATGTTCCACAGATCTGAAAATGTGAATGCCATGTCCTGATATATGTATAAATTATGACTCATATAGTAGATATTTTTCTTCTGTTTTCTGTAATATTTTATGCATCATATACTATTATACATCTGTATTCTATCTTTTGGCAGCATTTTGTATACTGTTTGGCAAACCTGATAGTAAGTCACAAAATACTGTAAACACATTGTTTCCAAATTTTGTGAGAGTGATATTGTAGAGCCCTGCAGCCAAGCGACTAGCGCGAGGTTTGGTGTTCTCGTAAAGATAAGTTATTTTAGATTATAAAACACATAGATTAGTACTGATTACATGGTAAATAAGTGTATTAGTGTGCCGTTTAAGTGTACCATTAAAGGTTTCATTTCTCATTACGTAATATAGCAGAAAACGCGAAAAGACCGTACAGTCGTATTTTCTGTTTACGTTCTGCTGCAGCAAATCTATAGAATTTCGTTTAGTTGTTCCTTGCTCTCTCCAGCAATTTAACTTAGCGTACCTCTTCATTATTTAACTAGCATTTCCGGAAAGTAGCGTAAAGTTTAACTTGTTGTTTCAGAAACTTTGCACTTTTGTTTTTGTTTACACACAGTTGCGTATAGGCCAAATTTGTGTAACCATATTTTCGTGTTTATCTGTAATTTAACTGACTTATTCTTAATAAATTATTACGTTTATCATGAGTGAAAAGTGCTTGACTTGCCGTAGAATTGTTAGGTCGGGGCTTTGGTGTGATGGGTGCTGTAGTTTTTTCCATGTGGGTGACTGTAGTGGCGTGGGAATAGGGGAAGTAAATGAGACTCATCAGTGGTTTTGTAGGATTTGTAGTAGAGATAGGAAGATACTGGAACAGGAGGGGAAAATTGCTGCCCTTCAGGCTGAGTTAGACAAGGCCAGGGGAGATCTTGACAGGTTAAGGAGGGAGAAGGGTAAAGAGAGGTGGGAAGTGGCAACAGGCAACAGGAGGAACAGGCCTAGAACTTTGTCTGACAGCTTTATGGTGAATGTGGAAAATAGATTTGACCTGTTGCTTCAGTTAGAAGCTGGTGAGCCTCAAGCAGTTACAGGTGTAGACAGGGCACAACAAACTTTCAGCAGCAAATTGAAAAGTAAGAATGTAGGGAAATCAGTAAAGAGAAAGAAAGTGTTGTTGTTAGGTAGTTCCCATGGAAGAGGTGTTGGCCAACTCTTGCAGGATGAACTAGGATCAGAATACCAGGTCACCAATTTTTTTAAACCTAGTGCTGGTCTGGAGCAGGTGACAGAGGATTTAGGATCACTTTGCAAAGATTTCACTAAGGAAGACACCGTGGTTATAGTGGGTGGGGCAGGTAACAGTATTGACAGAGATCCTGGGTACAGCATAGAGTGTGACCTGGCGAAGATTGCATCAGCATCGAGGCATACCAGTGTTGAGTTTGTATCTGTTCTTGGGCGCCATGACCGACCTCATTTGAACTCTTCTGTCAAGAGAGTTAATTTGGAGCTGGAACGGCTGCTCATGTCGGGTGCGGGGTCACACATTGGTGTGGTTCATGTTGATTCTGTCAGTAGGTGGGATTATACTAGGCATGACCTTCACCTCAACAGGAAGGGGAAGGGTAAATTGGCTGGGGAAATAGCAGGAAAGTTAAAGGGGGGAGGCACTGTCATGAGTGGTAAAATACCAGTGGTTATAGGATTCAGAAAAGACCCTTTTTTAGGGTAGGGAGGACAGAAAGAAAACAAATTTTAAGAGAGGTTAGAACTGAGACAAACCTTCAGTTTGAGAAAGAAATCAAAAAACATAATTCCAGCTTATTACATCAACATAAACAGCCATTGGTTAAGAATTTTCAACTGTCAGCAGATATTTTAACTCCATCCAATTTTAAGTCAGTCAATGTGAAATGTCAGCTATCTTTATTGCATCAAAATATTCGAGGACTGAGAAATAAAATTAATGAATTAACTATCTGCATAGATGAATTAGAGTCTTCAAACCCAGCTGACATAATCTGCCTCTCTGAACATCATGTGACCACTCGTATAGAACTTTTAAGTGTTACAGGGTTTAGGTTAGCCTCTCACTATTGTAGATCAGAAATGGAGAAAGGAGGAGTTGCCACATTCATCAGGAACTGTCATAAATTTAAGAACATAGACATTCATAAATTTTGCCTAGAACAGCATATGGAAGCATGTGCAACAGAATTAGATTTTCACAAAAAATCTTTCATAATATTAAGTGTATATCGAGCACCTGCAGGTAACTTTAATCTGTTTGTAAACCACCTTGAAGCTGTACTGGCCCATTTAACAACCAAAAACAAAGAAATAGTGGTTGCTGGTGATTTCAATGTAGATTTCCTTAAAGACTCTCCCAATAAGAACCTATTTGAGTTAGTAACACTATCATTCAACTTAATTCCCACAGTAAAGTTCCCCACTAGGATAACCACTTGCTCACAAACAGCCATTGATAATATCTTTATAGAAAAGTCAAATGAACAAAATTATATTACAAAACCAATAGTCAATGGCCTCTCAGACCATGACATGCAGTTCCTTCTGTTAAATGTTAATACTGAACAGGATATAAAATCTGTTAAATCTGAGCTCAAGAGGGTAATCAGTAAGCCAAAAATTGATTATTTTAGGACACTCCTCAGAGACATTCACTGGACTGATGTTTACAGTGCTCATGGCATGAATGAAAAATATAACATTTTTGCTAATAAAGTGCTTACCTTATTTGAACACTGCTTTCCCCCAAAACTTACCAAGGTTAGAGCAAAGTCTACAAAGAAGCCATGGATTACTCGAGGAATAGGGGTATCTTGTAAAACAAAAAGAAAACTGTATCTGTCAATCCGAAACATTTCCAATGTTGATGCTATAGCACATTATAAGAAATACTGCAAAATATTAAAGACTGTAATACGGATGTCAAAGCAAATATATTACAAGGAAAAGATAGTCATATCAGATAACAAAATAAAGACAATATGGGATATAGTGAAGGAGGAGACCGGTAGAACCAGACATGAAGAGGAACAAATAGCATTAAGAGTAAATGATGCATTGGTGACAGATGTGTATAGTGTTGCAGAACTTTTTAACAAACATTTTATAACTGTTACTGAAAAGATGGGGTTGTCAGGTTCGGTAGATGCTGCTATGGATTACCTTAGACCAGACATTTCAAGTAACTTCCATAATATGAATTTGACCCTCACTACCCCAACAGAAATAATGTCCATCATAAAATCTTTAAAATCAAAAACATCTAGTGGGTATGATGAAATATCAACAAAGTTAATTAAAGAATGTGATTCTGAGCTAAGTAACATATTAAGCTATCTGTGTAACCAGTCGTTTATCAGTGGAATATTTCCCGAATGGCTGAAATATGCTGAAGTTAAGCCACTGTTTAAGAAGGGAGATAAAGAAATAGCATCAAATTTCCGTCCAATTTCACTGTTGCCAGCATTCTCAAAAATTTTCGAAAAAGTAATGTACAGTCGTCTTTATAACCATCTTATCTCAAATAACATACTGTCAAAGTCACAGTTTGGATTTCTAAAAGGTTCTGATATTGAGAAGGCTATCTACACTTACAGTGAAAATGTACTTAATTCATTAGACAAAAAATTGCAGGCAACTGGTATATTTTGTGATCTGTCAAAGGCATTTGACTGTGTAAATCACAATATCCTTTTAAGTAAACTAGAATATTATAGTGTAACAGGAAATGCTGCAAAATGGTTCAAATCTTATATCTCTGGCAGGAAACAAAGGGTGTTATTAGGAAAGAGACATGTATCAAGCTATCAGGCATCATCCAACTGGGAACTAATTACATGTGGGGTCCCACAAGGTTCCATTTTGGGGCCCTTACTTTTTCTTGTGTATATCAATGACCTTTCATCAGTAACATTACCAGATGCCAAGTTTGTTTTGTTTGCTGATGATACAAACATTGCAATAAATAGCAAATCAAGTGTAGTCTTAGAAAGATCAGCCAATAAAATATTTGTAGACATTAATCACTGGTTCCTAGCCAATTCTTTGTCACTAAACTTTGAAAAAACACACTACATGCAGTTCAGAACTTGTAAGGGGTGTCCCAAGAGTATATGTCTAACATATGATGACAAGAAGATAGAAGAAGTGGACGGTGTTAAATTCTTGGGATTACAGCTTGATAATAAATTCAACTGGGAGGAGCACACCACAGAACTGCTGAAGCGTCTTAACAAATCTCTGTTTGCAATGCGAATTTTGTCAGACATAGGGGATATAAAAATGAAAAAACTGGCATACTATGCTTACTTTCATTCCATAATGTCATATGGGATTATTTTCTGGGGTAATTCATCAAGCCAAGCTAAAGTTTTCCGGGCACAAAAACATGCAGTAAGAATTATATGTGGTGTGAACTCAAGAACATCCTGCAGAAGCCTGTTTAGGGAACTAGGGATACTAACTACAGCTTCCCAATATATTTATTCCTTAATGAAATTTGTCATTAAAAATATATCACTTTTTCAAACCAACAGCTCAATTCATGGAATCAATACTAGAAATAAGAATAATCTTCACAAGGATTTAAAGTCACTTAGTCTTGTACAAAAAGGTGTGCATTATTCAGGAACACACATTTTCAATAACTTGCCAGCAGCCATAAAAAGCTTAACAACCAATGAAATTCAGTTTAAGAGAAGCCTAAAGGATTTATTGGTGGCCAACTCCTTCTACTCCATTGATGAATTTCTGAGGAAAACCAACTGATTTGTATATAAGTACAACATAACTTCTGCACAATTTCAGTGCAGTAATGTGTTCACTGAAAATTTGTGTGTGTGTGTGTGTGTGTGTGTGTGTGTAAGTATAATCTAACTTCTGCACCATTTCAGTGCAGTAATGTGTTCATTGTAAATAAGTATTACAGTAGTTGTATTACATGTTTCTTACCTTATAAATAAATATAAAACTTTTTTATTTTAAATTCAGTGCAATAGTATTTGTAAAATGACTCTTAGTGTTCATTAAAAAATGACGATCATTCCACTTGGGACCTGTGGAATGGTACATTAGCTTATTTGTTTTAGTTTAAATATTTGTCATGTATTGTTGTTTTTCTGACATGTTCCACATCCTGGAGGACCTCCTCACTACGGATCAATTGGAATGAAAGTAAATCTAATCTAATCTAATCTAAAAGACACCCTCCTCTACCATTACTTTTCCTCAACAGGAAAAATTGCTGCCATAAATACCCTTGAATTTTGAATAGATTAATATTATCTCAGCTGTTTTTCTAAAAAGAATTTCATATTATTTTTTACATGATGTATTATACACACATAAAAGTTTTGCATCACCTCAGTTCCGAGAGTTCCAAAACCTGTACAGAAAGTGGGAATAGAGATCAACATAAACAACATTTTCGCCATTTTTCTTGCTCATGAAAACCACACTGTTTACTGTACTACCATACCACTGTTAACTGTACTACCATACAGCAAGACCTGTACACACCAGTACCTCTAATACCCAGTAGCACGTCCTCTTGCATTGATACATGTTTGTATTCATCGTGACATACCATCCTCAATGGTGATTTGGTGTAGATCATTCAGAGCCTTTGGTGGGTCAAGTCGTCCATAAACAGCCCTTTCCAACCTATCACAGGCATGTTCGATAGGGTTCATGTCTGGAGAACATGCTGGCCACTCTAGTCGAGCAATGTCATTATCCTGAAGGAAGTCATTCACAAGATGTGCACAATGGAGGCACGAATTGTAGTCCATGAAGATGAATGTCTCACCAATATGCTGCCGATGTGTTTGCACTATTGGTCGGAGAATGGCGCTTTCCATGACCACCAGTGGCATACATCAGCCCCACATAATACCATCCCAAAGCAGCAGGGAACATCCATCTTGCTGCACTCGCTGGTCAGTGTGTCTAAGGCGTTCAGCCTGACTAGGTTACCTCCAAACATGTCTTCGATGATTGTATGGTTGAAGGCATATGCAACACTCATGGGAGAAGAGAATGTGATGCCAATCCTCAGCAGTCCCTTCGGCATGTTGTTGGACCCTTCTGTACCACAATGCATGGGTTGTGGTTGCAAAGATGGAACTTGCCATGGACATCGGGAGTGAAGCTGTGCATCATGCCACCTATTGCACACAGTTTGAGTCATAACATGATATCCTGTGGCTGCATGAAAATCATTATTCAACATGGTGGCATTGCTGTCAGGGTTCCTCCAAGCCATAATCCATATGTAGTGGTCATCCACTGCAGTAGTAGCCCTTGGGCGGCCTAAGCGAGGCATGTCATCAACAGTTCCTGTCTCTCTGTATCTCCTCCATGTCTGAACAACATCGCTTTGGTTCACTCCGAGACATCTGGACACTTCCCTTGTTGAAAGGCCTTCCTGACACAAAGTAACAATGTGGTTGTGATTGAACCATTGTAGTGACTGTCTAGGCATGGCTTAACTACAGACAACATGAGCTGTATACCTCCTTCCTGGTGGAATGACTGGAACTGATCGGCTGTCGGACCCCTTCTGTCTAATAGATGCTACTCGTTTACATCTTTCAGTGGGTTTAGTGACATCCCTGAACAGTCAAAGGGACTGTGTCTGTGATACAGTATCCACAGTCAATGTCTATCTTCAGGAGTTCTGGGAACTGGGGCAATGCAAAACTTTTTTTGATGTGTGTATTTCAGGCTAAAATCTGTAAAAAGAAATTACTTTATTTTCTTTGTTACAATCAGTATGTACTAGCTTGGAATGTACAATTAATTTTTTTTTTTTTTAGAAATAACTGAAATTACGAAATATTCGGTGCACTTAAAATTTCTGTAATTTCTATTATTAATTACACAAATTGGTGCTACTTATTATGTTAATTCCTGGATTCATTTATAAAATAATAATATAAATTAATAGTAATTCATTTGGCAAGACAATTTGTGAACCCTTTGGAATATTGTTAGTACCGCAGAGTGAAGTAGTAGTGGACTTGTCTCTAATGTGATCGGATGTGTTTCTGTATTTTGGAATAACAATGTAATTTCGGTTTTGTTTATGTGAAATTTGTAAAGATAGTGTGATACAGAATCTACATCTACATCCATACTCCACAAGTGGCAGAAGAAATTACTGTGAAGAAAACCAAAAATCTGAACAGGCTTACTTTGAAACTTGTTATGTCAATTGGAACCATGGAAACCTATTATGTAAAAAATTTCAACTTCGAGAATCAGCCCCTACACATGAAGAACTGGAGCCAACTACAAGAAAAGAAGATAAGTATAATTGTTTATTGTAAATCTTACTCCTCTCAAAGCTTATTAAAAGAGTTAACCATAAAGATAGTAACAATCAATACATGATGTGAGGGAGGGGTAGATTACAATATACACAAGCAAGCAAACTTTATGCATATGACTGCCAACTTCAGCATCTTGGGCCAGAAAGCAACTATCACATGGGATGCAAGCAGCAGCCTGGAGGGGGTGGGGAAGGGGAAGGGATAATAGTGTATTGGTGGGGAGCATTGTTAGCAAAAACCTTGAATATTTCTTGACTGATTTACTTAAAATTTTTATGTAATATTCTAATCATTGACACATATATACTATAGTTTTTTAAATAAAAATGTATAAGTTTTCTATTAAAACCAACTACAAGGAAGAAACTGCTGTACTACAATCTTACATAAAAATTGTTTTCTTACTTGCAGTCGGTTTCAATAATAAACAGCAAAGCTAGCTTATTGGTTTATGGTTAGAACAGTACTATGGAATCTGAATCATCTGAAACTAAGTAATCCTACACGTTTTCAGATTAAAACTATGTGAAATACTGTCACTGAAGCTACTAACCTCACAGATCCAGCATCTAGAGAGGTCTCTCTCACACCTTGTTTACCACAGATCCCAACCAACCTACCTAACTCATTTTAAATGACTACAATTCCCAATCAAGGTTTTGTTTCCAACAACAACAAGACTCAAGTCAGAGAGAGAAGAGAAGAGGAGAGGAACAGAGAGGGGCAGGGGGCAGAGTGACAGAGAGGGGGGAAAGGAGGAGATGGTGAGAGAGGAGGAGGAGATGAACAGAGAGATGAGGGAGGAGGTGATGGACAGAGAGAAGAGATAGGAAGAGGAGATGGACAAAGAGAGAAGGAATGAGCAGATGGAAAGAGAGGGGACAGGGCAGAAAGAGATGAGGATGTATATCCAATTCAAATACATTTTTAGCAATAGCAAAGCATTGCCAGATAAGCTAGTATGCAATATGAACAAAAACCAAGTGGAAACAATTTTACTCAAAGACCAAGAATTATGTAAGACAGGGATGGAGTCTTTCACCCCAGCCATTCAGTCTGCACATTGAAGAAGCAACGATAGAAATAAAACAAAGATTCAAGAGAGGGAGTCAGATTAAGAATGAAAATATATCACTGATAAGATTCACTGATGATGACATTGCTATCCTCATTGAAAGTGAAACAGAATTGTACAATCTGTTGGATGGAATGTACAGTCTAATGAGTGCACAATATGAACTGAGAGTAAACAAAAGAAACACAAAAGGAATGAAATATAGGAGCAATGAAAATAGTGAGAAACTTAACATCCAAATTGGTGATCACAACATAAACAAAGTTAAGGATTTCTGCTACTCAGAAGCAAAATAACCCATTACAGATGAAGCTAGGAGGACACAAAAAGCAGACTACCACATGCAAAAAGGGAATTCCTGGTACAGGAGAGTAACTTGTGGTGGGCTGCATCAAAACAGTCAGAAGATAAATACTTTTGATCAAATAATGTACACAACTGGCCATTAACATTGCTACACCAAGAAGAAATGCAGATGATAAGCGGGTATTCATTGGACAAATATATTATTCTAGAACTGACATGTGATTACATTTTCACGCAATTTGGGTGAATAGTTCCTGAGAAATCAGTACCCAGAACAACCATCTCTGGCCATAATAACGGCCCTGATATGCCTGGGCATTGAGTCAAACAGAGCTTGGATGGCGCGTACAGGTACAGCTGCCCATGCAGCTTCAACACGATACCACAGTTCATCAAGAGTAGTGACTGGCGTATTGTGACAAGCCAGTTGCTCTGCCACCATTAACCAGATGTTTTCAATTGGTGAGAGATCTGGAGAATGTGCTGGCCAGGGCAGCAGTTGAACATTTTCTGTATACAGAAAGGCCCGCACAGGACCTGCAACATGCGGTCGTGCATTATCCTGCTGAAATGTGGGGTTTCACAAGAATCAAATGAAGGGTAGAGCCACAGGTCATAACACATCTGAAAAGTAACATCCACTGTTCAAAGTGTGTCAGTGCGAACAAGAGGTGACCAAGACCTTAACCAATGGCACCCCATACCATCACGCTGGGTGATACGCCAGTATGACGACGATGAATATACACTTCCAATGTGCGTTCACTGCGATGTCACCAAACATAGATGCGACCATCATGATGCTGTAAACAGAACCTGGATTCATCCGAAAAAATGACATTTTGCCATTCGTGCACACAGGTTCGTCCTTGAGTTCACCATTGCAGGCGCTCCTGTCTGTGATGCAGTGGCAAGGGTAATCAAAGCCATGGTCTCCGAGCTGATAGTCCATGATGCTGCAAATGTCATCAAACTGTTTGTGCAGATGGTTGTTGTCTTGTAAACATCCCCATCTGTTGACTCAGGGATCAAGATGTGGCTGCATGATCCGTTACAGCCCTGCGGATAAGATGCCTGTCATCTCGACTGCTAGTGATACGAGGCCGTTGGGATCCAGCACGGCGTTCCGTATTACCCTCCTGAACCCACCGATTCCATATTCTGCTAACAGTCATTCGATCTTGACCAATGCGACCAGCAATGTCGCCATACGATAAACCGCAATCGCGATAGGCTACAATCCGATCTTTATCAAAGTCGGAAACGTGATGGTACGCATTTCTCCTCCTTACACGAGGCATCACAACAGCATTTCACCAGGCAATGCTGGTCAACTGCTGTTTGTGAATGAGAAATCGGTTGGAAACTTTCCTCATGTCAGCAAGTTGTAGGTTTCGCCACCGGCGCCAACCTTGTGTAAATGCTCTGAAAAGCTAATCATTTGCATATCACAGCATCTTATTCCTGTCGGTTAAATTGCATGTCTCTAGCACTTCATCTTTGTGGTGTAGCAATTTTATTGGCCAGTAGTGTATATAACCTTCTTTCATGATTCTTAAATTTAGTGTTCTTAAATCAAGTGTCATCCTCTGAGCATGATTCTACCAGAAAGCTTCCTCTTTCATTCCTTTCCCCTTGCTCATATTCTCTTACTAGTTTTTCTTCTATTAGTTTTTCTATGATTGAATTCCAGTCCCCTATCATAATTAAATTTTCATCTCCTTCAATAGTCTAAATAATTTCTTGCATCTCATCACACATGCCTTCAATCTCTTCATCACTTGCAGGGCTAGTAGACTTATGTTTTGTACTAGAGTAGTGGGTGTAGGATTTGTGTCTATGTTGACTATGATAATGTGTTCCATATGTTTTTCTTAGCAGTTTACTCACATTCCTATTTCCGTATTCATTACTGGTCCTATTTCTGTATTACCAGTATTTGTTGTGTGTTGATACCCCTGCACTCACCTCACCAGAAGTCTTGCTTTTTTCCTCCAACCACATTCCACTAATTCTTGTCATATTTTTCAACATATCCCATTATCTTTTTATAGTTTCTTTAACCTGTCAACCCACTTAAGGTAGTTAACATTTCATACTTTGACCCCTAGAACACTAGACTTGTTTTTCCTGACGACAACATCCTCGTGAATATTCCCAACCCATAAATCCAAAAGGGGGACTATTTTACCTCTGGAATATTATGCCCCAGAGGATTATATCATCATTAGATCTTGTTGTAGAGCTGCATATCTTCAAGAAACATAATGACTCTAGTCAGCCATTTACAGTACCAACATAGCAAGGCCATGATGCTACTGTTACTATGCCAAATCGGTCAATATGCCAGATCAGTCAATCATCCAAATTGTTTTCCTGAACCAGTTGAGAAGGCTGCTTTCCCTCTTCAAGAAACTTATGATAGTCTGGCCTCTCCAAAGGTACCCCTCTGATGTGGTTGAATCTACAGTATGACTCTCTGTGTTGTTGAAGTAGGCAAGCCACTCCACAGTGGCCAGGTGCTTGATTCATGTGGAAGCTCATGTAATTCTTTTTCATATGTAGCTTGCAGCTGTAAGCTGTCGTAAGCACACCTATGCTCCTACATGGCGCTGGCTGGACAAACAGTGCCCTTGTTGTGGTGGGGATTGTGTCAGGTGGGATGGGTAGAGCGGGAGAGAGGCAGGAGGTGGGAGGCAAGGAGAGGGAGTGGGGGTGGGTGGCTGGCAGTTCAGAGGAAGGCAACTGTTTTGCGAGGTAAGAATGCAGGATGGAGGATTAACCACCAACAGTAGCTGCATTTTGACAACTGCAATCCTTTCCACACCAAAATATCCCTGCCATATGGTCTAGCCATCCATGGACAGTGTATCTGCAGTGATTAGAACTCCCTTGCCCAGTACACTGAAGGTCTCACTAATGCCTTCACAGACAGGCATTAACCCCCATCCCCTCCCTCACCCCCCCCCCATCCTCACCCCCACCCAAATCGAGCCCACAAAAAGATTCCCTGTACCAAATTCTCACACAACACCAAACCTTCCACCACCCCCAAGTATCAGTTACAAAGGAGTGCCATCCTCATCACCCTGAACTGGAAAATTGAACCACATCCTTCACCACAATATCTCTCATCATGTCCAGAAATAAGGGACATCTTACCCAAGATCCTTCCCATCCCTCCTAAAGTGTTTTCTGTCACCCACCCAACCTGCACAAGAGTCTAGTACATATCTATGCCATTCCAACTCCCAACACCTTACCAATGTGCAAGACCTGCCCAATCCACCTACACAGCATTTCCTTCTCCAGTCCTGTTATAGGCTTATCCTACCCTGTTAGAGGCCGAGTCACCTGTGTAAGCATCCCTGTTACATACAAACTCTGCTGCAAACACTGTACAGTTTTTATGTCAGTGTGACTACCACAAACAGATGTCCACCAAGGTGAACGGCCACTGCCAAACTGTTCCCAAGAAAGAAGTTTACCACAGACTGGCACAACATGCATCTGAACACAACATGCTCAATTCCAACAGCTGCTTCACACCTGGGGCCACCTTGATCCTTCCCTCCACCACCAGTTCCTCTGAACTACACAAATGGGAGCTATCCTTGCAACTCATCCTTCACTCCTGCAATAGTCCTGGGTTCAATCTCCAGTAACACACTGTCCTCACACTCTCCACCCAATAGTTTCAACTTCCTCTTTAATGTCGCCAACCCCCCCCCCCCCCCCCCCCCCCCCCCCGATTCAGCTCCCTTCAGCATTAGTGGGCACCAGTCTCCTCAATGGCTCTGACAACTGTGCATCAAATGCTTAGCTCGTGTACCTGCCAACCCTCCCTCCCACTTTCCTAGTGTGAGCAAATAGGCTGTCTCCCTCCAAACCAGTACCTTTCACCCCCACTTCCTCTCCCTACCACCCACCTCTCTCTCACTCTACCCGCCCTAAATAACACAGCCCTCACCACAACCAGTCCACCACTGAAATGCAGCACTGGCACTGTTTATTCCACTGGCACCATGTAAGGTCATGTGTGTTTGTTTGTGTGAACACTTCTGCTTTTCAGTAAATGGTCTATTTTATTCCCAAAGAATTTGACTTTTATTACAAGACTGCCAACAGTCACTTCTCAATTATTTATTTCTCCCAATGCAATTTTCACCTTCATGTGTAAATTATTTTGATACTAATACATGATGTTTATAACTGGCACTCTACATGGTGCTTGTTATTTTAATCACACATATGAAATACAGCAAATCATTCTAAGTCACTGAAGACAGCACTATAGCATTTTAACTATATAAATAATACTGTGTAGATAGCACATGTCACATATCATTTGCTTCCTTTTTATTTGACAAAAGAGTAGTCTGTCTTTTTATTTCTTTTCTTGCCTTGTTCTTCTCCTTCTTTTTTATCAGCTTCCCCCATACCCACTTGAGTATCTCACTGACTCAGTAAAAGATGCATACATTCCACAATGGTGTCTCATTCCAGTGTGCCAGATAGAATCATTAGAATGAACTGAGTGAAGTGGCACAGTAATAAAAAAAAAATGGATTCATAATCAGGAGGAGCGTTCAGACTTAGAGTTTCCATGGTTTTACTAAATGACAGAATGCTTCCTTTGAAAATGACACAACTAATTTCCTTTCCTTCTCTAACACAAGTTTGTGCTCTATCTCTAATGACCTCGTAGTCAACAAAATGTTAAACCCTAATCTTCCTTCCTTCTTCCATTAGGATCAACATGAAGTGCTTGTTGGAGTTATGCGAGAGGAACAGCATAAGCATGCCAGACTTCCCCATGTGCATTATCACCTTGTACAAGTGAGATAGTGGAATGGATAAGACTCTGGACTTTCTTTCTGGAGAATATGGCCTCAAATCTCCAGCCAGCCACCTGAATTATATGGTAAATGCTAGGATGGTACATCTGAAGAGGGCAAAGCCAATTTCTTTCCCCAGTCTTTTTCCATCCTGTGCATGCACTTTATTTCTAATGAGCTTGTTGCCAACAGAACATTAAACCATAATCTTCCTTTCTTTTGATCAAACAGTCCATAGGTGTACTGTCAGTTCATAGTTTCCAGCAGGAACAATATCAATGGTCAGGCACATTGCCAAAATGATGTGCACTTACAAATTGACCTCCTGGGGGTACTTTGCGTGTGGTCAACTCAAGGACGTGCATCTGGGGCTTAAGAGGTGATTCCAGGGGCTGTAGCCTTGCTGGGGAAACATGAAAATGTAGACACTCCGTTGTCCTGGCTTCCAGCTCATTACCTTTGCTAAGTGTCTTCTTAATTAAACCCAGTGCTGGTTCCCAAGCCTTGCTGAGATTATACCTGCAGTCCCAGTTGATAAACCTGTCCCTAATGCATATCTTGATGACCTCTCTAATGACACAGTCCTGGTATTTTGACATTTGTGTTACAATTATGATGTGTTTGCATTCCATTGTGTGAGCCTTGGACGAACATTGCATCACAACTACTGACTGTTTAAGATACATCAGCTGAGCGTGCCAATGGTGTTCTCAGCAACAGTCTTCAATGATGTGCACAGTTTGTCCAATACATGTCTTGCCACAGTGGTATGGAATGTGGTATACTCTGGCATTCCATAAACCAATGTCATCTTTGACTCTCTCCAGTGATGCCCATGTTTTATTGGGTGGGCAGTGCAATGAGTAAGAATTGTTTTCTGCCCACCTAATAAAATATAGCATCACTGGGGAATGTGAAAGGTGACTTTGGTTTATGAAATGGTGAAGTATACCAGATTCTGTGCCAAGACATATATATTGGACAAACAGTGTGCACCATCGAAGATCACCACTAAGAACACCAAAAGTGTACTCAAATGATGTATCCTAACAACTAGTTGGTCCCAGAGCATTGTTTGTTTGAGTCTACATGTACACAAACACATTAAAATTTTAGCAAGAATATCAAAATATGGGACAGTGTCACTAAGAGGCTGTCCTGATTGATAAAATCAGGACTGCAGCTACAGTCTTAGCAGAGCCACAGCCACTGATGCTATCACCTCTTTAGCCTCTAATGCATGCCCTTGGCACAGACTCCATACACAGTGGCCCCCAGGGCAGGAGATATAAGTCAACCAAGCACCCCCCAGAAGGTCAGTTTGACAGTGCACATGATGATGATGGCATGTCTGATTGTTGGAATACTTTGTACCAGCAGTACACCTACCAACTGTTTGATCAATTAATACACAGGGAGAAACTGAAGAATCATTTCCTTTCTTATAATCATTTTATAATCCACCTGCTGTAATGTAGAGCAACAGAAGGAATGAATGGCACAGAGTTGAGTTTAGTAAAGCTTTCCTAAATAATGTATCTGTTGGTATGTGACTCTATAATTGTGGTTATACTGGGTGGTCAGAAACAGTATGAAGAGCTCATTAGGATGTAACAAGGCAGACTGGCTGGGAAATAATTGTTAAGAAAAAAATTCAATATGTTGTGCCATTTCCAAGTTAATTAGTGCTGAAGTTCAAGTGGCCCATCACAGACAGTGTCACCAAATGTGTTCTCCGTTTGGTTCCCTAAAACTGAATGAGAGAGCAATTCATAAATTGGACATAGAATGGCAGTAAAGATCGGACCTGAGCCAGAGGATGAGCAGTCTTGTGTGCTATCATCTAGGCTGTGAATACAACTCACACCAATTGTATCTAGCAAGCCACTTGAACTAGCATGCCCATTGGCCTGCTTGGCTAACTTTAATGCTTATTAACTTGGAAACAGCACTGTGTATCAACTTTTTTTTAACGATTATTTCTGAGCTCATCCTACCATGCAAATCCCTTACAAGTTTCTGACAACCACGTACATAGTGAATCAAACTTATTCATGTGAGATAATTGCTTCTAGATGTTCATTTTTCATTCTTCATGAGTGACTAAGTAATAGTGTGCCCAACAAATAAAATCATTACTGTGGCACACTATTATGCTTACAAGTATGATAATGGTCATGTGTCTACCACCCATAAGGTCTTATTACTGCTCTTTATGTTGCCCACAGAACAAGGCATATACAGTATGGTCACATATGAACACTTGAGAGCAGATGCAAAATTGTGAAGATTGCCTAAATGTAGAAAACCCTACCTTTAGTCCAGCACTGAAGCCATTTTGACAAGCAATCTGGAGAGGGGACGAGAGATTCTCTCTGCTACCATCTGGGTCAGCTCCAGCTTCTAACAGCAGTCTGCACACTTCTGTATGACTATTGTACACTGCTACAAACAGGGGTGTTTGTGCCTTAATGTCAACAACATCTACTTCTGCTCCTCGCCTCAGCAGCTCTTGAACACATACAGCACTTCCCACTATAACAATAAAACTATTGATAACTTACATGAAAATAAGATGTTTATTTCAATGAAGCAATAAAATTGTTTTAAATGTTCAGTTTCTTGAGAGAGATATTTCAAAAGTCTACAGACACAGTAAGGTTTAATCAAGTTTAATTCCATAAGATTCAATGTGCACAGTGACTGTAGATTAATTAAGAAAGGATAGTACCACAGCAGTCTAGTCACAATCCCACCACTTTTTAAATTATTCTTGCGTATCTAGATTTCAGCTATAAATAGCCATATTTGGTACATTTGAGTGAATTACTATCCAATGAACTTGCAGCAGTACATGTCACCAGGCAGAAGGAAACTGTTTCCTTCCACCTATGGTGACATATACTGTCGTGATTTCATTGAATGGTAACTCACTCAAGTGCACTGAAGATGGCTGTTTGTAGCTGAAATCTGCATATGCAAGAATATTAAAGAAAAACAATGGGATTGTGACTGATTGCTGTGTTCTTTCCTTCCTTACACTAAGATTTGCTCAATCCCTTGTAAATCAGCAGAATGACAGTCATTGTGGCGAGAGGCAGTGAATTAACATTGCTCAATGCATACAGTAAAATTCTGACAATAATAACTCGTGTTTCAAACATAGCAATAGATTTTGTTCCCACCCAACAATAAAAAAGACCTAATAGTCATATGTTAGTTAAACTTTGATGCAAAATACAAACCTTAGGCTCTTTTTTTGTAAGATGCTAATACATTTAAACACATAAAAATTGTTCAATTGTGGTTATCAAACAAATGAAATAACTTTATCTGGCAGTTAAAAATAGATAAAAGTATTCTTGTCAATAATAATCATCTTTAACTGAAGAGAGTGTAAGAAGATTCCTGACTAAATCACACTTCAATTACAAACTAACTCAGGTTTATAAACATCTCTACCAGAATACATAAATAAACTCATAGTTATTTCCAGAAATCCACGAAGGCAGCCATCAACAGGTAGAAATATCTCAAAGGAGTGCCTTGGAAAAGTATGGTAAGACTACTACTAATCTCATTGTATATTAACTAGTTATAGCCCCAGTCATTTCACAGACATGATAACTATCTATGAGGCAGTGTGAAGTAACATACATTAGTTTTACTTCTGGAAGAATGTCACAAAAATATTAGCAATCTGTACTCATAAGTCTTTGAATAAATAAGTTGAACATCTCACTAAAAATCTGTTTGATAAAGCCAAAAACCAGCTTCCAGTGACGAATTTTGGGTTGTACAGGGTGTTCCAGCTAGGAAGACAAGGAAATACACAGTCTTAACACAAAAAGTTCATTGTGTCACAGAGTGACAACAAGAACATGAACATACAGAGAATAGTTATATGGCTGAGATACGATGAACAGAGGGTTCAGAGTCCCATACATGTCCATACAAAGAGAAAATTTCCAGCCGGCACCACTGGTGTTGCGCTGTGCATGCATGCCATACCCAGGTGACTACTGTCAGCAATGAGGCTGCCCCTGGTGTCCACCTCAGTCATTGTGCAGCTCATTGTTTGAGTGTTGACATACACTATGCTTGTCATAGTAACTTGACTTTGGTTGTGAAAGTTGTAGTAACTGGTGGGTTACTACACTCCTCCTCCCTTGTGGGGGGAGGGGAGGAAGGAAGGACCAGGCACTGTTGACCATGATACTGTGACTGCCGAGATTTCCATAGTGTCCACGGTGGTGTCTATAGCAGCAGCCAAGGGTGCAATAAGTTTCCAATCAACTAGGAACACTGCGTACAGATGAAAGTGAGTGTGTCAAATGCACCTCTGCCATCTGGGACACCCAGTATACAGGACCAATGATGGAAGGGATGTCATCTTGATGTCAGGGTCCACAATGAAGGAAGCCAGCTCAGGCAGCAACAACTGAGGTTTGGTGAGGAGAAGCACTGGAGATTCTGCACTAGTATCGCTCCCTGGTGCCAGTGACACAGGTGCAGTGCCAAGGGAGGGAATGGCACTGGATGCAGGAAGCCAAACTGCTGTCCTACCAACTGGGCAGATGGGCATGAACAGGACTGCCTAGACTCTGGAGCAGCCAGGGATGGTAAAGGATGAGGAGCAGGTGGCACTGGTGGCAGAGGCATGCTCCCGGCCCAAAAAGGAGGCCCAGTGCCCTCCCTGAGGTGCAACTGGTTCTGGTGACATGCCAGGAGCCAGTTTTTGGTGCAAACGGCAGCTGCAATGGCTGGAATCCATCCAAAATCCCTAACTCAGACAGGCATGCCAGATAGGAACTGTGATGAAACCCATGCTGCTGGGGGAGTCTGCTCTGTACCAAGATGTTGAGCAGTGTCCATGGCTGATGGTTGTGCTGAAGCTTGGCAGGACTTTTGGCCCCAATTGGTGTCGTTTTGTATGAGCTAAAAAAAAATATAAGAGCCTCCTTGGTGAGAATGTCTTCCACGTGTTTTTGCATGCATGTTTTAAACATTTGGACAAGGTGTTCCACGACTCCATTTGACTTTGGGTGGAAAGGAGGCATTGTGACATGGCAAATAACAATGTGAGCGAAATATTGTGCTATGAACTGAGCATCATTGTCAGAAACCAAGGTGCAAGTCAAGCCCTGAAGGAAACGCATCTTGGACAGTGAGTTGACAGTCGCATCTGCTGTAGTGAACGGTATAAGAAACATGAGTAAAAGCATCAACTGCCAACAACCACAAACGTCTAAAAAGTACCAGCAAAATTGATGTCGATTCTTTCCCAAAGCTGTGTAGAAAGCAGCCATGGCATATAATCTGTGCACAGACAAAGCACATGGCAGTGCACCATCAGTTTAGTGCGAGAGATCCCACAGTGACCCTGATGCGATAAATGGAAGACCTCCCATTGCAGAGCTGTAGGAACCCCAACATGGGAAGTAAACTCTTCTGCTGACAGGACAATAATGGTATCCAAGAGGGAGAGATGATGCCACAATGCATAATAGTTCTGAAGTGTGTCTGACACCTGGCCTGGCAGCCAGTCAGGCCATCCCTGTTGTATCATTTGCATGACTTGCCTGAGCACTGGATCAGCTGCCATAGTGATGGGAGAAGCATCCACCATATGTCTTGTCTCTGTATCCAAGTGTAACAAATGAAAGGTCAGGGCCCATGGACAGAGCATCTGCATTTGCATGTTGTGACATAGGATGACAATGGGTCTCGAAATCGTACCAGAACAAAAACAGGGCTCAGCACTGAAGACAATGGGCAGCTCTGTCTGCTAAGGATGTTGACAAGGTAAATGGGGAAACAAAAGCCTTATGTTCTATAATTAAATAAAATTTGGCACCATACAGAAAGAGGAGAAATTTTCTTACAGCATAGACAATAGCAAGGGCTTTTTCTTTTTCTTTTATTTTTTTTCGTCATAGAATAATGCTGTTGAGTCAGGCTGAAAGTTTTTGGTGAAAAAGCAATTGGCAGTTTGGATCCATTGGAATGACAATTGGCCTGGATCATCCCCACCACATACTCCGACACATCTGTGGCCAGGACCAGGTGTTAGACATAATGGGGAGTGAAGACAGTCCTTGAGTTGTGCAAAAATATATTCATGGGCAAGTGATCCAACAAAAGGAGTATTTTTACAAAGCAACCAACACAAGGGGTGGATGACAGGGGCACTCTGGAATTTAACTTGTGATGCTGTGTCACTTTGCTGAGGAATGCCTGCAGTAGATTAGATGAAAAAGACAAAGCTGAAATAAAAATGGTTCAAGTGGCTCTGAGCACTACGCGACTTAACTTCTGAGGTCATCAACTGCCTAGAACTTAGAACTAATTAAACCTAACTAACCTAAGGACAGCACACACATCCATGCCCAAGGCAGGATTTGAACCTGCGACCATAGCGGTCGCTTGGTTCCAGACTGTAGTGCCTAGAACCACACGGCCACTCCGGCCAGCAAGCTGAAATAACAGTGACATATTGGTCCATGGAGCATATGCCCTGCCAAAAAATTACGTGGCCCAAATAAACAATGGAAGGCTAGAAAAATTGAGACTTTATGAGGTTGCACTTGAGGCGTGTGGACTGCAGAACAGTAAACAAAGAATTGAGATTATGTAGGTGATCCTCCATGGTACCAACAGTCATAATGATATCATTAGGATAGTTAATGCACTGAGGAACAAAAGACATGACCTGTTCTAGAATATGTTGAAAGATGGCTGGCACATTAGCAACCCCAAACATTAGCATGACAGGGGCACTCTGGAATTTAACTTGTGATGCTGTGTCACTTTGCTGAGGAATGCCTACAGTAGATTAGACGAAAAAGACAAAGCTGATAGAGGCAAAATGGCATATTGACCACAAGCAACTGTTTTGATGCATCATCCAACAGAACCTATAGTATGTTTCAGCCAAGTCAGTACATATATCATTTACCACTAAGTACATGACAGAATTGACAACTGTTGTGTAAACAGTGTAGCTCATGAATGGGCCAAGAACAGGACTCAGCTGTTTGTTATAGATTACCAACCGACACTCCACATGGGTCACCGGTGGGGGCTTCATCTTGGTGCATGCCTATGAGTTGAGTAGAGACACAGCAGCTCCTGTGTTGACTCATAGGTGCAATGGTAGATTTATCACTTGCATTTCAATTAAATGTTTCTTCTGACCTTATGACACTGGTGAACGTGACAATAAAATCACACAAATATCTATGTCGATATATTCTTGCAATGACTCTTGAGGGGTTAGAGATTGGTATACTGCTGCTATATGATCTTTCTTCTTATATTTGTGGCATGCGGCCCACTACCTGTGGCAGGCCACCCCCCCCCCTCCCCCCCCTCCCCCCCCCCCCCCATGCTGTATGAAACATGAGGGACATGAAGAAAGTGGCATTTGCTGTTCCTGCTGTTGCCAACATGTTTGTCCATGGCAGCCCAGTGAGCATGTTTGTACTGTGGCCATTTCCTCCTCCTCCAGCATGCTAAGCTCCAGGCAATGGGGTTGTACACTGTCAACAACAGCGGTGTCACTCCAAGCCTCTAGCTATCAGCCCACAGTGTGGGAAACCTCAAATAGTTGTGCAATATTCAAAACCTCTTCCAACATACAGTCATCAAACTGAATAGCACATCGATGCATTTCCTTATCAGGGGCCAAACGAATGATTATCAGGGGCCAACCAATGATTATCAAGGTCCAAACGTATGATTAATCTTGGACCATGGTATCCACATATCCTGAGACTTACCCATGACAAAGTGACAATAATACCATCCATCAACATTCCTGGGCATTTGGACTTGATGGCATGCTTCAGTTTTTTCAGTGTGTACACACTCTAGTGTGCATTAATTATAACCCTGTGCCCCAGAAAGTCCATGAGTTGGGCATTGATCCACAGTATCACTCTGTTGCAGGATACTGCCTGCGCACACATTGCCAAGGCTGTTTCATATATGTTGCAGATGTTTCACTAGGAAGCCCATACATATCCTCCGTACAGCCCCAATTTCCATATTTTCATGAAGAACGACATTCATTGCCATTGATTTGTTTTGGATGAAGAGGTGCACAACTAGGTACAATCATGGTTCCATCAGCAACCACAAACATGTTGCAATGAAGATATTGACTGTCTTGCCTCAAAGAGAGACAAATGTATTAACAGTTATGGCAATTGCTTTTGATATAATAAACAGTTTACTTTACTTTTATCTATCTGTCTCATTTTCATTTGAGTATCCCTTATACATTCATTCTCCTTGACTAATTGGGTTACGAACCACATGAATTACTTGATGGAACAGTCAGATACATCCACAGTGAACCCATTCCAGAACTCCAGATCTTCAGTCTTTCCCCATATTCTAATGTCCAGTCCAGAAACTCTCCATATGCTCTCACTCTCTCTCTCTCTCTCTCTCTCTCTCTCTGTATCTCTCTCTGTCTCTCTCTCTATTTCTCATCAACCCCATCACTCCCTCTACTCCTAGGTTCTACATGCTTCCAAAGCACATAATGCAACCACCCAGGATGCTCAATTGCAACTGGCTACTGTGCCCCACAGAGAGTCTCCTCCCTTGTGGACGAACATTTCCTCCACCAACTATCACAATTCCTGTTCACTTACCACCCAGTGCCCTGCTCATCACTCTTGATGCCAACTCCCTCTCATTAACATCCCAATTCCCATGGCCTGGTTACAATTGAACACTATCTTTCCCCATCATTGAGTGGCTCCAAACATGCAACCACCTTCCTGGTCACCAACTACTCATATATCCACACTCACAATTACTTCTCCTTTGAAGGCATCATCTACAAACAAATTCACATACAGCAATGGGCACCCACATTGCAACATACTATGCTAACCTATTCATGGACCATCTAGCAAAATCCTTCTCAGCTGGTCAGAATTCCAAATCTCTTATCTAGCTCACATTCATCAGTGACATCTTCTTGATCTGGACTGAGGGTGAAGACACCCCACCCACGTTCCTCCAGAACCTTGACAACTTTTCCCTTGTCTGCTTTATCTGGTTCTTCTCTGGCCAACAAGCCACCTTCCTCAATAGCAACCTCCACTTTGAGAATTGGTACATCAGTATGTTTGTCCACATCAAAACTACCAACCACCAACAATACAGCCACTTTGACAACTGCCACCAATTCCACACAAAGAAGTTCCTTCCTCACAGCCTAGACTCTTTTTGTCATCATATCTGTAGTGATGAGCAGCTCCTCTCCAAATATGCCAAGAGTCTCAATGAGGACTCCACAGACCAAAATTTCCTTCCCTGCCTTGTCCAGGGACAGATCTTCTGTGCCTTGCCTCAGCCACCAATCATCCTCCATATACTCACTGTCTGGATGCAAAGAAGCACTCATCTCATGACTTGGTACCAACCAGACTGGAACGACAGAAGCACAACTTATGGCAGGGTTTCTGTTACCTCTCATCATGCTCAGGATTGAGAAACATCCTCCCCACTATCCTACCCACCCCTCCCACACAAGTGTTCCATCACCCAACAAATCTCTGCAATACCCTTGTCCATTTCTACTCCATCCCTGGTCCCTACCCCTTGGCTCATGGCTCACAGACCTGCTATTGACCTAGATGCAAGACTTGTCCCATGTAGCCTCCTACTATCACCTACTCCAGTCCTGTCAAAGCCATCTCCTACCCCACTAAAAGCAGGGCCATCTGTGAAAGCAGCCATATGACTGACTACCAACAAGGTGTCTTTCTGCATGAATAGCGACTATAAATCTGCAAAGAGATAGCTGGACATCCCAGTTGCTGAGCATGCCACCCAAAATGATGTACTTCATTTAATGACTGCTTAACAGTGGGTGCCTTCTGAATTTGGCACACCAACACTAGCTTTTTTTAATTGTGCAGGTTCCCATAACCCCCCTGGCCTCAGAATTCACTAGTCCCCATCTTCCACATGCCTATCCCCTTCCCTGCTCCTGCTACAGTATGACACATGCCTTCTATCCTGCCAACACATGTACATAGTCCTTTTCGCTCCCCTCCCCTTGCACCTTCCCCTCCCCACTCTTCCCCTCCTCACCTCACAACACAGTCTCCTTGTGTTGCATCTAGCAGCTCTATCCTGTCCCATCTTACCTCACCCCTGCCCTGTTATCCCTCCTTCATCCTGAACCACACTTTTTAGTATCTCCTCTACCTATCCTCAGGCAGACTGTGGCTCACCTCAGACACAACTGCAGTCACGTTTAGCACATGGAGGTGACATTAGCTATGTGTGTTTGAGTTATGCTTGTGTAAATGGGTGTGAGTTTTTTTACTCCTGATGAAGGTCAAAGGTCAATGTTTCTAGCTTTTTTTTCATTGTACCTGTCAGTGATCCAACACCTCCTCTAAGTGGTAAGTAGTATCTATACTTTCCATATTGTTTTAATTCCATCCTGAATTTTTCATTGTTTGATTTCAACTGTGCTGAGATGCATCACATGCTTGGCTCATAACTTGATACCTCAACCATTTTCTTGTAAAATGTCATATGACTAGGGCCTCCCGTCGGGTAGACCGTTCGCTGGGTGCAAGTCTTTCAATTTGACGCCACTTCGGCAACTTGTGCATTGATGGGGATGAAATGATGATGATTAGAACAACACAACACCAAGTCCCTGAGTGGAGAAAATATCAAACCCAGCTAGGAATCGAACCCAGGCCATTAGGATTGACATTCTGTTGCACTGACCACTAGCTACCGAGGGCATTTTCTAGTGAGGCTATATGAAAACTCTTGTACAGTCAGAGGATAACCTGGCTGCAAAAGTTACAGATGTGATAGGACTGATGCATCAAACCTAGGTATTTTCAGCAGGATGTATTGCCTCCCTAGGCTCACGAACATATGATTGTATAGTGACTCTCAACTCAAGGGCAGCTGATTCGAATCCTGGCAGTAGAAGAAATTTTTACCACCACTATTTGACTGAAAAGAAGAGCAGAGATAGTGCCATAAAATTGATAACACCCTTACTTTGTGCTGGTATCCTGTCTCATGGAGAGAAAGCAAGTGACACTGTAGATGTTTATAGTATGTAGAATGTCCATTATACTCCCTCTATCTTCCCCCACATACTTTCAAAATCATGTATTTTCTTACCGTATGCATCTTTTACTACCCAGAATCCCCAGACTTACAAATTTCCTTCTTCATTTTGTCATAAATGTCTCACTTTATAATACATTCACATGTCTCATTGTGGTAATTACGTATTTCCACTTCCATCAGGTGGTATACTGCCAACAGTTACAACACATTTCTTAGGAGAGGTCACAGTAGCTGTTCTGTCCCCATTGGCCCATTATTTTTAGCTAGTTTTGTTGTTTGAAACATTCAATACTTCTTTTAATTCTTTCTTTATCACTGCATACTTATTTATTTTTGTGAATCTCAACTACAATGAATAGGACTTTATGTTTCAGCATTAATGAAAGAATATTCCCTAATAGTTTTCATGAGAATAAAATCAATTTCATTTTCATGTCAGCAGAATGTCTGCTGATACTATGCTTGAAAAGCGTGTTCCTCGCACAAAGCGTTGTTCCAAATAGAACCGAAGCAGTCTCGTTCCTCTGCTAAATATTCCACTGGTCCAATGAATTTCTGAGTGGTACCTCCCTGTTATTACTCCAAGTTTCAAACTGAAGTATCCTGATATCATGAAAATTTCTTTATTTGGAACATTATTTATCACTTAACCTGCTTCTCCACATACATTTTGATTTGTCTTCACTGGTATCACATGTTGGTACTCAAACCTGTCAGCATTTAGAAGTCTTAAGAGTGATCCACCTATTTCTATAATTAACAAAAGACTGATGAATAACTGGGTCCTTCACACAACAGCAGCAATACCACTAGTGCTTCCAGAGGCATATCTACAGAAATACACAGCACTGCCCCTCACAGGCCTGACAAAGCCATAACTCTGTCAGATACAAGATGACCATTAAATTGCTGGTGTTTTTCAGTGATCCCAAGAACCGCAAGATCATGACTTTAATTTTCAATCATATACAGTTTTTTGAGCTGTAAGAGACCTCCTCATTTCCATGCTAGTTAGTCATTAAATTGTATGTGTTCTGGGTCGTAACTACAACCTCTTACTATGATATGGAATGAGTCAGTTTTACAATTGCAGCATATTTTCTCAGCAGAAAATATGGCAGCATTCTGACCATTTACGAGGCGTGTTCAAAAAATTCTGGAACATTCATAATTTTGCAGCCAATGGTATGTTGGAGCGAAATGTGGTTGGCATCCCTGCACATGCCTGTGTTTAATGTATAACAGCCAGAAGTTAAATTGTTATATGTCTGTTAGTTATTGTTCAGCGCTGTATTGAGTAGAACACTGTGTCGCAAAGTTTGCAAATTTCATGAGGTCAGAGTTAGAGGAGCAATGCTTCTACATTAAATTTTGTGCAAGACTCAAGAAAATCCTTACAGAGACACACTAAATGATGCAGAAAGCCTACAGTGATGAGTGCTTAAGCCATACTTGGTGTTACAAATGGTTCACACAGTTTAAAACTGGTAGGATGGAAGTTAAAGATGACCTTCAACATCTACTGACGATGCTATTGTCAGGGACAATACGCGAAAGAACTTGCCCCCCTTCTAACAGCCGTGTACCGCAAGTCTCTAGAGGAACGGAGGGTTCCAAATGATTGGAAAAGAGCACAGATAGTCCCAGTCTTCAAGAAGGGTCGTCGAGCAGATGCGCAAAACTATAGACCTATATCTCTTACGTCGATCTCTTGTAGAATTTTAGAACATGTTTTTTGCTCGCGTATCATGTCATTTCTGGAAACCCAGAATCTACTATGTAGGAATCAACATGGATTCCGGAAACAGCGATCGTGTGAGACACAACTCGCCTTATTTGTTCATGAGACCCAGAAAATATTAGATACAGGCTCCCAGGTAGATGCTATTTTTCTTGACTTCCGGAAGGCGTTCGATACAGTTCCGCACTGTCGCCTGATAAACAAAGTAAGAGCCTACGGAATATCAGACCAGCTGTGTGGCTGGATTGAAGAGTTTTTAGCAAACAGAACACAGCATGTTGTTATCAATGGAGAGACGTCTACAGACGTTAAAGTAACCTCTGGCGTGCCACAGGGGAGTGTTATGGGACCATTGCTTTTCACAATATATATAAATGACTTAGTAGATAGTGTCGGAAGTTCCATGCGGCTTTTCGCGGATGATGCTGTGGTATACAGAGAAGTTGCTGCATTAGAAAATTGTAGCGAAATACAGGAAGATCTGCAGCGGATAGGCACTTGGTGCAGGGAGTGGCAACTGACCCTTAACATAGACAAATGTAATGTATTGCGAATACATAGAAAGAAGGATCCTTTATTGTGTGATTATATGATAGCGGAACAAACACTGGTAGCAGTTACTTCTGTAAAATATCTGGGAGTATGCGTACGGAACGATTTGAAGTGGAATGATCATATAAAATTAATTGTTGCTAAGGCGGGTACCAGGTTGAGATTCATTGGGAGAGTGCTTAGAAAATGTAGTCCATCAACAAAGGAGGTGGCTTACAAAACACTCGTTCGACCTATACTTGAGTATTGCTCATCAGTGTGGGATCCGTACCAGGTCGGGTTGACGGAGGAGATAGAAAAGATCCAAAGAAGAGCAGCGCGTTTCGTCACCGGGTTATTTGGTAACCGTGATAGCGTTACGGAGATGTTTAATAAACTCAAGTGGCAGACTCTGCAAGAGAGGCGCTCTGCATCGCGGTGTAGCTTGCTGTCCAGGTTTCGAGAGGGTGCGTTTCTGGATGAGGTATCGAATATATTGCTTCCCCCTACTTATACCTCCCGAGGAGATCACGAATGTAAAATTAGAGAGATTAGAGCGCGCACGGAGGCTTTCAGACAGTCGTTCTTCCCGCGAACCATACGCGACTGGAACAGGAAAGGGAGGTAATGACAGTGGCACGTAAAGTGCCCTCCGCCACACACCGTTGGGTGGCTTGCGGAGTATCAATGTAGATGTAGATGTAGATGTAGATGTAGATGTAGACATCAATGAAACTGTGCATGCCAATCGAAGACTGACTCTCTGAGAGATTGAAGAAGAATGTAACATTTTAGTTGGATCATGTCATGAAATCCTGATACTGCATCTCAGAATATATTGTCTTGCTGCCAGTTTTGCCCCACGGCTCATGAGTCAAGATCAGAAAGACTTTAAACCCACAATCTGTGAAGACCTTGTGGATCACACGAATGAGAATAAGGTGTTCCTTAAGAGAATCCTAACTTGTGATGAGATGTGGATCTACGGTTATGATGTTAAGACCACGGTTCAATCTTCACCATAGGTTGGGTAATGTTCTCCAAGATCAAAAAGAGCTCATCAGGTCAGGTCAACTGTCAAAGCCATGCTGCTAGTCTTCTTTGACTTTAAAGAATTAGTTCACCATGAATTTGTGCCACAGTGGCAAACTGTTAATCGATGGTACTAACGGGATGTGTTGCGATGCCTGTGATTTATTTATTTATGTGAGAAAATATGAGAAGGAAATTGCCTGAAATGTGGTGAGACAATTCATGACTCTTGTGTCATGTTAATGACACATCCCTTTTGATGCATGACTGTTGCACAAAAAACGAAATCACTTTGACTCATCCTCCATACTCTCCAGATCTGGCCCCTGCAGACTTTTTTTAATTTCCAGAGTTGAAAACCCCTTTGAAAGGAGGAAGATTTGCATGATAGACAAGATAAAAGAAAATTCACAGACTGTGCTTCGTATGATCCAGCAAGACTGCTTCTAGAAATGGAAACAGCGTTGGGAGCAGTGTGTCAATTGCTGAGGAGAGTATTTCAAAGGAGACTATGCACAATAACAAAACGCACACACACACACACACACACACACACACACACACATACAAACACACACACACTTTCTCAAACAGTCCGTGAGCGATGCCAAGTTTGGATGTGGCCTGCCAAGAATTTCTCTCCTGCACTAACCTCTTCATCTCATAGTAGCACTTTCATCCTATGTCCTGAATTATTTGTTGGATGTATTCCAGTCTCTGCATGCCCCTACAGTTTCTGCCCTCTGCAATTCCCTCTGATCCCATGAGGTTACTCCCTGATGTCTTCACACATGTCCTATCATCCTGTGCCTACTTCTTGTCAATATTTTCCATACGTGCCTTGCCTCGCCAATTCTGAGGAGAACATCTTCATTCCTTACCTTATCAGTCCACCTAATTTTCAAGATTCTTCTATAGCACAACATCTCAAACTTCTATCCCAGCTTTCCCACTGTCCATGATTCACTACTGTTCGTAGTAACATCGAATCACGACGTTTACTACGAACATTGTTACGTAAACGGAGCGCTTGTAGTAGAAATCGCTCCCCAGGCCTGAAGATGACCGTGTTACAATGTAGAAACTTGTTGCCAAAATAAAATCAACACCTTAAATACAGGAATTTCTTCATTTTTAATATAAATATTGTTTCTGAGTCCACAGATACTTTTTTCAGTGAAAGCAGCCACTTTCAGCAAATACCAAAGCTATGACATTTTTCACAATAATGTAGGAGGACTTATAAACAGAGTTAATGAAATTTCTGTTCTTTTAGATGATCCACAAGAGATAAAGGATGCCGATGTTTTATGCTTTAGTGAACACCACATTAGAAATGTTGAAATGTTAAAGCCTAGTGGTTACTGCCTAGCAACACATTACTGTAGATCTGTCATGAAGAATGGTGAAGTAGTAATTTACTTAAAAAATAACATGTCATATAGCACACTGAATTTAAAGAGTCACTGTATTGAACAAGGAATTGGTGTAGAAATTACTGTATATGACTGCACAGTTGTTGTGTTAGCACTATATAGAGCTCCATCAGGCAACATAAAGGTGTCCCTGAGGCAGTGAGATTCTGCCTTATCGCAAGTGCACTCAGAATCCAAGGATCTAATAATTACAGGTGATTTCAATGTAGATTTCCTAAATTAAAGCAATGGTAAAGCAGATCTAGAACATCCAGTTGATTCTTATAATCTGACGACAGTAGTAAATTTTCCAACTAGAGTTACTGAGAACATGGTGGTCAACTGCCTATTCTCACTGATATAAATCTGAGCAACAGTTCTGAAAATTCTTGGAAATCTTTTAGGATAATAAATGATGAAACCCTCCAAAATTTCAACACCAGCCTGCAAGATATAGACTGGAGTCCACTTTCCAATGAAACAGATGTGACAAAAAAAAGAATAATACATTTCTGAATGAATTTATGTCTATCTTTGAAGCCACATTTCCAAAAAAAAGTAATTAGAAACAGTCATGTAATTACTGTCAATACGCCATGGATCACTACAGGAATAAAAACTTCCTGCAGAACAAAGAGGATGCTATATTATTCCCTCAGAACTTGTAATGATCCAAAGAAATGTCAGCACTACAAACTTTACTGTAGCATCCTAAAAAAGGTAATAAATTAGTCAAAAATATGTGCATTAAGTCTGAAATTGATAAGTCTGACAACAAAATAAAAACAATTTGGAATGTAATAAAGCAGGAAACTGGGGGGAAAAATGGGGAACAGGGCACCCATTGAAATTAAACAAGGTACCAATATTGTAAAGAAACCTGAAATGGTTGCAGAAATCTTCAACACGCACTTTTTGTCAGCAGCAGAGAAGACATGCTGTAAATGTTCTGTGGACGAATCATTGGCTCTTCTACAGAAAGCTATTGGTAATAGACCCCCACAATTATCCTTACCTAATGTTACTGTAAAAGAGATTGAAAGAATTATTACCTCATTAAAAAATAAAAAGTTTGTTGGTGAGGACAATATTTCCTGTAAAATAGTGAATTATTGCTATAAATAAATAAGTCCAGTCATATGCAACACATTCAATACATCTCTGCAAGAAGGAATAGTCCCCGACAAGCTAAAACTAGCTGCAGTGATACCATTCTTTAAAAAAAGTGAGAAAAGCAAAGTTACAAACCATCACCCACTCTCCCTCTTAACCATCTTTTCAAAAATTCTTGAAAAACTCATGCATAGGTTGATTGTCAATCATCTTAGCTTCCACAATATCCTAAACAAAAGTCAGTTTGGATTTTGTGCTGGTCTTTCTACAGAACAAGCAGTATTCTGTTTCACCAACCAAGTTCTGGAAGCCATTAACAAAAAAATGTCTCCAGTAGGTATTTTTTGTGACCTCTCAAAAGTCTTTGATTGTGTAAACCATCTAATCCTTTTGAAAAAGGCAGACTGTAGTGATGAATGGCTCATCCACAGAACCTGCCTCGTATGAGTGGGGCTCAGTAAGTTGTGGTGTGCCACAAGGCTCTGTTTTGGGTCCACTGCTATTTCTCATCTTTCTTAATGATTTCCCACTTTGTTCTAATACAAACAGTAAATTTACTCTTTTTGCAGATGACACTATAATTCTAACTGACAATTTTACAGACAACAATCTTGAACAAACTACAAATAAAGTTTTCAATGACATTGTAAACTGGTTTTCTTCAAATAGTTTCTCACTCAATATAGATAAAACCCTTCATATGAGATTCCATACTCCACAAAGAAATCTGGAAGAAATTAACATTAAGTGCAGAGACCAAGAAATACAAAAAGCAGAGTACAAAATTCCTGGGTGCTTATATAGACAGCAAATATAACTGGTCAGCACATATTCTTCATCTTTATCAAACACTTAGCTCAGCAATATTTGCACTGCGGGTTATTGCATTGGTGGCTGAAGTAGACACCATTAAGGGTTCATACTTCAGCTATTTTCATTCATTAATGTCATATGCTATTATATTCTGGGAGAACCAGCCTCTCGCAAAGAAAATTTTCGCTGCACAAAAAAAAGCCATTAGAATAATGAGTGGTGTCCATCACAGGCACTCTTGGAGGTGCTTGTTTCGAAAGATAGGGATCCTTACCACCTCCTCACTATATATCTATTCCTTGTTGACCTTTGTCTGTAAAAACCCTTCTATCTACAAAGATAACAGCCAATTTCATGACTATAACACAAGAACCAATAGCAGTCTGCACATTGAACTGAAAAGTCTCACTATGGTTCAAAAAGGAGCTTATTACTCCAGCATTAACCTGTTTAATGCTCTCCCACCACACATCAAATGCCTTCACAAAAAACTGCCAGCATTCAAACAAATTCCCAAGGAGTACCTGATAGAGAAATCTTTTTATACAGTTGATGAATATGTGAAAGAAAATGTATATAACACTAAATTTGTAAGTGTTGTAAAATTAGTATAATTAATTTTATTTTGAGTACTATCAAAGGCATATGACCATTATGTATTGGTATTCCTGTATTTCCTTTGGAATATTTAGTTTATCTTGGCTCATGTAAATATTACACAGCCTTAACATGTGAAACAAAAATGTTCTGTTAACTGAATGTACTGTTGTTTAGCTGATATTTATTTACATTGTATCTTTTATTGCATTTATGTAAGATATATGTCAACTGTGTACAATCTAACACATTCCATATCATAAATATATTACTCATCCTTGACATACATATGAAACACAATTTTCTGTTAATTGATTATGCTGTTGTTTAGTTGATTTTTATTTTACATTGTATCTTTTTATTGTATTTATACAAGTTATATTTGAACAATGTAGAATCTGACGCGTTTCATATCCTTGTGATTCACTCGCTACCAAGATCTATGAAACATGAAATAAAATAAAAAAATAAATAAAATAACGTCAGTGTACTCATGAGCTGGCAAATGTAATGAACTGTGATCATTCCACCATAATGTGACATTTGCATCCAATGGGGAAGGTTCAAAAATAGGTTTTATGGGTGCTCGTCATCAGTTGTCTTGTGAACAACACCAACCATTCTTATTTTGTGTCATTACTGGTGGTGAGAAATGGTGTATTTATGCTAACATAAGGACAAGAAAGGAATGGTTGAATCCAAACGAAGCAGCAAGTCCCTGTACAAAGACCTGTGCTACCCACAACAGATAATGTTATGCATCTGGTGGAATAGCAATGGTGTAGTTTACTATGAATTGCTTCCCAGGGGTGTGGCAATCACTACTAACATTTATTGTCAACAACTGAGACAGCTTGCAGATGAACAACAACCAGGAAGACTGTGTGAGGTGATACTACTCCACGGTAATGCCCACCCACATTCTACTAGACTGACAAAAACACTTTACAGGAGTTGGGTTGGAAGTCATTCCACACCCACCTTATTCACTTGAACTTGAGCTCTCAGATTTACACTTTCTCTGCCCTCTACCAAACAACCTTCAAGGAATTTCCTTTCCAGATGAAAATGCACTCTAAACATGACTCAAAGCATTCTTCACCTCAAAATCACATGATCTCTACAGTTGTGCAACCAAAAACTTACCCCAGCATTGACAGATTGTTGTAACTAGTAAAAGAGAATATATTATTGATGACTAAAGTATCTGTTGTGTTTATTAAACTTAGGGGGAAATGCTGTTAATTTATACACCAACCCTATACATACTGTGTACTACACATCTTTCCCTATAGCTCACTCCTATTTTTCTCAGATTTTGAAGATCTTATGGCGCATGTTATACTTATAACACAGAAAACGCCATTTACTTTCACTACGTAATATTTTATTGGCACACAATAAATCAAAACACAAAGAAATGGATTTCGACAATCACGGTAACAGTCATGACGAATGTCTCACACCAACTAGTCAACAACCAAGGTAAATAAAAACGAAGTACAAAAAAGCAAAGATATTAATATTTTCTGGCAGTTCTGCCACAGAGCCCCCCCCCCCCCCCCCCCCCCCCCCGAGGAGTGTGGAGTGCATAGGAGGAGTGATGAGGAGTAAGTGATAAAGGGAAGGTAAACATTTAAGGCATGACGTAATCTTGAAGTCTGAGAGGTGGCCGTATGGTGCGGCCAGCACAGGTGATGGCAATAGGGTTAGGAGGATTCAGGGAAGATGAAGGAGAAGGGGGGGTTACTGGGCAGGTTGCCATCTTCGCTGTCCGGGTCGTGGCAGGTGCTGCTGTGGCTGCGTATAAACAGCGGTACGGTATGCAGGTCCCGTGTAGTTTCGTGCGTGTTATTACTTTTAATCTTGATCTCCTCTCTAAGCCCGCGCAATTCATCAGTCGGGGCATCACAACGTTGAAGTAGCATTGCATTGTCTTCAGACAGTTTGTCGATTTCAAGGCGTTGCGTAACTAAGTTCACTACGGCAGCTTTGACCTCCTCAGATAGAATAGAAACTGTCTCTTTGTCTTGTTGACAAGACGTATTCGAGCTGCATTCTGTCGGTGTGGATGGGGAAAATCTCGCCGAAAATTTTTGTTTAAAATCCACTGAGCAGAGGGCAGGTGTAATTAAGTCCAAAGAAAAGTTATGAGCAGTTAAGAAGTCCAATCCTAATACTGGCTCGTCGATTTCTACTACCAAAAATGTCCATTCATAATTATGTGTATCATCGAAGTAAATGCGAAGTTGCGTTACACCATAAACCTTTAATGAGGAATTGTTGGCTGCTCTGATTTGGTGAGGCGAATGCTTGATTGTAGAAGTGACCATTGAAAGTGGAATGATGCTCACATCGGCACCAGTGTCCACTAAAAACCATTTCTGAGAGGCTATATCCTGGATATACAAACGTCCGAGAGAATAATTCGGAAGTACTAGCCTGTGATCTGTTAGGCGACTTGACGTCACAGTGCGGACCGGTGCGCCTATAGCGGCCCGCTGTGCATGTTTGGGCACATTGCACAAGGTGAGCGGCAATTCCTGGCTGTATTACCGTAAACAGAGTGATACCAGCAGAGACGATAAACTTGCTGATCCTGTGTTGTTAACGGGTGAAGGACGTCACTTGAATCTGTGGTATGGGATGGTGAAGGACGGTGTGGAATCTGGTGCTCAGCCAGTGTACTCTGTCTGTTGTTTTGGAAAGATCGGCCTCTGCCATGCGGGGGAGGCATAATATCTAGGGGGACACACGTAGATAACTTTCTTCTGTTGATTATCTTATATGCGGTGTCGGCCAGCAATAATTTCGCTTGTAGAGGTTCCTGGTCATGTGATAGGAGCTGCAGCTGGATAGCTTGCAGCAGCTTTGTAACCCAGAAAGAAAGTAAAGCTTCATCTGGCATAGTTTTGCTATAGAAGACTGCTCTGATATGTCGCCACAGTTGTGAAGGAGTCGAGTCTTTGAGATGTACATCTCGCAGTATGTATAAAACAGACTCTTGTGTAGTCTTAGCTACACGTTCGCAGATCTGTTGTTTTGCCAGTGTGTAACGATTTGCGGGGGCCACCGACAGCACTAAGTCCTGTACCCACTCAGCGTGGTCCTCTAGGGCATTAATAAGCACAATAAATTTAGCACTGTCTGAATCAATGTTTAGGGCGGTGAATATAGTCTCTGCCAAAATAAACCACGTATGCAGATTATCCATCATGAACCTTGGTAATTTAGGAATTTTGTCACTCTTGTGTTGTGGATGTAACAGATTTGATAGTACAGCGAACAGGAGTGGCGGAGTGTTTATGAAGCTGTCACTCACAGCGTTCGCGGCGGCTGGTTTAAACACGGCTGGCGTGGGAGGCGTGGCAGGCGCAGCCAGGGCTGCGGAAACAATCGGAACGGGATGACTGTCCAACCAGTAATTGTTGTCACTAAAATTTGTACCCATCTGTTTTTGTAGTGAGAATGTGTCCAAAACCGATTTATCAGCAATATATGGGGAGCGCCAAGTGATCTGTGGGCTCGAAAAGTCTGTGAGGTTCATAGTGTTGGGGCACTGTTGCACACTACATGTCACAGGAGGTTGTAAATACTACGCACTGTGAGTCACAAATTTAGGCACAGCACTCATGATTGGTTTGTTATAGACGAATGTAGAAAAAGATTTCATAGCAGGTGACATCACTGACGATGTTGAACGAGTCCACAACGGCATTGTTGATGACGGAGAAAACTCCACGGCATTGTACTTATCTTCCAATTTTATCCCAGTTGTTGGTGGCGTTGTGCGTAGGAAACCGTGGAAAGGCAGTGTAGAGGCACGATTAGTATCATGTTGTAGTCCGAAAGGAGCGGAAGGTGAGCGATGTGGAGATGTCGAAGTAAACGGCCACATTGTCGAATCAGATGTATGTTGCGCATCGGAGGTCACCACTATGGCGCGTGTTATACTTATAACACAGAAAACACCATTTACTTTCACTATGTAATATTTTATTGGCACATGATAAATCAAACACAAAGAAATAGATTTCGACAATCACGGTAACAGTCATGACGAATGTCTCACACCAACTAGTCTAAAACCAAAGTAAGTAAAAACGAAGTACAAAAAAGCAGAGATATTAATATTTTCTGGCAGTTCTGCCACAATCTCATATGATTATGCATTGTCAAATGTATTATCTAGCTCAACAAATGCTATGGGTGTGTCTACATTTTTCTTCAGTCTTCTTCTGTATATTACTCCTGTCAGCAGTTTGGATAACTGATTGTATGATAGTTCTTGCAATTATCTGCCCTTGCAATCTTTGGAATTGTGTGAATGAAATTTTTCTCAGTGTCTGATGGTATGTTCCACACAGAATTTACACACCAACTATTCAAGTTACCATCTCCCACAATTAATTTAGAAATTTTGATGAAATGTTATCTGTCCCTTCTGGCTTATTGGATCTCAAGTCTACCAGAGCTCTTTTGAATTCTGACTCAAATAATTGACCTTCCCCCCCCCCCCCCCCTCCCCCCTCCCCCCCATGCATTCCACATCAACTCCAGTTTCTTCCTCTATCACATCTTCAGACAAGTGCTCCCCCTCATATAGGCTTTCTACATACTCTTCGCACCTATCCACTTCCTCCTCTGCATTTAACAGTGGAATTCCCATTGTGCTCTTAAAGTAGTCAAGCTTGCTTTTAATTTCACCAAAGGTTGTTTTGACTTTTCTATACGGTGAGTCATTTCTCTCAATGATCATTTCTTTTTCAATTTCTTCACCTCTTTCCTGCAGCTCTTTCACCTTCAATCAATTGAAGTATTTCTTTTGTTGCCCAGAAGTATTTCTTTTGTTGCCCATGGTTTCTTTGCAGTTACCTTCACTGTAAATTTGTTTGTCTGTCCAGCTTCTATGATTGTCCTTTTTAGAGATGCCCACTTCTCTTCGACTGAACCCCCTCCTGTGGTATTCCTTATTGCAGCATTCAAACCCACAGTGAATTTCAAATGCACTTCTTTATTCAACAGTACTTCAGTATCACATTCCCTTCCACACTGATTCTTCCATATGATTTTCTTAAAATTTAGTCTGCTTTTCATCATTACTAAATTGTGATTTGAGTCTATATCTGATCCTTGGTATGCTTTACAATCCAATATCTAATTTCAGAAACTCTGTCTGACCAAGATGTGATCAAGTTGGGTCTTCCTGTGTCTCTGGCCCTTTTTTGAGGATACATCTTGCTCTTCTGATTCTTGAACAGAGTATTCACTTTTACCATCTGAAATTTAGTGCAAAACTCAGTGGCAGCTCATGCTCACTGGGGTCCAGATAAAAGGTTAGTAAACTTTATAAAGGAATTGTTCTGAAGTGTTCATTACATAACCTTCATTTATGCCATACTCCTTAAACACATTTTAAAAATAGCAAATATGGTAAATATGCAACTATAAATATAATGTAGCTAATAATAAAATATATAAAGATGAGAAGTGAACTCACTCTGTGTGTGTGTGTCAGTGTGTGTGTTTGTGTTTGTGTGTGTGTGTGTGTGTGTGTGTGTGTGTGTGTGTGTAACACCGTAGTTGGTCTGGCCCACTAGCTTAACTGGTTTTCCGTGTACTTTTGTAGGTTTGTGAGGTAATATTGTGGTGACACATTTTATTGAATAACTTTAGGGGTTTTGAGCTGTTGGGGTTCAAACTGAAGTTTGCCAGCTCTCCTTCATACTTATTCTAGTTGGGTTTCTGTAGTCTGACTGTGGTGTAAAAAGAAAAATGGTGTAACTGTGGGAGGAAGCATCTAACTTCTTCTCCATTGGGAATGGCACCAGAAAGTGAATATAGGGACTCTCATGGGTTTTTCCTTACAGCCAAGGGCGAAAACTGGGCTAGAATTGTATTTTACCCACCTAGCACTTTAACTAATGAGTTCTCTATCCTTTAGGTTTATTAAATGGTAGGTGTGCATGCCTATTCTTCTAACTGGCAAATACATAAATTACTTTGTTGCTGAAGTTTGGAATTTCACTGATTTCATCCTTATGGATGGAAAAACAGCCAGTGATTTCAGTCTTTCCTGACCTGTACTGTTCCTGAGAAAGGTTTTAATTTTTTTTTTTAAGTTCTGAAACTGCACTCTACTTCTGATGTTGAAACAGGTGCAGTTAGTGCAATTTGCAGTGTTTTCTCACAAATTGATTTAATCCCCATAAACATATCATCGCAATAAATCACTGACAGTTCATTTTTCAGTTTATCATGGCAAATAAAGGGACAGTAACTTAACGAAAAAGTATTGACTGAAGTGGCTGGGAAATGTTCTCTGAAAGAAGCAAACTTTTTTGGATTTGTGGCATCGATAGGACATATCGACCAAAGACAACATTAATCTTTAGGACTCAAGTCACTCATCCGAGCTGCCATGTTAAGTCAGTCTGTTCTTATACCTTGTACTGCATGCACATGTATGATAATTGTTGAAATATATGTATGTGCTGATAATAGTGGGGGCAGTTTATTCCGTATACCGCTATTCGTATCCTGTTCCCATACTGGTGACCCCGAAGTTTCTACGTCTTCCGCGACTTCCGAGGTGGGTGTTGTAAATCAACAGGTACCTCATACCTCGCTGCTGAAACTGCAGTCCACAGTCCCACTACCTAATTGTGTTTCTCCAGCAGACACCAGCTTGGACACTCATCAGGTTAGTCCAAAAACATTAATTGCATGTGGCGATTCGTGTCCGACAGACTCCGCCTCCTCGACATGCTCACCATGTTCACTGCCATATGTGTCAGACAGTGCTTCTAATAACAGTCGCACGCACAATATGACCACACCCACTGTGCAGGCAGCCGCCCCGTGTGCTGATAAACATTCTCCCTCTCTCGAATGCCAGCCACGTGACTCGGCGGCCATCACTGTTCCATGTGCGATGCCAATGCCACTCTTGTCCGCCCTGGGTACCAAGTGCAAGGTTGACAGAAGAGAGTCACCACACATCCTGACCCACTCTGCACTGTGTGCACAGCAGCCCTCTCCAAACAAGCACACACCGTGTTCATGTACTAGACATGTGACTTTCGTGCTGCCTTTTCCCACTCACACTAACGGCTACGCCTCATCGTGCCCTACCCGTCCAAAAACTTTGCATCAGGACATTGATCAGTCTCATGTGCAGTTCTCAGTTTCTTCCATCACTGATGGAATGACACGCAAGATAGTTACTACTGCTGGCCCTCCTATTAGGCACAAGGTTAGACGACTCAACCCTATTAAGTTGTGCACAGCCCAGCAGCTAATTAACGAACCTTTGAAGGCAGATATCCTCCAACCGTCACACGGCAACTGGTCTTCACCGATCCACTTCATCCTCAAACATGACAGTTCTTTCTGAATGTGCGGCGACTACAGACGTTTAAATGCTCATACTGTCATTGGCAATTACCCCATGCCTAACATAAATGATTTCACTCATATGTTATCGGGCGCTACAATCTTCAGCATTATTGACTGTAAATGTGCCTACCACCAGATTCTCATAGCACCGGATGACATCTCTAAAACAGCTATTACCACGCCACTTGATTTGTTCCAATAAAGCTTCATGCCATTTGGCCTAAAAAATGTGGCACAAATGTGGCAACATTTCATTGACTCCATCTTATGACAGTTCGAGTTTTGCTTTGCATATCTGGACGACATACTCATTTTCAGCAAGTCAGCTGAGGAACATGAAAATTATTTATCCATGGTCCTCCAGACCTTGAACTCCAATGGTGTCAAGGTCAATAAAGAAAAAATTCCAGTTGCGTCAGCCTTCCATCACTTTCTTGGGTTACACCGTCTCCACTGACAGAATACAGCCTCCCAACTCTCGCATGCACACCATACTTCACTGCTGCCCCCAGCTACTTACAAAGAACTCTGATGTTTCCTAATCCCAATAAATTACTACCGTCATCACCTGCCTTCTGTCGCCGCCGTGCAGGCCCTGCTGAAACTCACCATCAGGTAAACAGACTTCAGGACTCAAACCCGTTCGCTGGACTGCACCTATGCTGGAGGCTTTCAATGCATTAAAGACTTCTTTAGCTCATGACATGACACTCGCCCACCCTGACACCTCGGCCGAGTTGCTCATCACTACGGATGCCAGTGACATCGCATTGGGAGTGGTACTACAGCAACGCAAGGCAGACACAGTTTCCCATCTTCATTGCTTCTCTAAAAAATTATGAACAGCTCAGAGGAAATACTCCGCTTTCGATAGAGAACTCCTTGCAGTCTACGAGGCCATCAAACACTTCCGCCCTGATGTGGAGGGTGGCTCGTTCTTCATCCTCATGGATCACAAACCACTTGCAGACGTTTTCTGCAACCCCCCTGAGGACTCACCCCCTTGACATTTCCGCCTCTTTGATCTAGTCTCCCAATTCACAACCGACGTTCGCTACATCAAAGGCACAGACAACATCACCACAGATTTTTTTTCGTGGATCAATACTATTTCACGCATCACTAACTTATCCAACCTGGCCGCCCTACAAGCATCCAACGAGGAATCTCAAGCTCATGTCATGGACCCTCAAACATCCCTTGTGTTTACTAAAGTTAAATTCCCTGGCATTGTGGACAAAGTGTGGTGACTCTTCTACTGGTACCTTACGCCCATTACTCCCACCCCCCATGCCCCTGCAGGCTTTCGACAGTCTGCATAACCTCGCTCACCCTGGCATCCATGTCACTACTCAGGTTGTCTCCAAGCGTTTCAGATGGAAAAATATAAAATGGGACTGTCAGACTTGGGCACACAGTTACGTCCCCTGCCAACACAACAAAATCGGCTGCCACACCACCCCACCACTGAGCAAGTTCGATATCCCTCCAGGACGATTTCGTCATTTACACATATCGATCTTATCTGTCCTCTTCCACTGTCGGATGGCCACAGATACATTCAATCTACAATTGACTGCACATCCCACCGGGTAGAGGCAGTCCCCTTACCTAACATCACTGCTGAGACTGTGGCCAATGGCTTTATGTCCTCATGGATTGCTATGTTCGGTTGTCCAACAACCATCACCACCAACCAGGGTCGGCATCACCATTTTATGTAACGTCTGCGGCATAAAGAAAATTCACACCACAGGTTAGTGGAATGGTGGCACCGCACTCTAAGAATGGCGCTCAGGTGCCACGACTGCCTCTGGTCCGAAGCACTTCCATGGGTACTGCTCGGCCTCCGCTCAACTTTCAAGCCCGTCTTACAGGGAACTATCTCAGAATTTGTTTTCAGTGAGAACCCCATCCTACCAGGGGAACTCATTCCGCCTCAAGTACCTGAAGGCTTCTCCTCCTCCCCGGATTTCATAAGTCACATGCGCACCCATATCAAACATGCACGCCTGCACCCACCAATCAGCCACTCCCCACTGAACACTTACATGCCAACAGCTCTCAACATTTGATGCCATATAATGCTGAGAGACGATTCGGTCCGACAACCTCCGCAACCACCTTATCTCAGCCCATTTAAAGTTCTTCAATGGGATAATACAACTTTCGACATCACCATCAAAGACAGTCCGCAAACTATTTCATTACACTGACTCAAACCAGCATTCGTGGACCCTGATGTCCTGCTGCTGGCTCAATCTGATTCTCCTAACGACTCTCCCACCAGTCTCCCTCCCACCATGGAGTCCGACAATGTTTCTCCTTGGGCCACCATGCCGTTTTGTTCACCTGATGCCTCCCCATCACCTTTCACAGGTTTCTCAGACACGTCACCCTCCACCCCATGTGCGGGTTTTGCCACTACCTCATCAACTACGGAGACACCCTCTCCCATAGTAACCCTGCTCTGCAACATACCCCCACACCGCATGGACGACATTTCAATCGTCACTCTCGACGATCGAGTTCTCATTTTACTCACAGATACCATGGCCCCGCCACATAAACGACCAGTTAAACGTCAGTGTAGTGCACAGCCTCACCCTCCCTAGTGAGTGCAACCCGATGACAATTTGTGTTTTCATCTCGCCGGACGGCTCCATTAGCATCTGGGCTTGCCACACCTACACCCCGCCATCCATCCAGCTCTCGGGCTGGCCGCCGCATCGTCCATCCTCAGTGGCTCATCAACTTCGAGATGGACCTGCCTCCCACCGCTCCACCTCCACACCCCACCCAGGTCGGAATGGAGGTCCCAGTTGTGCGTCTACCAGCTTGTACGATCACCAACAGCATCGATGCCCACATGGTTTTCCCTCAAGACTCACATGCAGTACTCCGTACAACATTAATCTTTGGGATTCAGGTCACTCATCCGAGCCACTATGCTAAGTCAGTCTCTTCTTATACCTTGCACTGTGTGCATGTGTATGATAATTGTTGAAATATATGTATGTGCAGATATTAGTGAGGACAGTTTATTCCATATACCACTATTCATATCCTTTTCCCATAGATCAATAATTTCAAAGCTACTGAATACATGATTGTTTTGGAATCTTCCTTTCAGTTGGTTGGTCACAGTGTCACACACTTCTTTGGCATCTGCTGTCAGGTTAGGTTCAGTGCTAATTTGGAACATTTTCTTGAAGGAGCAAAACATTCATCTTCAGGAACTTGATATCTTTCAATGTTCTCTCATATTTCAAAAATAGCTGACTCAACATGACACAAGGCATTTGATGTAATAGTGGCATTTGCACTCTGTATCTGAACTGTGTCATGTAAAATATCAATATGTCCAATAATCTCACAGAAAAAATTTTGAAGGAACAAAAAGTCTTGATTGTGAAGTAAATTTCTCAAAGCAAATGATTCTCTTATTGTAATATTTTCCCAAGAATCTTACAATAATAATACTTTATTCAACATCAAATGATTTATTGCATATGTATAAAAACAAGTTACAATTCTTGATACATAGCAGAATAATACATTCTCCTGGATGTGTCACTAATTCCCTCCCCCCCCCCCCCCCCCCCTCTCCCCCAAAAAGCACTTATTCTGCATGTAAGTATGGTATTCTTCTAATGTGTAAAATGGATTTTGTAACAGGAATTTCTTTAAGGTGAAATTTAAGCTTCATTGTGGGTAGTGTCATAACTTTGCTGGGCAGTCCTTGGCTAACTTTAAACCAGCATATTTTGGACCTTTTCATAGAATGCTGTTCTGTGGCTGCTTCTGATGTTGTACTGATACAAATCAGAACAAATGTTGGGCTGCAGTTTTTCACAAGTAATATGGCTTTTAGAATGTACATGTTTATTACAGTTAGTACACCAGTTTTTGGAAACAAGCCACAGCATTGTGCTTCACAGATGGTTTTTATAGCCCTCTTTTGAAGTAGCAATAGCTTATTAAGATTTTATTTGGTTGTTGCTCCCCAAATTTCTATTCCGTAATTTTAATTGAGGTGAGAGGAAAATAGAGCACAATATACAGTCTTTGGTACAACAGTGTCTTTGCAGAACTTGCTAATCATATTAATTGCAAATACACTCTTAGAGAATTTACGTTCTAGAGTGTCAACATGTGTGCCCCTTTTAGTTTGCTTTGAATTGTTAAACCAAGGAATATTACACTAAACTTTTTTTTTTACTAATTCTTTGCCTATGTATAGTTTAATTGCATCATTGAAACTACTGTTCTTAAGCTCGGTGAGCCATGTTTTACTATTGCTTACATTTAAGTTGTTTTCATTAAAGTACTGAACAATTTCATTTGACACATTATTACAGTGGGTATCTAGTTCATTAAATGATTCCTTCTTACACATAATGGATGTACCATCTGCATACATAACTGTTTTGGAACTCTGAGTGCAGTATCTTTACATAAATCAAAAACAGAAGAGGACCTAGTACTGAGCCCTGGGACACTCCATACCTTTATATTATTGATTTTGGATTTGTGAATGTCACTTTCAGTTTTAAGCAGTACAAACCGTTTTTGGTTCCTCATGTAAGATTTTACTAGGTTATGAGCAGTGCCTCTGCTGACAATGTCCCATAGCTTTTTTAATAGTATTGTGGTGCACACACTGTCAAAAGCTTCCTTAAGGTTGAGGTATATACCTACAACAAGTTGCTTGATCTCAATGCCACTTATTATCTCTTCAATTAACTGAGTATCTGCTGTGCTAGTTGATTTGTATTTTAAGAATCCATTTTGATTTTCATACATTGGACTGTGCATCTGGAAAAAGTTTATAATTCTGCTGTATATGACTTTTCAACTATTTTAGAAAAGACAGGAATTATTGAGATTGGTCTATAGTTTTGAATTTTGAGCTTGCCTCCTTTTTTAAAGTTTGGTGTTACCTGAGCTATTTTTAATCTGTCTGGGAAAGTGCCTGATTCTATTGTATTATTTATTGTTGCAGACAGAGGTACAGATACATTTTGTCTGCACACCTTTAATACATTAATCCTGGGGCCATAATGCCCTGCAGAGCTGGAAGATTTTAGATAGCTAATGATGTTAATTATTTCTTTGGAATTTGTTGGTCTAGATATATGCTGTGCTTTAGATGGATTGTCTTTAAAATTATCTACATCTACATCATACTCCGCAAGCCACCTAATGGTGTGTGGTGGAGGGTACTTTCATTACCACTATCTGATCCAAACCCTGTTCCACTTGTGAACAGTGCATGGGAAGAATGATTGTCGATACTGCAAGTTATTTTATTTGTCATTGATAGCTCCTCCTACTGAAGAAAACTATTTATTGAATAAATTAGCAATTTCAAGTTGGTCTTTTACTACCATTACATTGTGGTCGGTATTAAAGTCGATACAGGATTTGTCTCTGCCTGTTCTAAAACCTTTTATCATGCCCCAGACACTGGTGGGAACACTGTGTAAAGCCTGAAGCTTGTTTGCAATGTAGTTACTCGTGGTCTGTATTAATAAATCTTTTTTTCCTCAATCTTACCAAAACATTCCAATGAGTGTAATTTGTTTTCTTGAATATTAGTTACTGCACGAGACTGGAAGTTCCATCAAGTTGAAGAGACTGAAGCAATTCTCTTGTTGCAGAGTGTCTGTAACACATCACTTCAAAATCACTTCACTTAGGTGATGAAGAGAAAAATGTCATAAACTCAGAAATATTTGTGAAGAATTGCATACGAGAAAGTATTTGGCATCAGAGTCTGTATACCACCATGGCTACATCTCATTATTGGCGCACCATCGTATGCCCCAGCAATGAGTTTTTCTTGAATGCTGAAAGGTTCCATACTTCTTTTTAGAACCTCACTAAGTCCATGTGCTGTCCTATCATTAACATTTTCAAAGAATAGGAATCTTTCAACAGGTTTCTTACCCTTAATGTATCACAGTATAATGATAAATTGACTTCTGAACGTAATATCTGCTGTTTCATCTGCGTGCACAGAAACAAAACTGGCAGCATTAATGTCTTTACTCTGTTCTTCAATGTAAACCTGATATGTATTGTATAAAAGATCATTTTGTATCGAGTGTGAGATACAATGAAGAGCCAAAGCAACTGGTACAACTGTCCAATAGTGTGTAGCGCTCCCATGAGCACACAGAAGTGCTGCAGCATAAACATGGTATGGACTCAACTAATGTCTGAAATAGTGCTGGAGGGAATTGACACAATGAATCCTGCAGGCCTGTCCATAAATCCGTAAGAGAATGTGGGGGTGGAGATTTCTTCTGAACAGCATATTGCAAGGCATCCCAGATATGCTGAATAATGCTCATGTCTGAGGAGTTTTTTGGTATTTAAACTCAGAAGAGTGTTCCTGGAGCTACTCTGTAGCAATTCAGGACATGTGGAGTGTTGTGTTGTCCTGCTGGAATTGCCCAAGTCCATTGGAGTGCACAATGGACATGAATGGATGCGGGTGATCAGACAACATGCTTAGGTATGTGTCACCTCTCAGATTCATATCTAGACATATCAGGGATACCATATCACTCCTACTGCACACATGCAACATCATTACAGAGCCTCCACCAGCTTCAACAGTCCCCAGCAGACATGCAGGGCCCATGGATTGATTAAGTTGTCTCCATATCCACTCGACACAATTTGAAATGAGACTTGTCCGACCAGGCAACATATTTGCAACCATTAACAGTCCAATGTCGCTGTTGACAGGACCAGGTGAAACATAAAGCTTTGTGTCATGCAGTCGTCAAGGGTGCATGAGTGGGCCCTCAGCTCCAAAAACCCGTATCAATGGTGTTTCATTGAATGGTCCACATGCTGACACTTATTGATAGCTCAACATTGAAATCTGCAGAAATTTGCAGAAGGGTTGCACTTCTGTCATGTTGAATAGTTCTCTTCAGTCATCACTCATCCCATTCTTGCACGATCTTTTTCCAGCCACAGCAATGATGGAAATTTGATGTTTTACCAGGTTCCTGATATTTGCGGCAGACTCATGAAATGGTCATATGGGAAAATCCCCACTTCTTCACTACATAGGAGGTGCTGTGTCCCATCGCTCGTGTGCCGATTATAACACCACACTTAAACTCACTTAAATCTTGATAACCTACCATTTTACCAGCAGTAACCAATATAAAAACTGTGCCAGACAATTATTGTCTTATAAAGGCATTGCTGATCACAGCACCATTTTCTGCCTCTTTACGTACTCTTTGAATATGCATGCTTATACCAGTTTCTTTGGCACTTCAGTTTACATTTCCATACAGAAGTTCTAGAACTGCTTAAGTGGTCATACAACACACTGTCAAGATTTCCTAGACAAGATAACAAATCTAAGAAATTGCCACTGTTGCTGACTTCTGTTTTTCATTGTGAGCCCTTAGTGCTAACTCATGAGTACCACAAAACATTATGCATTCTACTGTTCTGCTTAATATGTGTCTATTTTTCGAAACAAATTCATTATGTTTCTGAACTGACGTTTTATACGCTGAATCAATCTGAGCAGCAAAGTTAATTGTGGAAAACATTTTTTATTTACAAGCTTTTTCTAAATGTGGTCCACTTTCTTCATGTTTCTTAATTTGTTCACTTAAATGCTTTAGATCCTTACAGCTGACTGTTGTCCACAATCCTTCACCACCATGTAATACACAACAGAAACAAAATAATTTTTGCTTCTCTTCATTCACTGTTAACCAAGCCTTTTTACAGAACCATGTGTTGCAGAAAGTTCTCTTCATCTTCCTGTTGAGTTGAGACGTCAATAAATCTTTTGATTGATGTGCGCTTAACTGCTCAATTTTCAGATGCTCTTTCACACTTAACAGAAGAAAGGTTTTTTTAGAAAACAGTCCACATTATTCATTTTAAAATCACTGTATGAACATTTGAGTTTCAACAACACAGCTCCAGAATACGGAACACTACTGAGAGGTGCCTCATTTGCTTTTTTTTTTCCACATTTCCCGTTGATGAATTGGGGGGGGGGGGGGGGGGGGGGGGAGAGAAGGAGGAAACAATGCAATGTAAGTCACATGACAGCAACTACAGTTAGGTGTTGCAGGTATAAGGTGGCTGGTCCCAAATATTCTGAAGACTTGTGGACAGGTGGGCAAGTGGAGGAGAGTGTGAACGAGGAAGGGACAGTGAGATTTGCTGGGTGCAAGAAAAGAGTGGTATGGTTGAGGTAGTATGTCCACAAGGCCCACTCAAGCTGGCCCTAAGCTGCACTAGTGTGAAGGCCAAAGTGGAGAAAGGAAAACAGCTTGGTTACATCACTGTGACTGCAGTTTCAGGAGATGGGGGCGTGAGGGGAGTAAGGGCTGTCTGCGACTAGCCCTGTGTCATGGCTGGGGTGTGGTGAAAGAGCAGTACACATGTGGTGGTCCAGCCCCTGGGGCCAGTGCTTGCTGGCTCACAGCTATATTTCAGCAAGCGATGGAGCTAAGGGCCACTTCCCACTAGCCCTCAGCTTTGAACAAATGGGATGGAGAAAGAGAAACATTCATCATTGCAGAATGATATGGTTTGTGTATGTCTGCAACAGAGAGAACAGGGCCTGATTATGTCAGGTTTCTGTTGGTCGTACTATGCCACAGTCATGACATACTCAAACTGTTTGATATAAAACAGAAAAAAATACATCACAAAATTTTTGGTGGGGCCAGGCATCTCTGGCCCTTTAGCACAACCACCCCCGGGAAAAATCAAGTAAACTTTCTCCTCTCTCATTCTTATTGCCCAGCCCATATTCTCCTGTAACCCTTCCTTCTATTCCATTTCCTATTACCATGTTCCAGTTCCCCGATGATTATTCGATTTTTGTCACCCCTCACATACTGAACTACCCGTTCTATATCCTTATATACTTTTTCTACCTCTTCAGCTTTTGCTTGCAAGGTTGGGATGTATACCAGAACTTGTTGGCCTTGGTTTGCTGTTGAGTCTGATGAGAACCACTCTGTCACTGTACTGTTCACAGTAGATCACGCTCAACCCTACTTTCCTATCCATTATGTACCCTACTCCCATTATTCTGTTTTCTGCTATTGTTGATATTACTCAACAATTGTCTGACCAGAAATCTTTATCTTATTTCAATTTCACTTCACTAACTCCCACAGTATCTAGACTTTGCATTTCTCTTTTCAGGTTTTCTAGCTTTGCTACTATGTTCAAACTTCTGATGTTCCATGCTCCAACTTGTAGAAGGTTGTCCTGGCACTGGTTACTCCATCTTTTTCTCATGCCACTCCCACCCCCTTTTCAGCCCCCTGCTAGCAACCTGAATGGGGGACTAATCCATTATCTTCTGCCAATGGAGAGGTCATCATAACACTTTTTTCAATTACAGGCCAAATGCCCTGTGGACAACATTATCTGTCTTTAATGCAGTGGTCTCCATTGCCCTCTACATCCCCATGCTATTGATCATTGCTGATTCTTCTGCCTTTTTAGGGCAGTTTGCTACCCCAAAGGCTAGAGAGTGCCCACTTCTTCACCCTCTTCAATAAGGCTGTTGGTAGAGCAAGGATTACTTCTTATGCCAGAAGTCTTCGGATGCTATTGATGATGATAATCATTCAAAATTTAAGCAGTGTCTGGGTTTGAACCCTGGATCCAGTATGTCTTTATTACTAATCAAAGATGTTACCCCTCGACCACAATTCATAGTGTGTCATGAAATTTTAAATGAGAACCACAACTTTATAAATGTATATGCATCTGTGTCCAAGCAGAGGGACTCTCTCAGTAACTTTATGGTTTCCACTGGTCTTATCCTCAAGATCCATTTACCTAAGGAATTTACTGTGTGTGATGATGAAGTATGTATGATCTTATAGGCAATGGAAGAGATTGAACATATTTGATATGTAAAATTCTATTAAACATCCAACTTGCTCCATAAAATATTAAGGAGGACTTTTAATATTTTTTGATGTAGATTTTCATCTGTTTTTTTTTTTTAAAGTAATCATCCACTGACATATTCCAGTGTCATTGCTTTAACAGTTTTCTTGTATTATCCATGTTTTTTTGTTTCAAAAATAGATTTACAATATTTAATCATATTTACAGTACTTTACAGGTTGTGTGGTAATATGAATGTGTATGAGATTGGGAGAGAGTAAATGTAATTTTAAGAAAGACTGGGTTGCATCGTTTCCAATGTTTTAGACACTTCAACCACAATCATCTCCAACTATATTAGCAAGGCCACTGATAACCCCATAGTTGAACATTCTTTTTAAACCCTCTTCCACTCTCTCTCTCTCTCTCTCTCTCTCTCTCTCTCTCTCTCTCTCTCTCTCTCTCTCTCTCTCTCTCTCTCTGAGTTTGTCCAACAACATTATTTCATCAACCCAAATGTTGATTTGGACATCACAGTGCTTTACCAAAAGGTGTGTTCAAAAAGTTTTGAACATTCTTATTCCCTGCAGAAACTAACAAAGTGTGAGAGACTTTCTTTAGTGGAGATGTGGTGAGAGCCATTCACATGGAGTCAGGAATTTCTTCCTGCCAGCAGAAAAGTCAGTCATTGTCAGTCAACCAATAAGTCACAATGTGAAATAAACGCTTGTCAAATTCCAGTAAGTTGTAAAATGATGGAACAAACTGAGCAGCAACATTGCGTAACATTCTGCCTAAACCTTAGCATGTGAAAACCACTTTGATTCAAAAGGCTTTTTGATGCAGAAACCAAGATGCAGTCAGCACAGTGGAAAAATCCGATATTGCCATGGCCAAATGAAGCACAGCAGATCCAAAAGCAATGTGATGATCATGTAAACCATTTGTGCTGTATCAAGGCCTTGCACCTAATCAGCCATCAAACAACAACACAGACCAGTTATGGGGGCTGGCTGCACTCTGTCTGGCCACCAAGCAGAAACCCAATTGCCACCAGAGGTCACTGGCCCCATAGATCTTTTCTCCTCTACAGTACCTTGACACATAGACAGTATTTAGGTCAGTGTCCAGGCTATGCTCTGATAGTTCACTCCAAGTGATTTTCCTTGGCCAAATGCCAATTGCAAAAGCATTCTCAAAATCAGGGTCTCACTCTGAAGCTGCCACTATGACAACAACAACATTGACGTTGACTTCCACCTCAAGGACCTGCCAGCTATTGACATTTTATGGCCTTCAGCTTTCAAATATTATTGTTGTTCTTTCAATATTCAAGAAGTTACTTATCTTCTATACCCTGGTATTTTTCCTGCACCACCTTCAGTTAACCCAGCAGTTGGAAAGGAGGTTTTCTTTCATTTTTTTCTTTTTTCCTGTCAGTATCTCATGCATGTGTTCTGGCCAAGGTAGACAATGGCTTGTGTTCATCCCCTTCAAGTATACTTACTGTCACATTGCTTCTGGCAAGATGGAACCAGTAGATGCCTCTACCCAGGTGTTGTTACTGCTCCAACAGAAGCAGTGCACCCACAAACTCCTGACTGAGTGGCTGGCGGCAATCTTTTCACCTGCCTCTCCCAGATTGACTACATCAAAGGCTTCCAGACACTGCCCCTGCCATTCCAGCAGTTTGACAGAAAGGTCAAGCCATGGGCAAACTATGACAAATGCACAGATTGGCACTTCTTAAGCCCATGACATCATATGTGATACCAAGTAGTGTGCCTCCTTTCTGGCATACGTGGGCCCAGACATTTGCCACCACCTGCAACAATTTAACCTGGAAGTGGAAACCCACACTCTGCACTATGACAGGTTGAAGTCTAGTTTATTATAACACTTTGACTCCCAGGTGCTTATTGTGGCAGCCTGCCACACAGTTTTCAGCTGCCATAAACTTAATGAATAGTATATTAACGAATGGAATGTCCACCTCCAGAGTTTATCTCATGACTCCCTTTACCAGTGTAGCAATTCTCAGTGCAAGCAGTCATATTTGGTCTAAGAAACTGCATGACTATGTCTACAACTGTCATTTCATGCCGTTCATGAACCACAAGCCCTTACTAGTTCTCTTCAAAACAATAGCAAATATTCCACCCAAATTGGCACATCACCTTCAGCGGTGGTCTCTGTTTCTTTCAAGTCATAATGATTACACTCAGTACTATTCAACAACCCCCCCTCATGAACCATGGACCTTGCCATTGGTGGGAAGGCTTGCGTGCCTCAGCGATACAGGTAGCTGTACTGTAGGTGCAACCACAACAGAGGGGTATCTGTTGAGAGGCCAGACAAATGTGTGGTTCCTGAAGAGGGGCAGCAGCCTTTTCAGTAGTTGCAGGGGCAACAGTCTGGATGATGGACTGATCTGGCCTTGTAACACTAACCAAAATGGCCTTGCTGTGCTGGTACTGCGAACGGCTGAAAGCAAGGGGAAACTACAGCATTGATTTTTCCCAAGGGCATGCAGCTTTACTGTATGGTTAAATGATGATGGCGTCCTCTTGGGTAAAATATTCCGGAGATAAAATAGTCCCCCATTCAGATCTATGGGCAGGGACTACTCAGGAGGACGTTGTTATCAGGAGAAAGAAAACTGGCATTCTATGGATTGGAGTGTGGAATGTTAGATCCCTTAATCAGGCAGGTAGGTTAGAAAATTTAAAAAGGGAAATGGATAGGTTAAAGTTAGATATATTGGGAATTAGTGAAATTTGGTGGCAGCAAGAACAAGACTTCTGGTCAGGTGAATACAGGGTTGTAAATACAAAATCAAATAGGGGTAATGCAGGAGTAGGTTAAAAATGAATAGGAAAATAGGAAAGCAGGTAAGCTACTACAAACAGCATAGTGAACACATTATTGTGGCCAAGATAGACACAAAGCCCACGCCTATCACAGTAGTACAAGTTTACATGCCAACTAGCAACACAGATGATGAAGAGATTGATGAAATGTATGATGAAATAAAAGAAATTATTCAAATAGTGAAGGGAGATGAAAATTTAGTAGTCATGGGAGACTGGAACTCGGTAGTAGGAAAAAGAAGAGAAGGAAATGTAGTAGGTGAATAAGGAATGGGAGTAAGGAATGAAAGAGGAAGCCGCCTGGTAGAATTTTGCACAGAGCATAACTTAATCATAGCTAACACTTGGTTCAAGAATCATAAAAGAAGGCTGTATACATGGAAGAAGCCTGGAGATACTGGAAGGTCTCAGATAGATTATATAATGGTAAGACAGAGATTCAGGAACCAGATTTTAAATTGTAAGACATTTCCAGGGGCAGATGTTGACTCTGACCACAATCTATTGGTTATGAATTGTAGATTAAAACTGAAGAAACAGCAAAAAGGTGAGAATTTGAGGAGATGGGACTGAAAGAACCAGAGGTTGTAGAGAGCTTCAGAGAGAGCATTAGGGAATGATTGACAAGAATGAGGGAAAGAAATACAGTAGAAGAAGAATGGGTAGCTTTCAGAGATGAAATAGTGAAGGTAGCAGAGGATCAAGTGGGTAAAAAGATGAGGGCTAAAGTGAAGGTAGCAGAGGATCAAGAAGGTAAAAAGATGAGGGCTAATAGAAATCCTTGGATAACAGAAGAGATATTGAATTTAATTGATGAAAGGAGAAAATACAAAAATACAGTAAATGAAACAACAAAAAGGAAAACAAACATCTCAAAAATGAGATCGACAGGAAGTGCAAAATGGCTAAGCAGGGATGGCTAGAGGACAAATTTAAGGATGTAGAGGCGCATATCACTAGGAGTAAGATAGATACTGCCTACAGGAAAATTAAAGAGACCTTTGGAGAAAAGAGAACCACTTGCATGAATATCAAGAGCTCAGATGGAAACCCAGCTCTAAGCAAAGAAGGGGGAGCAGAAAGGTGGAAGGAGTATATAGAGGACCTATACAAGGGTGATGTTCTTGAGGACAATATTGTAGAAATGGAAGAGAATGTAGATGAAGATGAAATAGGAGCTATGATACTGCATGAAAAGTTTGACAGAACACTGAAAGACCTAAGTCAAAAGAAGGCCCCGGGAGTAGACAACATTCCATTAGAACTACTGACAGCCTTGGGAGAGCCAGGCCTGACAAAGCTCTACCATCTAATGAACAAGATGTATGAGACAGAAGAAATACCCTCAGACTTCAAGAAGAATATAATAATTCCAATCCCAAAGAAACCAGGTGATGACAGATGTGAAAATTACTGAAATATCAGTTTAATAAGCCACAGCTGCAAAATACTAACACGAATTCTTTACAGACGAATGGAAAAACTGGTAGACGCTGACCTCAGAGAAGATCAGTTTGGATTCTGTAGAAATGTTGGAACACGTGAGGCAATACTGACCGTACGACTTATCTTAGAAGAAAGATTAAGAAAAGGCAAACCTATGTTTCTAGTATTTGTAGACTTAGAGAAAGCTTTTGACAATGTTGACTGGAATATTCTCTTTCAAATCCTGAAGGTGGCAGGGGTGAAATACAGGGAGCAAAAGGCTGTTTACAATTTGTACAGAAACCAGATGGCAGTTATAAGAGTCGAGGGGCATGAAAGGGAAGCAGTGGTCGGGAAGGGAGTGAGACAGGGTTGTAGCCTATCTTCAATGTTATTCAATCTGTATATTGAGCAAGCAGTAAAGGAAACAAAAGAAAAATTTGGAGTAGGTATTAAAATCCATGGAGAAGAAATAAAAACTTTGAGGTTCACCGATGACATTGTAATTCTGTCAGACAGAGCAAAGGACCTGGAAGAGCAGGTGAATGGAATGGATAGTATCTTGAAAGGAGGATATAAGATGACCATCAACAAAAGCACAATGAGGATAATGGAATGTAGCCAAATTAAATCGGGTGATGCTGCGGGGATTAGATCAGGAAATGAGACGCTTAACGTAGTAAATGAGTTTAGCTATTTGGGAAGCAAAATAACTGATGATGGTCGAAGTAGAGAGGATATAAAATTTAGACTGGCAATGGCAAGGAAAGTGTTTCTGAAGAAGAGAAATTTGTTAACATCTAGTATAGATTTAAGTGTCAGGAAGTCGTTTCTGAAAGTATTTGTGTGGAGTGTAGCCATGTATGGAAGTGAAACGTGGATGATAAATAGTTTAGACAAGAAGAGAATAGAAGCTTTCGAAATGTGGTGCAACAGAAGAATGCTGAAGATTAGATGGGTAGATCGCATAACTTACGAGGAGGTATTGAATAGAATTGGAGAGAAGATAAATTTGTGGCACAACTTGACTAGAAGAAGGGATTGGTTGATAGGGCATATTCTGAGGCATCCAGGGATCACCAATTTAGTATTGGAGGGCAGCGTGGAGGGTAAAAATTGTATGGGGTGGGGGGACCAAGAGATGAATACACTAAACAGATTCAAAAGGATGTAGGTTGCAGTAGGTACTGGGAGATGAAGAAGCTTGCACAGGATAGAGTACCATGGAGAGCTGCATGAAACCAGTCTCTGGACTGCAGACCACAACAACAACAACAACAATATTCAACAACCCACATGTTAATTCTGACTTCCTCTCACATCTGCCTCTGGGCCAGGACACTGCCTTCTATATAGAGCTCAAAGTTTGCTTCCACCTGGACATCATCGCCAAGGGCAGTCTTCTGCTAGACACAGAGCTCATCATGTGCCATACCACCAATGTACTCCACCTGGTATTACATGATTGGCTGCCAGGCCACAAGCAGCTGCAACACCCAGAGGTCATTGGAAAGAGCTCTCCATCTTCAACATCGTCCTCATACACCACAGGGTCAAGGCTGCACCAGGGTCATGATCCCAGTGGCCCTCCTGCTGTGCGTCTTGTCTCTTTTGCATATCAGGCACTGGAGTGTTGTGTTCACCAAGCGACTGGCATACTAAATTGCCTACTGATGGGCCACAGAGACAGCAAACACACTCATGCCGCACCTGCCAAAGCAAGCAGGCCATCTCTCTATGTAATGTTTTCCTTGGGGAGACCCTTCTGCCCCCTGGTCCTGGCTACACCTGAATTTCATGGTTCACTTCCTGGGGTACTCCTGGTTGATTGCCATATATACTGGCAGTGGTTTTCCCTATGTCTTATACATGTCTCCCACCTCTGCAGGGCAGACCATCTGAACACGATCCCGCATTTTTTCAGTTGATGGGCTCCCAGAAACTATTGTCATGGATAACAGCCCTCAGTTTGCTTCCATGGAATCCTCCACTTTCTGCAAAGCAAAAGGCATAGTGCTGATATATACTATGCCCTTCCACCCTGTTTCTAATTGTCCAGCCAAACAATTCATCTGCAACTTTAAATCCCACCTGTTAAAGCTTCACTGCCATCACCCTTTCAATGAAGCCCTTACACTCTACAGGATGGGCCAACCCCAAAAGAAAAGCTCCATGGCTGATCACATCAGTTGCAATTAAATACCATCCACCACACTAGCACCCACCTCTCCTCTCAATGGTCCAGCTGCCACTGTCTCTCTCTTTGAGATCCAGTATGGGCTCTGGTCTTCACCATGGCTCCCAGCATTGGTTTCCTTTAGTTTTTTCCATTCTTCTGGGCTGGGTGAAGACTGAGGTGATGCTTCAAGATGGTACAGTGTGCCATATGCACATTCACCAACTGTGGTCTCACCATGGTCCTCTTGCTGAGTCCAGTAGTCTACCATCATCTTTTGTTCTACAGGCAGGGTCCTACACAATGCCCATTCCAGACACTGTTGGCCTGTCTCAGCTCTGGCCAGTGGTTGGCTTCCTGGACAGGCCCTCAGTTGCTCCATATGCCACTCCAGCAGCAATGCCAGTACATGTGAACCTCAGCAGCCTCTCAGCTGCTCTGGCCACATGTGGGGACTCAGGCCCTTCCAAGGATGTCAAGATGTGCTGCCACCTCACCTTCCCTTCCAGGAGGAGGAGAATACTGAGTTGAGGTCTTGCACCTACTCAGCCAGCAACCAATAACACAGCAGGATATGCAAGTATGGACCTGGCAGGGTACAGATCTGCAGGTGACACAGGAGGTTTGGTCACACACTGCCAGGTCACCAACTGGCAACCCAAGTGCTGCTAGACTTCACTGGCCCTGTGGAACTTCTACTCTTCTTGAGCCACATGGTTAAATGTAGTATCTGCAGTATCCTACAGCCCACGCGATAGTTAGGCTGGTGCCTGGGCCATGCTCTAGTGGAGATTCTTGGGCCAGGCACCAACTGTGAAAACATTCTCACAATCAGGATCTCACTCTGGAGCCACCACTGTGATTACATTGGCATCCACATCCATGTCAATCTTTGCCTCCAGAAGCTGCCAGCACAGACCTACACCATTTGCGGCCTCAACAATGAATAAATGTAGCCTCTGACACCATGACTAGCAACTGCATTTTGTAGTATTTGTTTTTCATCAGCAATAAAAAGGACTTTGACTTTTGCAAGTGCCTTCTGGACTTTGAGTGTGGCATACTTAGTGTATGGACCTTGGATTTTGGAACTTTCAATTGATTGTGACATTTTCAGGCCTTCAGCGTCCAGATAATATTGTTGTTCTTTCAGTATTTAAGAAATGACTTGTTTTCAATTATTGTGTACCAAAATAACTCCTGTTCGGGAGGATTGTTACAATAAATTTCATATTCATTTTATATCTGAGTATTTTTCCTGGTCCATTTGGGTGGCCACATCTGTTTGCTTTGACTCTTATGGGGTTGTGCATCATGATTATGCACCGCAAGGCAAAAGCATCAAAACAGAATACTACCAGGAGGTCCTTCATCACCTTTCTGACAATTTGAAGCACAAATGACCCAATCTGTGGACAGCAAAAGCTTCACAGTTCCAGCTGTGCATCTGATGCAGAATTTTCTTGCCAAATATACAATGCCTGTGTCTAGTCAGGCTCCCTACTCCCCTGAAATGGTTCCATGTGACTTTTGGCTACTTCACAATCTGAAAACTGAGCGAGGTGGCATAGTGGTTAGCACACTGGACTTGCATTCGGGAGGACGACGGTTCAATCCCGTCTCCGGCCATCCTGATTTAGGTTTTCCGTAATTTCCCTAAATCGTTTCAGGCAATTGTCGGGATGGTTCCTTTGAAAGGGCACGGCCGATTTCCTTCCCCAACCTTCCCTAATCCGAGCTTGTGCTCCGTCTCTAATGACCTCGTTGTCGACGGGACGTTAAACGTTAAATTCCTCCTCCTCCTACAACCTGAAAATGGCCCTGAAACAAACACGATTTCAGTCAATAGAAGACATCTTCAGGAATGTGGTGGTCCAGCTCACCACCATTCAAATAGGTATGTATCAGAAGTGTTTCCAGCAACAGTGAGTGCACTGGGAGAAGTGCTTACATTAAAAAGGAGACTATTTTGAAGTGTATTACATTTCTGTGCCTCGGAAGACCGTACTTCTGCAACCAAAGGTTCAATAGACATCTGTTATACTCTGTAGGGTGACACCTAGAAGCACTGTTGTCAGTATTCAACTGTGAAATGCTGCTGACAGTACCTAAACTATGTGACTGAAGAAGATAGTTATCAACAGATTAGATTAGATTAGGTTAGATTTAGTTTTCATTCCACAGATTCAAAAATGAGATTATTCTTGTGGGTGTGGAACAAGTCAGAAAGTACAACATAAAAGAAAATTGTCAAAACAGTTGGATACATTACAGTAACTGAAACTGCTAATATTTACAGAATTAATACACACTCAGAATGAAACATAGTTTTGTACTTTTAATAAATTTATCTTACACAGAATACCTAATCTTGACTGTTGTGACCATGTGCTGTTGAAACTGAAATCCAACAGACGTTTTTACTTAAGCTGGTCTAACTGTCTCTGTTAAAGATATTCATCTGCAGTAGAAGGAGTTGTCTATCAAAAAGTCTTTCAAACTCTGTTTAAACTGTGCTTTACCTGAAACCAAGTTTTTAATAGTAGCTGGCAATTTATTGAAAATGTGTGCTTCTGAATATTGGACCCCTTTCTGAACCATGGTACATGATTTTAGGTCTTTGTGTAGACTGTTCTTATTCCTAATATTGATACTATGTAGTGAGCTATTGGTTGGAAATAGAGATATACTACATGCAACAAATTTTATTAAGGAATAAACACATTGAGAAACAGTGGTTAGAATACAAACTTCCTTGAACAGGTTTTTAGATAATATTCTTAAATTTATGCCAGAAATGAGTCTTATTACATGCTTCTCCAAGCTAAAAAATTTTGCTCGGTTTGACCAGTTGCCCCAGAATATGATCCTGTATGACATAATAGAATGAAAATAAGCTAAGTATGCAAGTTTTTTTTAAATTTTATCTCTCCTACATCAGACATCACCCTCACTGCAAATACAGACTTGTTTAGGTGCCTCGGAAGGTCTGTGGTATGCCCTTCCCAACTGAATTTATTATCAAGTTGTAATCCCAGAAATTTAACACTGACACCTCTTTGATTTGTACATCTTCATATGTTACACATGCTGGAAGGAAATCTCTTGCAGGCTCTGAACTGCAAATAGTGAGTCTTTTCAAAGTTTAATGACAGTGAATTAGCTTTAAATCATTTATTAATGATCTGCAGCAACACTGTGGCACTAGCATAAAGACATAAACAAAATAACATTACTCTACTGATAGTGGCAGACACATTATGCAGTTGCTCAATGCCCACGTCAACTGTCAGCACCTTTTTCAATCATACAGACTATAGACAAATTCCTATCAGAGGGCATATGCCTCCCTTTAACCTTGGAACTGAATTACCCAGTCAGTTATAAAGGGACCTACAGTTTAACATGGATTCCAAACCACCGAGAAACTTGGCATTTTTCACATTAGCAAGCACTACCCGAGGTGAAATAAATAATAAGTGACCAATAAAAATCCTAGTATATGTAGACTGGCACCAATGAGCCACCAAACTGTATGAAAAGAAGTATTAAAACATTTATATACATTTATTATATTATTATTATTCCCCTCAATGTTATAAAACAAATACTCAAATTTACCCTAAGTAAAAGCTAACCTCTGATACATACAAGTTAAACCCAATATCTACAGCTTGGAGATAATGGCCACGTGTATTGGTTTCATGAAGAAGGTCTTTGTTTGAAACCTCAGTTACTTATCATCCATTTCTATGTGCTAAACAATGGAAAATCCAGGATGGAATAATGGCAATATTATGAAAATGATCTGGCCTCAGCAGCCAGAGATAGTGGACATGTGTGTGTGAGCTGTGTTTGGATGAATGTATTTGTGTATGTCGTCCAATTCAGAAGACCTTTCAGCTGAAAACTTACTCATTTAGCTGCCTTTTTCTTGTTCTGAGACTCAACATTTCCACTATATAGTCTGTAGCACTCCATCCTTTTCATAATATTGTCATTTCTACACATTGGTCTATTGTTCATTGGCCTTTCCATTGAGAAGCAATCTAGTCTCAAATAAATATAATGGAAAGTCCTTTTGGAACACAAATAATTTAAGGAGTAAAGATAACAATTCATGAAATACTAGAGGCACTGCATCATCAAAAAGCACATAAACAAGACAGTGAACTTTGCTAGCTTTAGGGTGAATTTTATTTTGAGCTATGGAGTATGTTTGTATGCAGATTTGTGTGAACATTGGGAAGGACTATTGTGGAAGGGTGATTGACTGCTGGGATGGAGAGGCACCTTCATATCATTATTTATGACCAGTGCTTTAAAAACTGATACATTTCCCAATTTCTCATAATTTATTCGATTCTGTAACATCCCCTCCACATAATTTTCATATTTTCATGCTCACAGACAATGTCTGTATGGTTATGACATCTTGGTCTAATCTCTAAGTCAGGTTGACCAAAATCTGTGCTCTTGGTGGGCACTAGCACTCTGTGAGTGCAAGCATGTCTGTCCAACATTTTGGATGCAGCCAGTACAGTACTATTTGGAGCTAAGTGAGACAGCTATATAACGAAGGTCACATAAGATGTCAAACATAAGAAGAAATTGTTCCAGTACAATTGGCCTACTTCTGGCAGATGAATGTAGCAACACACACTTACTGATTCAATTTTAATAATGTGATTTATTTTAAACTTTTTTCTTTCTCTCAGCACTTTATTTCTCAATTAAGTACATTAAATTACGATGATGGTATGAATAAACTATATTTGTTAGATGAATCACTTTACTAACAGACATTTAACAACAGACACATGACGTTCATAAATTTACACACAGCTTAATTTCATAAAAATGATGGAAACCCCATTTTACATTTTTGTGTGGTCCAGACTTTTAAAAGGCAAAATGAGGAAAATGCAGACTTGAGGAAAATGTTAACCCTCCCTCCCAAATATGAGTAAAAAACACATGTAATTGGCATATATGGTTAAAAATCGTAATCATGTCCAATACTTTGTACAAAATCTGTCTAAGTATAGGAAATTAAATGTGCAATACAAGGTTTATGCAGTAATTTGTGGTAATGAATTTCACCAGTTCTTAAAAATCATAGATGTGTAATAGCAGGTAAAAACTCATCAAAAAATTGAAATTGGTATCTGAGAACAAGATAATCGAGCTATTTTTCAACACACTATGACCATAAATTATACATTCAAAACAAGCATTTTTGAGAGATCATCCTTTGTGCTCACCCAGATAAAAGCAAAAATTGATGAACACATTGCATTAAACCAAAAATAGCATAAATTTTGTCACCATTGCTGTAATTGTTTAACGCTTTTCTTATGACTGCACTTCATATGCTCACCACAATTTAAATGTTATTTTCAGCTTGATGAAAGAAACAAAGACATGAAAAATGAGTTTACTTTCCCAATGGATGTTACAAGCTTATTAGAAGTCAGCTCAGTGAATTTCTGTACTTTGTTTAAAATTTAAATTTGAAAGAAAGCTCAGGTGCTACAGTTTCGCTTCATGACCTCTATCACTGCTGCCAATCTTTATTATCTACAGTGTGTGGTGCAAATTACATGAATAGTGTCTGTAGTTGTTGCAACTATATCATGTCAGATTTGAAGATGATAATCTTTAAAATGTGCTATCGCAAAACCCTTGTTCTACTTCTGTGTGACATCTCTGTCATAGCACATCATCTGCATGAAAAGTATATTTTCAACACTTCACTAAGCGCTTTCACCCCTACCTCCACTCCTGTCCTTGAAGAGCCACTCCCCCTCTCAACATATCCAGTAGGCGAGCATATTTTAGGTGCTGTTAGTGTGATGTAGTAGCTGTGTTGCCTTTGGGTGACTTAACAAGTCATCAGCCAATAAGTGTTCACTAGCCAGAAATGGGTAACATTTCCTCTATGACCAAGCATATTCTTTGAGACTCAGTGTTTGAATTTAGAAGGTTGATGATTGATACTGTTACTGAATATAGTACATCAGAAATACACACCAAAAGATGACATTAGTTACAAGCGGCGCAGCAAAAGGTGATGGCTCGGCCCCTTCATCATGTACTGGCTCAGTCTGGAACACTTCACATTGACGGTCTTATTTTTCTGTTACGTTGGAACCTAGCACTAATTATATCATAATTGTGTGGTGAACTTTAATGTTGCAAGTTGTGCTGGCAACAAAGGTTGTGGAATACATCAGCATTTCCTCTCTTACGTCTCCCCTCTCCACAATGGCCTAAAATATTCCCTTAACTCCACTATCACCCATGCTGTGAACCATCTTTCTTCTGTGCCACTTATAACTCGTTCAGTCACATCAAATGTCAATAGGAGGAAAACAAGACGCAGTCAAGCGAGACTTCGAGTAAGAACTTAAAATTGATGTAAACCTTACAAGGAAGAAATGTAAAATTGGGAAACTTTTAGCATTGATCTTATGGGTTTTCAACAGAGACTGCACATTTATGGTGTAGAATAGCGAAAAATGTAAAATCAGAGAATGTAAAATCGAAGTTTCAGTGTATCTAGAGAAGTGGTTCATAATTCAGCTATACTTATGTACAAGGGCGGTTCAGAAAGTAGCCTCCGATTGGTCACAGTGCGGGTTGTGGGGGGAGTAGCGATGCCATCTGTGCGTTCACGCACTCAACAGGTCAGTCGGCATCAAGCCGTGGTCGAGTGAACGTCGTACCTGCGCTAGTTTAGTTTTTGTGGCAGTTTGAAATGTGTGCTGCAATAGAAAACCCCGCCAAATGTGAAGTGTGTGCTGTCATAAGGTTTTTTTACAGCCAAAGGATATTCTGCAGCAGCTATTCATCATGAGCTTTGTGCCGTGTACGGACCAAGAGTTATGAGTGAAGGAGTTGTCCGTGAATGGGTACGTTTATTTAAAAGTGGACGAGAAAACGTTCATGATGAAGAGAGGAGTGGTAGACCATCATTGGTGACTGACGAACTCGTTCAGACAGTTGATGCAAAAGTTCGTGAAAATCGACGTTTCTCAATGTCGGAGTTGTCTACTGGTTTTCCACAGATTTCTAAGACTCTCTTGTACGAGTGTGCACGATGGGTGCCCAAAATTCTTACCGACCACCACAAAACTCAAAGAATGGCCTCTGCATTAGACTTTCTGTCACGTTATGAGGACGAAGGAGAACCATTGTTAAACAGAATCGTGACCGGTGACGAAACCTGGATTAAGTACGTGAACCCTGAGACAAAAGAACAATCAAAGATGTGGGCACATTCAAATTCGCCTACCAAACCAAGAAAAGCCTCGCAAGATTTTTCTGCCAGAAAACTGGTGGCAACGGTGTTTTGGGATGCCAAAGGGGTGTTGTTGGTTGAATTCATGGAACGTGGTACGACCATTAATCAAGACGTGTACTGTGAAACAATAAAAAAGTTACGACGGGCTATACAGAACAAACGCCGTGGTATGCTGACTTCCGGTATCGTTTTTTTGCACGATAACGCCCGTCCTCACTCTGCTCGCAGAACAACGGCCCTTCTTGAGTCCTTCAAGTGGGACGTTATCAACCATCCACCTTACAGCCCAGACCTGGCGCCAAGTGATTATCACCTCTTCATGCATTTGAAGAAATGGCTCGGGTCACAGCGGTTTGATGACGACGAAGAGCTCAAAGATGCGGTCACAGGCTGGCTCCAGGCACAAGCGGGTGATTTTTATGCAGAAGGAATTTCAAAGCTTGTGAAGAGATACGATAAGTGCCTCAATCGCTATGGAGACTATGTAGAAAAATAGTGCAAAGATGTAGTTGTAAGATGTATATATTAAAATATTTTTATTTAACTTGGTGTATTTTTTTAAATCAACTGGAGGTTACTTTCTGAACGGCCCTCGTACTTATCCCATTCAAAATCTTTAACATTGACAGGATTTGATAAATTTCCTAACAGAAAAAAATAGAGAGAAATTCACATACATTACATATTTTACTTGACGATACTACAGGCATTGAAGTATCTTCTTAAACTATATATGCTGAATTGCTTTTCTATATATGCTGAATTGCCAATTCTTTTAATATCAGCTGTATTGGTGATATGTATCCTATACATCTGCGACATATGGAAATTTGCACTGGACTGGGACTCAAACCCAGATTTCCCACTTTTTGCACGCGGTCACATTACCACTTAGGCTACCCGAACATGCTCTCCAGACTAACTCAAACTTCCATATCTCACATTGTCTATAACCTTGTCATAGTCTAATCTGATCATTGCTCACAACTTAACTTGTATTTCCACACTAGGAAGAATGAAACTATGAGCGATCAAGGCTATATCATCATCATCATGATCTTTATTTTCATCATCTATGCCCTGCGTAAGGCTTGCAATACATTTGTTATTTGACAATCCTACAGTTGTTGAATTATTTTTCTTTTTTGTTCCAAAATATATTCACTGAATTGCGAATTCTTTTAGCATGTGAAATGCGAATTCTTTTACCATCAGCCACATTGGACATAGCTATACTACCCATTGGGATGAACAGATAAGACCTTGATGTAAAGATGTAGACAGCGTGACATGCGGAAGTCTGGGTCTGTCCAGGAAGCACACTCAGATGGCCTAAGGGGTAAGGCCGCCACTCACATAAGCAGGAAATCTGGGTTTGAATCGCAGTCCAGCGCAAATTTTCATATGTGACTGACAGGTAGTATAGCTACACCCAATACTGAAGATGCTAAAAGAATTAGCAATTCGGTGAATGTATTTTGGGGAGGAAAAAGTCACATACATTACTTGAATCAAACCTTCAAATCATTTCACTGGACTTCCAGTACAGCCAAGGCTCTAGAGATAATATTTTATTAAGGTCTTATAAACTTCAGGATTGAACACATAGGTCTTACACTGCAGCTCTATAATTTCAAGCTGCAAGTATGGGGATACATCAGGAGATAAAAACACAGCACAAACTTAAACATAAATTGAAATCAGTTTTGAGTTGTGAAGAGTCTTGAGATCTCTTTAAAAAGTCTATACACAGTGTTTCAATAAGTGGATTTTAGTTAGTCTTGTCTAGTCCTCAACTGATTGCACTGAGTTCTTGGAAATCCTCCATGTCAGAAGTGTGAATGGATGAATTTTCACTCTGTAGAAGTGTGTGTGCTGATTCGAGACTTCCTGGCAGATTAAAAATGTGTGTCAGACCGGGAATCAAATATGTGGCATTTGCCTTGCACAAGTAAGTGTTTTACTGACTGAGCTATCCAACCATGACCTACACCCTGCCTTCACAGTTTCACTTCCTCCAGTATCTCTTCTATTACCTCCCAAACTTCTCAGAAGCTCACTTGCGCACCTCTTGGGACTAACACTCCTAGCACATGCCAAAGCAGAGTGAAAATTCATACTGTTAGAAGATCTATGAAGTATTGCAATTCACAAATCACTCTGTTTGAACAGAAGCCTCAATGTGAAATTTTTTATGCTGTTAATCTAATAAGTAACAGTTCCAGAATCAAACATTGGAAAACTTAGGATGGAATGTAACAATATTGTGAAAAGGAAAGTTGCTACTCACCATATAGCAGAAATGTCTCTGGCAAACTGAAGACACACTGCGACCAGCAGTGTGGTCTTGTAGCCATCTGTTCTGCACAGCCAAGACGGCTGATACAGTGTGGCTCATATATATAGAGCATGCAGTGTGGTTTGTTAGGCAACAAGACAAACACAAGAAAGAAGAGAAAGAAGGATGGACATTGAGTATAGTGATACATTAAAAAATAGTAACAAAAGAAAATAGCACTGGGCTAGGATCGAAGAAAAGCCATCAGGAAAAGAATCCAACAATGGAAAATCCTGTAGTGTTAGTGTGTGTGTGTGTGTGTGTGTGTGTGTGTGTGTGTCATCTATTTTTGATGAAGACCTTGCAGGCCAAAAGCTTTATTTGTAACAGTCTTTTTGTTGTACCTATCTGCGACTCAGCATCTCTGCTATATGGTGAGTTACAGAATCAGAATTTTACTATCCCATAATGTACATATGGAATCATTTGATATACAATGCAAAAGACTCATCAAAAATGTTAATTAACTTATTATACTACTATAGGCATTTACATCTTTTCATGCACTTTTTTACAAAATGCAGAGTTACAGAAAATGAATAAAAATATGTATCTTATATGTCACAATATTATGAGAAGGAAAGTTGCTACTCACCATATAGTGGAGATGCTGAGTCGCAGATAGGTACAATAAAAACATTTTCACACTTAAAGCTTTCGGCCAATGGCCTTTGTCAACAATAGACACACATACGCACACACACATTCATGCAAGTGCAACTCACACACACAACTGCAGTCTCAGGCAACTGCATGAGAGTGTGTGTGCGCAGCCCTGCAGCCAGGCGACTAACGCAAGTTATGGTGTTCTCATAAAGATAAGTCATTTTAGATTATAAAAACATAATAGTTTAGTACTGATTACATGGTAAATAGGTGTATTAGTATGTCTTTTAAGCGTACCATTAAAGGTTTCATTTTTTGTTACGTAATTTAGGAGAAAATGCGAAAAGATCGTAGTCATATTTTCTGTTTACGTTTTGCCGCAGCACATCTATAGAATTTAGTTTAGTTGTTCTTTGCTCTCTCAAGCAATTTAACTGTAGCATACCTCTTCATTATTTAACTCACATTTCTGGAAAGTAGCGTAAAGTTTAAGTTGTTGTTTCAGAAACTTTGCACTGTTGTTTTTGTTTACACACAGTTGCGTATAGGCCAAATTTGTGGAATCATATTTTCATGTTTATCTGTTATTTAAGTGACTTATTCTTAGTAAACTATTACATTTATTGTGAGTGAAAAGTGCCTGAGTTGCTGTAGAATTGTTATGTTGGGGCTTTGATGTGATGGGGCCTTCACCTCATCAGGAAAGGGAAGGGTAAACTGGCTGGGAAAACAACAGGAAAGTTAAAGAGGGGAGGCATTGTCATGAGGGATAAAATACCAGTGGTTATAGGGTTCAGAAAAGACACTTTTTTAGGGTAGGGGGGACAGAAATAAACCAAATTTTAAGAGAGGTTAGGACTGAGACAAACCTTCAGTTTGAGAAAGAAACCAAAAAAATATAATTCTAGCTTATTACATCAGCATAAATAGCTATTGGTTAAGAATTTTCAGTAATCAGCAGATATTTCAACTCTACCCAATTTTAACTAAGTCAATGTGAAATGTCAGCTATCTTTATTGCATTAAAATATTCGAGGACTGAGAAATAAAATTAATGAATTAATTATCTGCATAGATGAATTAGAGACCTCAAACCCAGCTGACATAGTCTGCCTCTCTAACATCATGTGACCACTGGTATAGAACTTTTAAGTGTTACAGGCTTTAGGTTAGCATCTCACTTTTATAGAGCAGAAATGGAGAAAGGAGGAGGTGCCACATTCATCAGGAGCTGTCACAAATTTGAGAACATAGACATTCATAAATTTTGCTTAGAATGGCATATGGAAGCATGTGCGACAGAAGTAAAATTTCACAATAAATCCTTCATAATATTAAGTGTATATCGAGCACCTGCAGGTAACTAATTTGTTCATAAACCACCTTGAAGCTGTACTGGCCCATTTAACAAGCAAAAACAAGGGAATAGTGGTTGCTGGCGATTTCAATGTAGATTTCCTTAAAGCCTCTCCCAATAAGAACTTATTTGAGTTAATAACACTATCATTCAACTTAAATCCCACTGTAAGGTTCCCCACTAGGGTAGTCACAAACAGTCATTGATAATATCTTTATAGAAAAGTCCAATGAACAAAATTATATTACAAAACCAATAGTCAATGACCTCTCAGACCATGACATGCAGTTCCTACTGTCAAATGTTAATGATTGTAACCATCCCCTTGAAAAGAAGTACTGCTGCTGAAAGTTCTTACACTTTTGTAATGCTATATTCAGTAGCACACCATGGAAGTGTTTCACTTCTTCCTTGGTAGCATTTATCCAGTCCCACCATGCAGAATGTCATGGAAGTGGTGTCACTTCATGTATTTGTGCTGTAGCGTGGCTGTTGTTTGGGCTGCTTTTTGTTGAAATTGGTTGTCTGTAAAAAGTAACTAAAAGAAACCAAATGCTGATGATGGAATATTACCAGTTTCAGTGATAAAACCACACTTTAAATTGTCAAAAGGAAAATCTGTACAGTCAAGAGTCATTTTCACTCCACATTCCCAGGAATCTCTTGTTAATCATTAGAAAAATGCACTTTTCAAGTATTTGCATCATCATCTTCACAAGAATTGTTTAGAAATGAACCACTCTCATCATCAAAATCACTCACACTATCGTTGTCACTTAGAAATTTCTCTACAAGATGTCAAATCTCTTTCTCAGAAAGAACTGAACGTCAAGAATTAGTCATTGTGCGCATGCAAACTTGAAAGTAACAATACATGAAATGAATTCACAATTGCGAATAAGGACAACCATCAGCCGTAGAATGGAATGACATCAAAAATTTGTGCCGGACCAGGACTCTAACCTGGATTTCCCGCTTATCGCAAGCGGTCGCCTTACCATTTGGCTATCCATGCAAGAATCACGTTTCTATGACCTGTACTCATACATCCATTACGTATATTGCCATTCCAGTCCCAGTCCGGCACAAATTTTCATTGTTGTCATTCCATTCTACAGCTGATCTTTATACTGATTCACAATTGTAAATTCATGTCATGTATTTCATAACAGCTGTAGTCTCCTCAGTGCCTGTTCCTTCAGACATGCATGCATGTTCAAAGAAACTTTGCATTGTAATCAGAATAATATAGGCACTGCAATATCGTGTATATTGTATAAATGTAATAGTTCCAACATTCCTTTCAACACGACTGTAAGAGTTTGACACCGAGTTAACACAGGTTCCCCTAGATGGCAGCACTAAGCACTATTGATGCCTAGCACTGTCAGAATCAAGCATGTTAGAGCCATGAAAAATTGTGTCGAATGAGGCTCGACATGGGAGAGGAAAACAAAATTCACAATGTCGAGCACCACTCCATGTTGGAGTGGAAAGGGTTAATATTGATTATTAAAGAGTTTCTACATTTTATTGGCTCCTAATCTTATATTGTCTAGATCACACTTCTTCACCATATCAGCCTCCTCCTTCAGTCCTCCCTGCTCTCCCTCCCCCTGCCCCTTGCATAAGCCAATTGTGGCCATATTGTACCTGGTAATGCGTGCTTAATAGGAATTCCATTTCTGTAACTTTCTGCCACCAGTGCAAAATCAATTTGGTTTCTATAATTATCTGTTGATGATTCAAAATGTAGACTCCCCTCCCGTAATTTTTAATTATTTTTCCCGTTGAAATCAATAAGTGTTTTGGCACTACCATTTCTCCTTCCAAAATCGTGACTGCCTACTAGAGTTCCCTTCTTCCACAATGGTATTCCAGTCCCTTACTATTTTGCAGCATCCATGGTTATCGATTATTTTCTTTATTGTGCTATATATTTTCTCTACAAGCTGTTCATCATGTTCTGAAGTTTGCATATACACCTGTATAATAAATACAGGGTTTTTCAAAAAGGACTTTACAACTTAAAAAATTCACTGAAAAAAGATACAGAGCTGGGTTTAATGTTATTTTGTATGGAAACACATCAAGTTTTTTTACCTTAAACTAAATATGTTGTATGTGGCTTCTGTTTATTATCCTGCACACATCCCATCAGAAGTCAATTTCTTCCCAAACTTGTTGTAGCATTGCAGGTGTTACTTGCTCAGTGCCAGTACAAATTCTTGATCTACGTTCAAGTAGCTGGCACAGGAGGTACAAATACGATATCCTTGATGAATCCCCATTACAAAAAAAATTGAGTGGTGTCATGTCTGGGGAATGTGGGGGCCATGCAATTGGCACATCATGTCCAATCCATTGACCTGGAAAGCGATCTCTGAGAAAGTCCCGGGCATCGGCCAGGTAGTGTGGTGGTGCACCATCTTGCATGAAGTAAATATTTTGTTCTTTGTCATGCACATTGATCTGTGGTATCAAAAATTGTTGTAGCATATCCAGGTACACTATCCCATTGACGGTTCTCTCATGAAAAAAAAGGGGCATACACTTGTATTTGCTCAATGCACAAAAAATGTTCAGTTTAGGGCTATCACAAACATGTTGCAATGTTTGATGTGGAATTTCACTGCCCCAAATCCTACACTTATGTGTGTTAACCTTGGCACTTAAGTGAAAAGTCGACTCATCAGAAAAGATGATTTTGTCCAAGAAATGTTCATCCTCATGTAATCGATTTAACATATCTGCTTAGAAGTTCTTGTGAGCAATTTTACGAGTGTCTTTTATTGTTTGTACAATCGACAGTCTGTACAGTTTCAAATGCAAATGGTTTCTCAACACACACCAAACAGTTGCATGTGGGATTTGCAGTTCACAAGATGCACGCTGGGTCAATTTGTTGATGAAATGATGTCTCACTCGCTCAACGTCGTCGTTAGATGTGCTTGGACAACCTCGTCATTTCCCATGTCTTACCGAGCACCCTGTTTCTACAAAACATTTATGCCACTCATAAACTGTAGGCCTACTCGGAGGATCTTTACGCACTTGGTATGGAAATTACACTGAACTGTCATCGTCGACTTCGATTCTTCGAACCAAAGCACACAGCTAGCATGCTCGGGCCCAGTGAAGGCAGCCATCTATAACGCAATTGCCACTAGTGTACCTTATGAAGAGATATGGCACTAGAAAACTAAGTGACACAAAACTTGATGTATTTCCCTACAAATTGACACTACAGTCTGCTCTGTAGGTACTATGAATCAATTAAGATGAATTTTCAAAATTGTGAAGTCCTTTTTGAAACACCCTGTACATTGTTTTGTACTTGTTTCAGCCTTTGCTGTCCCTTGCATAGTCTACATTTTATACACACTGTAGCAGCACAACCGTTTAGGATAAGGATAGTCAGTTTTGTGCAATATTCTGAGCGCAAGTTATAGCCAGGTGCAGGCCGGATTGCAGTGAGTTATGCATACCAGCAGTTGTGAAGGCAAATAGAGGCCACAGAGGTGTAGAACTGCTGGACAGGGCACACACAGCAGTTTTCATGGCGCAAGTCATAGGCAGAAGGGGGCCACTGGCCAACCTAAGTGTTATGCCTACGTGACACGAAGCAGTGCATTGGCAAAACAGGGGCACAGAGCCGAGTATAAATAGGTGCCCTTTTCTAATGTGATTCATTCAAGTGTGGCAGCTGTCCTGGATGGTGAGGCATATCACACCACCGGGCTACATGCAGCAACAGATGGGGTGCCACTGTCCCAGTCCACGGCGGGTCATTGGTTCGATCCTCTGAGGCCGACGCGGGGTCCACAGCCAGTCAGTGGCAGGCCACTGTTCGGCCCGCTACTGCGGGGAGTCGTCTCGGCTCCCGACACACTATGTAGATATCCCGAGGCAAGGGCCACAGATTTAGATGCCGGATCGCGGGTGCTTGTTGGTGCCGCAACTCAAGCCACGCCGGCGAGGAACGTGGCGCAGACCATCTTGCAGTTGTCAGCAGACCGTTCGGCGGTTCCTCGGAGCGGTGCGGAGACAACAAAGATAGGGACAGCTGAGTCGGTAGGGACACAGACCGCCAAGTCAACTGCAGTATCCTGACAATGATGCAACTCTGCTGGTGTACAAGGCTGGCTCGACACAGCATTGGATTACATGGGCCGCTGTGGTGCTTCCTCAGCATTGCGGGGCTCTGTGACACAGACCAAGAGGAACAAGGGCACTGTAGTAAAAAACAATAAATCATTTGGAAAGTTCTCACTGAGTTTTAATACTGCACCTCCTGCCACCCAACCACTACATTTGGCGTCTCCAGCCGCTACATTTGGTGTCAGAATAGCAGACGTTGTCTGTACAGTATGATGTTCGAGCCCACCGCCTGCATTACGGCTGCAAGATGTGGTGAGTTTTGGCCAGTTTTCTTTTGAGTGTTGGATGTTTTCGTTCTTGTTTGTGTATGGTCTGCCAGAAGCCACATTTTATGTTTTGTGTAGGCATAATTTTTTTTGTTTTTTTTTTTTTTGGGGGGGGGGGGGGGGGAGGGGGCATTTCGAAGTAAGTGTTAGTGTAAGTGTTATTGTTTTTTGTGGCATTTAATTACTTTTGTGTTAATTTGAGTATGATGTTACTGACTGTGATGATATGGAGCTGGAGAAAGTCAGGTTGTTCTTGTACTTAAATGTTTTGTTTCGGGACTAACTGGGAACGAAAGCAACACAATGGCAGGGTCAGGGACGCAAGGTGTGTCAGAACCAGAAGCGGTGCTGATTTTGATGGAAAATACAGCACATTTGATAGCAGACAATACGTTGCGAAGTGAATTAACATCTAGAAGTGAGCGGGAAACTGCATCTGACCAGTTGTTGTTGCCTAGGGTGCAGGAGATTGATCCAGCCACCGAGAGCTTGATTATTCCGTTTTCTGGCAAGGTATCTGAGGATGTGCGTTTGTTTGTGGACTTGGAAATTTCAGCTGTGATTAATGAGTATACTTACAAGTTGGATCAGAGAGATGAAGCGAATAGTGTTCTGTTGCAGGAGGCTGAGCAAAGGGCACCTGATGTATTTCTGAAAGGGTTCCCGGTGCATATATCGCAGAAAGTGCGTGAAGGGACTTCGAAATATATTGGTATTTGGCCATTCAGCTGGCAATTAAATGTGAGGAAATAGATGTGCCAACAGGGAAACACGAGAGGCAAACAGTGTTTGCAGCGGGTGTGAAATGTTATAAGTGTGGTCGTACGGGACATGTGCAGAGGCAATGTACCCAGTCACCGAGGAATAGAGGAAGGGGTGGAAATCAGCAGCATGGAGGGTGGAGAAGTGGAGATAGGAGAGGTGGACAAGCGTTAAATGGAAGAGCGGGCCCAAGACCCACCTGAGGGAGCTCCTGTTTAATGTCAATGACATGAATATGTATGCAGAGGTGGAATGTTCAGTGGTAGGATCCGTAGGACCTAAAAAGTTTAAGATTTTGTTGGACACAGGGGCGCACATATCAGTGGCTACTAAGAATATAATGGGACGAAGGAAGTTAGACCCACCACGTTATAGGTTGTGTGGAGTGGGGGATTAGGACATCACACCTTTAGGGTTGGTGACAGTTGATTTTCAAGTAGAGGAAGTCCGATGCACGGAGGTAGTACCATGGGTAAGCGAGGGCTTCGACATCATCATAGGAGTAGATTTCTTGCATCAACATCATGCCAAAATTGACCTTGGACGACAAATTGTGGAACTTGGTGGAATGTTATTTCCACTAGGGGAAACTGTTGTCAATGCAAAACTGTCACGAGGGGTGTTCAAAGTAATGAACAAACCAACTGAACCATGTACGTTAGCATTAAGTCTTAATTCATATGATTGTGTGTCTGGTGGCACTGGGAAGTCGCTTTGGGTAAGTGTGGAGTCAAATCTACATCTACATTTATACTCTGCAAGCCACCCAACGGTGTGTGGCGGAGGGCACTTTACGTGCCACTGTCATTACCTCCCTTTCCTGTTCCAGTCGCGTATGGTTCGCAGGAAGAACGACTGTCTGAAAGCCTCCGTGCACGCTCGAATCTCTCTAATTTTACATTCATGATCTCCTCGGGAGGTATAAGTAGGGGGAAGCAATATATTCGATACCTCATCTAGAAACGCACTCTCTCGAAACCTGGCGAGCAAGCTATACCGCGATGCAGTGCACCTCTCTTGCAGAGTCTGCCACTTGAGTTTGTTAAACATCTCCGTAACGCTATCACGGTTACCAAATAACCCTGTGACGAAACGCGCCGCTCTTCTTTGGATCTTCTCTATCTCCTCCATCAACCCGATCTGGTACGGATCCCACACTGATGAGCAATACTCAAGTATAGGTCGAACGAGTGTTTTGTAAGCCACCTCCTTTGTTGATGGACTACATTTTCTAAGGACTCTCCCAATGAATCTCAACCTGGTACCCGCCTTACCAACAATTAATTTTATATGATCGTTCCACTTCAAATCGTTCCGCACGCATACTCCCAGATATTTTACAGAAGTAACTGCCACCAGTGTTTGTTCCGCTATCATATAATCATACAATAAAGGATCCTTCTTCCTATGTATTCGCAATACATTACATTTGTCTATGTTAAGGGTCAGTTGCCACTCCCTGCACGAAATGCCTATCTGCTGCAGATCTTCCTGCATTTCGCTATAATTTTCTAATGCTGCAACTTCTCTGTATACTACAGCATCATCCGCGAAAAGCCGCATGGGACTTCCGACACTATCTACTAGGTCATTTATATATATTGTGAAAAGCAATGGTCCCATAACACTCCCCTGTGGCACGCTAGAGGTTACCTTAACGTCTGTAGACGTCTCTCCATTGATAACAACATGCTGTGTTCTGTTTGCTAAAAACTCTTCAATCCAGCCACACAGCTGGTCTGATATTCCGTAGGCTATTACTTTGTTTATCAGGCGACAGTGCGGAACTGTATCGAACGCCTTCTGGAAGTCAAGAAAAATAGCATCTACCTGGGAGCCTGTATCTAATATTTTCTGGGTCTCATGAACAAATAAAGCGAGTTGGGTCTCACACGATCGCTGTTTCCGGAATCCATGTTGATTCCTACATAGTAGATTCTGGGTTTCCAAAAACGACATGATACTCGAGCAAAAAACATGTTCTAAAATTCTACAACAGATCGACGTCAGAGATATAGGTCTATAGTTTTGCGCATCTGCTCGACGACCCTTCTTGAAGACTGGGACTACCTGTGCTCTTTCCCAATCATTTGGAACCTTCCATTCCTCTAGAGACTTGCGGTACACGGCTGTTAGAAGGGGGGCAAGTTCTTTCATGTACTCTGTGTAGAATGGCTCTAATAGTTATACCACAAAGGCCTATAACGTCCTTGTCTGAAATCGTAATACCTATGTGCACATCTTATTCCATTAGGCATAAACACAAACTCTCTATATGCATCCCTGAATAGACGAATTAAATCATTAAGTTTTGGCTTATAATACCAAAGTTCTTCAAGTACAATGATAGCTGCTGAATAATTTATTTTGTTTCCATAGAAGGTAATAGCTAATTCATCAATCCTTTCTTGGTTGGTAGGAACAAGGAAGGCGAGGTGCAGGTCGTCCGGGTAATTTCTGATATGGTTCCAGTTGCCATAAAAAAATTCCAACACAGACATTAGCTGTAAACAACAAGCTTTATTCAGAACGTAATGGTACCCTTCCTTCTACAAAAAGTCATATACACTCTATTTCTAACAACAAATGTTACATATTTAACTTCACTTTGCACTGCATCATTCTTCGCAGGTTCATCACCGGCAATTTCAAGTCCAATATAAAAAGGATTAATACCTTGAAATAACTTGTTTTTTGCTTGACATTGGGTTTCCAAATCTGTCCATGATTTTACTTTTGATATATCTGCACTTGTCTCCGGCTTGGAATAAGTTAAAAACTTAAATCTATTTCTTCTATACTATATCTACGCCATGGTACACCAGACGAACTTTCGGGATTAAGACTAAATCCATCAATCTTATTACTACATGCTATACGAACTTTCTCCAATGCACCTTGGTCTTCAAATATTTTTTTATTAGCTCTATCATCCAATGTCAAACGTTCTATTCTTACATTAATCCTATAGACATACGTAACAACTTTATTAATTATTACTGAGGAATACTTGTTAGACAAAAACTTAAATTCATCTGTAATGTCGTAGTGTTGTAATTTTGAGAAATTCATAGCACTTTCATCATGTTTCTCGACAGCACCCATTTTTCCATATTGGAACCTAACACCATCTGCCTGTGTATACTCTGTACGCCATCTGCCGCCTCCGCGCGGCCTTGAAGTGGTGACGTAATTCCTTCAACGCGGAATCGTGCCACTAGTAATACTAGGTGTCAACGATTGACTTTCTAATGGGGCTCCCACAGGGTTTACACTCGCAGCGGATGACCTCGAAGCTCCGAGTAGGTATGCTGGCATGCGCGACAGCGTCACCACTTCAAGGCCGCGTGCAGGCCAGGACGTGCCTGACCGGCTTGGACATGTTCCAGACGTTTCTGCAACCACTCGCCGCCAGGGATATAAAAGGCGCAGCGAGAGCTTTCTCATTACAGTTGATGCTAGTAGTGTTGGAGGAAAACAGCACTTTGTTGAAACTATTCATTCTATTTGGACTATTGTTGAGTATTGTGTTTCTGAGGAACCGTTTGCTCAAGGTAATGCAACACATTTGCACAGTTATATTAAGTTAAAGGAGAAAAAGCTTTGGAACGAAGTTAGAAGTGGTTTAGAATTTATGTTTGGTACTATTAACGGTGTCTTCGACATTCAAAACTGTAGGAGTTCGTCAATTCAGGGATGCATATAGAGAGTTTGTGTTTATGCCTGATGGAATAAGATGTGCACATAGGTATTACGATTTCAGACAAGGATGTTATAGGCCTTTGTGGTATAACTATTAGAGCCTCAATAAGTAAGACCTCAGAAGTCATACCTCAGACGCACAGCCGGAGGCCATCCTAGGAAATGGCCTCACGGGTAGTGAGGTCTCCTAATCAGGGTAAAACTAAATATAGGCTTGTTAATATGTAAATAAGTGCCAACTTTCGACTCCTGGAACATGCCACTAGTAATACTAGGTGGCAACGATTGACTTTCTAATGGGGCTCCCACAGGGTTTTCACTCGCAGCGGATGACCTCGAAGCTCCGAGTAGGTACGCTGGCATGCGCGACAGCGGCATCTCCCATCCGTCGTCAAATTGAGATTGTGAAGACTCCTCCGTTGTCCTGTTTGACGGAGAAGAATCAGTTGCGTAATGTTGCATACCTTGGGTTTGTTCATGAGTATTGGTAACATTTTCATACTCTGCTCTTCGGAATCCCAAAGCGGAACGCAGGTTGTGAGCCATCCTGAAATATCCAACACATAATACAAATGTGACAACACCTGCCACCTAAAATGTAAACAAAATTCATTCTCACAGCTACAATTCCAGCGATGTTTCTCAGTAGATAACTTGTTAACAAACCTATATTTAGTTTTACCCTGATTAGGAGGCCTCACTACCCGTGAGGCCATTTTCTAGGATGGCCTCCGGCTGTGCGTCTGAGGTATGACTTCTGAGGTCTTACTTATTGAGGCTCTAATAGTTATACCACAAAGGCCTATAACGTCCTTGTCTGAAATTGTAATACCTATGTGTACATCTTATTCCATTAGGCATAAACACAAACTCTCTATATGCATCCCTGAATTGACGAATTAAATCATTAAGATTTGGCTTATAATACCAAAGTTCTTCAAGTACAATGATAGCTGCTGAATAATTTATTTTGTTTCCATAGAAGGTAATAGCTAATTCATCAATCCTTTCTTGGTTGGTAGGAACAAGGAAGGCGAGGCGCAGGTCGTCTGGGGAATTTCTGATATGGTCCCAGTTGCCATAAAAAAACTCCAACGCAGACATTAGCTGTAAACAACAAGCTTTATTCAGAACATAACGGTACCCTTTCTTTTACAAAAAGTCATATACACACTATTTCTAACAACATTACTAAGTATGATTCTGTTCCTATTTCGAATTGTAATGACTCGGCTTTGTCATTCAATGTTCGCTTGCGCAGGTGGGCGGAACGTACTAATGTTATAGATTACACCGATCCATTTTTAGTTAATAATTGGTCTCGTATCCGTTTCATTGAGAAGTATTTTGACTCTTTTCAGGCAAATCGGTTGGTCGTCAGGTCGCTAACTGAGTGTCATTTAAATTATAATGGCTGGGCGGGCCGCGTTGTACGGTGGTATAACAAGGGCTTTCGGTCCACGGAGGTGCGTAAGAAACAGTTATATCTCTATGGCGATACAAATATCGGCAAGTCAGGGTAAAACTAAATATAAGCTTGTCAACAAGTTATCTACTGAGAAACAACGTTGGCATTGTAGCTGTCAGAATGAATTTTGTTTACATTTTAGGTGGCAGGTGTTGTCACTTTTTTATTATGTGTTGGATATTTCAGGATGGCTCACAACCTGCGTTCCGCTTTGGGATTCCGAAGAGCAGAGTATGAAAATGTTACCAATACTCATGAACAAACCCAAGGTATGCAACATTACGCAGCTGATTCTTCTCCGTCAAACAGAACAACATGTTCGAATATGGAAAAATGGGTGCTGTCGAGAAACATGATGAAAGTGCTATGAATTTCTCAAAATTACAACACTACGACATTACAAATGAATTTAAGTTTTTCTCTACCTGTGGGTACAGTATGTGTTATTGAACCATTGGAGGATAACGAAGTTTTGGGTTCACTGGGCTGTTTTGTGAAACGTAGTGTTGTATGTGTACAGGACAGGAACGACGGGCGAGTAGTTCCTGTGAACGTGGATAATTTTAGCGCTCTAGATGCGAATTTGAGGAAAGGAGTTTTAGTAGCAAATTTGGATGTGCCAGATGACGAAGACTGGTGTTCGAGAGGTAGGCGAAGAGATCAACCACTAACTGTCGATAGAACTGCATTGCGTGACAAAATTAAGCATTTGAAAGGAGGAGAAAGAGAGCAAATGCAAGAATTATTGTGGGAATTTAGGGATTTGTCTTTTCCTCAAGGGCTGTTACCAGCAACTCCATTACTTCAACATAGGATACCAACAGGGAATGAAGCACTTGTTTACCGTAAACCATACAGAATACCGAGGTATTTGCAGCTGATCGTGGAGGATTTCATTGATCAGCAGCTTGCAGACGGTATTATAGAGCATAGTAATAGTTGCTGGCGTGCGGACATTGTCGCTGTGCCTAAAAACTTATGGATGGAACGAAGAAATACAGGTTCTGTTATGACTACCGATACCTCAACAATAAGACAGTAATGGACGCATACCCCATTCCAAACATATCGGAGACTTTGGATCACTTAGGACTTTTCTACGGTGGATTTGACAAGTGGTTATCATCAGGTAGAGGCGGCTCCAGAGGATCGTTCAAAAACTGCTTTCTCTACTCCTGGTGGCCATTACCAGTACATTAGAATGTCATTTGGTTTGAGAAATGCTCCAGCAACGTTTCAGAGGTTGCTAGACAGTGTCTTGATGGGTTTGAAACCACGGCAGTGTCTGGTTCTATTTGGATGACATTATAGTGTTTTTAAGTAGTATGGAGCAACATAGACAGTGGTTAAGGGAAATCTTTATGAGGTTAAGAGCAGCTCGTTTTACGTTGAGCCTGGAGAAATGTCAGTTTGCATTAGAAGAAGTAAAATATTTGGGTCATATTATCAGTAAGGACGGAGTGCGAACAGACCCGAGGTTGGTACAGGCTGTAAGGGATTTTCGGGAACCGAAAACAGTTAAGGTGGTGCAGTCACTCATCGGATTCTGCAATTTCTATCGAAAGTTCATGAAGGGTTTTGCAGATTTAGCACAGCTGTTGATGCAATTGTTATGGAAGGGTGCAAAATTTGAGTGGACAGAAGAGTGTCAGAAAGCGTTTGACAAACTGAAAGAAGTGTTAACATCAAGTCCGGTTCTCGTGTTTCCAGATTTTGAAAAGGAGTTTATACTAACATGCGATGCATCGAATCAAGCATTGGGGTGTGTTCTTAGTCAGGAAATTGATGGGAAAGAACATCCTATAGTCTATGCGTCTAGGCAGCTGATTGCAGCAGAGAGGAATTACTCAACAACAGAGGGGGAGATGTTTAGCGTAATCTATGGAATCACATATTTTAAATGTTATTTATATGGGAGAATATTTCGGGTAGTGACAGATCACGCTGCATTGAAGTGGTTGTTGGGGTTGAAGGATCCATCCACTAGACTTGCTAGATGGGCTGTGAGGCTTAGGGAATTCAACTACGAGGTGGTGCACAAGCCTGGGAAGAAGCACAGTAATGCAGATGCACTAAGTAGGAAGGTGGCGAAAGTAGAAGTCAAAGGTTATGACCTAGCGGTATGGCAAGAATTACAGGACCCAGACAACGATTGTAAATTGTATTGGACACAGCCACAATTTAATATGTACAACAGTCTCCTGTGCAGGGAAACGAAGACGGTCTCCTGTGCAGGGAAATGAAGTAAGGGCCAAGGGTAGTAGTGCCACCGAAGTTGAGGTTTTAAAGGGAGCACATGATCATGTGTTATCTGGCCATGGAGGGTGTAGAGTGATGAATAGGAAAGTGGCAGAGAAGTATTGGTGGAGAGTCAGGAAAGGAGATGTGGATCGGTAAGTCAAGAATTGCATACCATGCGCGCAGAGAGCACATTTGAGCCGGAACAGATAAAGCTACAACGATTACCAGAAGCAACATGTCCATTCTCTTTGTTGTTGATGGATGTCTTAGGACCTTTTAGGCGAACACCATAAAAATAGATTCGTCCTGACAATAATAGACCATTTTTTCAAGGTATGTGGAGATGGTGGCTATGCCAAATCAACAGGCAGCAATGGTCGCATAAGCATTAGTAAACAACTGGATTTTGAAGTTTGGTGTACTGGAGACAATAATTACTGACCAAGGGATCACCTTCATGTCAGATTTATTGAAGGAACTGTGTAAATTGATTAACATAAAGAAGCTGAGGACGAGCACGTTGCATACACAGGCCAACGGAAGGAAAGAATGGGTACACAGAACAATTGCGAAGATGCTGAGTTTTTATGTGGATTCTCATCACCATCAATGGGACAAGTATTTGAAGCATATTGTATGTGCATACAATGCAAAAGTCCATACAAATACCAGTTTGTCTCCATATGAGGTACTGTATGGGTGAAAAATGCATCGCCGTTTGATTTAGTGAAGCTACAGAAAGGAAGGACCGGTGAATATGTACGTCAGTTCACTAGAACAATTCGGAATGTTTGGAAATGGGTACAAAAGGTGAATCCAAAGGCTTCAGAAAGGCAGGAAGACACAGTAAAGCAGAAAGGAAATTTACTGCAGTATAGAGTGGGGCAATGGGTAATGCTGTCCAGCCCCTATACGCAAAAAGGAAAAATGAAGAAGTTCCTCACGAGGTATCAAGGGCCATACCAAGTTGTTGAAACCACATCTCCCATTAATGTTAAGCTTCAGCTGCCAACTAGAATGACGATAGTACACACTGGGTGGTTACGGCCATTTATGGGTTGCCCTGATGTGATTCCAGGCATGTCACAGGAGGGAAATAGGAAGAAAGAGAGAGTGAAGAGAGGTACTAAGCACAGAGAAAACCAGAAGATAGAGTACAGCATGAAGTCCCATATGCTTTGCAATCTAGAAATTCCTGGCAGATTAAAACTGTGTGCCGGACCGAGACTCGAACTCGGGACCTTTGCCTTTCGCGGGCAAGTGGTAGAGCACTTGCCCGCGAAAGGCAAAGGTCCCGAGTTCGAGTCTCGGTCTGGTACACAGTTTTAATCTGCCAGGAAGTTTCATATCAGCGCACACTCCACTGCAGAGTGAAAATCTCATTCTGGAAACATCCCCCAGACTGTGGCTAAGCCATGTCTCTGCAATATCCATTCTTTCAGGAGTGCTAGTTCTTCAAGGTTCGCAGGAGAACTTCTGCAAAGTTTGGAAGGTAGGAGACAAGGTCCTGGCAGAAGTAAAGCTGTGAGGATGGGGCGTGAGTCGTGCTTGGGTAGCTCAGACAGTAGAGCACTTGCCCGCAAAAGGTAAAGGTCCCGAGTCTCGGTCTGGCACAAAGTTTTAATCTGTCAGGAAGTTTCATATCAGCACACACTCCACTGCAGAGTGAAAATCTCATTCAAGTAGTAGAGTATTTGTAGTTATTTGTTTTCTTGTCATGTATCATTGGGTTTACATAGATTAATTAGGCACTGTATTTTATACGTATTTTCGAATATAGCCTGCTAGGGACAGCAGTCCTTTTGAAGAGGGAGGAAGGGTGATGGTGATCCCTGTCCTCAGGTCACTGAAAAGGGACATGTAGCATCTGACGTATGCGGTGTTTTGTTGGAGGAGAAACCAACCACAATTCTGGAGAAATAGATGCAGTGGAGTAAATTTTGTGGCAAATCCGTAATAAATATGTGTTGAATGATATCAGGGTTGTACAATTTCCTGTTCAAATTTTTAGTTATTGAGTGTGCTGGGTCAGGAAAGTCATGTTTATTGCACCAGTTCATAAAATGTAAATTTAAGGATGAAAGTAATCACACAGTCGGTTGTTGCGGCCACATGTAGTAAGCGTTGCTTCATGCAGTGGAGAATGGCAAAACAGAGGCACGCCAGCGACCAAGGCGTTGCGAAGTAAGCACGCACAGATAGCCTTGCTGACAGTAGCAATCTACCAACAGGCTGACGCTAGGACGCACACAGATCGAGCGCCGAGCGAAGCCTGGAGAGTGCTGAGTAAGGGGAAGTGAGGCCAGCACGCTAAGTTACGCTGCAATATACTGCGGGAGTAATAACAAAAAGCTACCACCGAGGGTAAAAAATGTCCTCCTGCTGGATATAAATAGCGGAGTGCAGGCAGCAACACAGAGAAGCCATTAGGAAGCAGCTCAAATCAGAGGACGGGCGTGGTCCGTGTCCGAATGTTCAATCTTTGTAGGTGACAATGCCGGAAGTCTGTTCCACCTCACAGGAGTCATCCGTTCGCCGCCAGATGTCAACTTCAGCTCTGGAGGTCAGCCCGAGTTCGGTCGGCACCATGGCTGACTAACTACAGCGAGAACTTCCAGCAGGACCAGCCGCAGCGCGGTCTTGGTCACAGGCACCACCGGGGACTGACACCCGGACTTCATGGCAACCCGGCCCCATGGCGCGTGTTCCACTCAAGACGGGACCTTGCAGACATCGCGACTGATAGCTTCCCAGCCACCGGTGCGGCAGGTGTCGGCAGCTGGCCTCGTGGTGATGCGGCTCTGTGGGCGTGCCATACTGAGGCGCCGAGCGGCGACGAGTTCATCCCAATCACAGGGCATCCTGGCTTCAGCGGAGTGCTGGTGGCCTGAGGCTCCCGAGTGCAATCAGCGGTGCGCATTGCATGCATTGTCGGAGAATCTACACAGCAGCAGCCACGCGGAGGGATCTACAGGGCTGGGCAGCAACAACGAGGGAGAAATTGTAAAGAAAGTTCAATAAATAATCGTAAAACTCCACGCCGGCTCAGTCTTTGGCGCAGCCACTGTGTCTGCTGCTAACTAGTGGTGCAGAAGTCGTAACATGGTGTTGAGTTTGGATCAAAAATAGAGAATGTTGGAGGAAAATCTGTGAAGCTACAAATATGGGACACGTGCATGGTGCAGTTATTTTTAGCCAGGGGAAAAGGAATAGACTGTCCAAGGGACATTGTGGAACCAATATTGAGCTTGCAATGGGTTGGGATGCATTGGATCTTCTCCACCTACGAGAACTTGGTAGTAGTAGTAGTAGCAAGTTGTTTTGAGCAGGGAGTATTTGCAGAAGCGAAAAGTATAGAGCTCGAGGGGAGCGAAATTTTAATCAATGAAACTAAGTGTAACATAATAGGACTAACCTTCCCCCTGCCACCACCAATTTCAGGAGGCACATAATTGAATGTTACATAGCCACAGCTGTGCTGGCCAGAAGCCACTTTAGAGGTTTTGCCAAGGCAGACTCTGGCCTTGTTGAATCAAACTCCGGGGCCAGGTCTGTTGAGATCTGTAAACCAGTTCATTTTAGAGCAAGAGGGGTGCATAACAGCCAAACAGCTAGTGCAACATGTAGCTCAGTATACGGAAAGGCAACGGCAAATAACGATCATTTTGAGCACCTCTGTGCCAAGTGTCATCGCAGCCTTAACTTTGTTATGTGTAGTTTTCTTTCTGATCAGTCAGAGAGCTAATTGCTAAAGGGAACCAAGGGTAGTCCAAGTCCCAGTGGATTAGATACCGAGGGTGTGAGGCACGTAGGTAAGGGGTTGATCAAGCAGTGGTCGTCCAGTAAGGAATTTTTACGTTTTGTTTCATGTCTTGGTTATAAGAGGGTACTAGACCACATTTAAGTTTTCTAGTAGTAAGGAAATATGCCATAGGTGCCAATCCTAACAAGTTAAGAGCCAGTTAAGGGGCGACCCGGAGACTGGGTCTTTCCGAAGAGGGGAATAATGTAGCGGCACCATCGTTTAGGCTGGGAAAATCAGTTTTGTGCGACATTCTGAGCACAAGTTATAGCCAGGTGCGAACCGGATTGCAGTGAGTTACGCATACCAGTAGTTGTGAAGGCAAATAGGGGCCACAGGGGTGTAGAACTGCCAGAGAGAGCACACATAGCAGTTTTAATGGCGCAGGTCACAGGCAGAAGGGGATCACTGGCCAACCTAAGTGTTATGCCTATATGACGCAAAGCAGCGCGTTGGCAAAACAGAGGTGCACAGCTGAGTATAATTATGTGCCGTTTTCTGATGAGATTCATTTAACTGTGGGAGCTCTCCTGGACGGCAGGATGTATCACACCACCAGGCTACACGCAGCAACAGATGGGGCGCCAGCGTCCCAGTCCACGGCGGGTCGTTGGTTTGACCCTCTGAGGCAGACGCGGGGGCCACAGCCAGCCAGCGGTGGGAAAACTCATTGGCTTTCTACCGTGGGCAGCGGTCTCGGCTCCTGACACATGCCGGAGACATCCCGAGGCAAGGACTGCAGATTCGGATGCCTGATCGTGGGTGCTTGTTGCTGCCGCGACTCAAACCTTGCCGGCAAGAAAACAAGGTGCGGACCATCTTGCAGTTGTCAGCGGGCCACTCAGCAGCTCCTCGGAGTGATGCGGAGACAACGAGGATGGAGACAGCTGAGTCAGCAGGGACACAGACCGCCGAGTCAACTGCAGCATCCTGACAACTACACAACTTCGCTGGTGTACAAGACTGGCTAAACACAGCATTGCATTGCACAGGCTGCTAGAGTGCTTCCTCAGAATTGTGTGGCCCTGTGACGCAGACCAAGAGGAACGAGGGCATGGTAGTAAAAAACAATAAATCATTTGGAAAGTTCTCGCTGAGTTTTAATACGGTACCTCCTGGCACCCAACCACTACATTTGGCGTCTCCAGCCACTACAACACTTAGCTACTTCTTTTGTCATAACCCCTACTGCTATTCCTTCCTTTTAAATTGTCCTCCCGAGTGGTACATTACATATTCAACACACTACTTGTAGCAATGTTCTCACATTCCAGAAACATATCCTAAGCATTTAATTTACACTCATAAGTAAGCAACAAGCTTTTTAGTACCCAATTTCAGTTTATCAGCTACGAATTTTCCATTAGGGTCACAGGTAAAATTAAAAATTTCAAAACGGGCATTGTAAGAAATTTGCAAATTACACAATTTTAGAATGTTAATACTGGAACAAGTAAAGAAGGCATTAGGTAACATCTATTTAATGACAGGCAAGCTAAGGTAGCAAATATTGAACTGAATGATGCTGAAACTACATTAATGCATAAAGGTTCATATGACAGTATTGAAAACATAAATGAAAACATTGTCATGTGTATGTTATATGTGCAGCAACCAATGGCGGGCGGTCATCATGGGCTACAGCACACTGTAAATATTGCACTAAATTATGCCATTCCTTTATGAATGAGAACCAGAAATTGAACAAAAATTACACCAGTTCTCTTCATATTGAATGCTGGTATCCAAATAAGATGAATGAAAACATGTTTTGTGGCAATTTCTCCGTGATAACTAGAAGCCAGTGTCGAGTGCTCAAATGATGAGTTAACCAAGCAGCAACCAACTCAGAGAAGGGACGCATCTGCCTGTTTTCGACTGCAATGCTCCAAAATGATGTAAATCCTGCCGCCACTGAGGGCACTACATTGTTCACAGAACCAGGCTGAAAACTCTGTGTAAAAGTTTTGTGGAAGCATTGTGACGAATTTTAGGTGAGCACTTGTCATAATGGTGCAGTGGCAGTTTGTGAGCTCAGATTTGAAACCCAACCCTCTGCTGCCAACTCACCCCCCCCCCCCCCCCCCTCCCTCTTACGGTGTTAAACTATTAATTATGAAATTTAGCCCTTTGACTGCTACATGTGTGCTCTCCACATTCCATGCTGAGAGCAACTTTGTCATCACTGTTACTGCTTGCTCAATGCTGCTACCTGTGTATTCTGGCCACTATGAAATACTTATCATCCGATTTTAATAAAATCATTCAGTGAAAAAATTTGATTTTTACCACATCTCACAGCTTGATATCTCCACTCAATAAAGGACTGAATTTCTTTTCATTATTCACCATAGCTACTGTGTTGCATCAGTTAAGTAAAACATTGCATGAAATTTTAGTCTGCAGAGATAACAACACATTGGGTGAACTTTGCTTATGGTCGATGTAGTCCATACACAGCTTTTTATGACATGCAGATAAGATATCAAAATTTTATAAAAAAGCTGAGAACAGAATGATTTCTCATTTAATTTTCATGACATTAGTTTTTATATCTGTTGGATGGTCTTGCAAGGCATCCACATTTCTTCACTGCACATCAAGAATCATGTGCTCATAACAACCATCATGATTCATAGACAGTTCAAGATATCGAAACAAGATATTTTGAAAATGACAGTGTGCAAAACGGCATGTATGATACATACTTGAATTTTTTGATTCAGTGAGATATGGCAGCAATTTACCTGCAGCAGCAATCCAAGAGTCAGTGGAACAGGACATGTAAACATGTGAATAAAGCTTAAGTTCTCTAAGCATAGAGTATGAGGGATTTTTTGAGCAGTGCTACACAAAACGGTTCTGTAGCCAAGAACTGGTACTTTGTCAACTCGTGTACAGTTCCCACCACTTTCTTCTTTTTTTTCACTTTATTTTATTTTTCACAATGTTAACAGATTAATTATCAAATTTAAATATATTTAGACAGTTCAATTTACTTATGATTACTAATCTTGTAAGTCAAAAGGTAGTAGACTGGTAAAATTTTGCATAAGCTGTCACTGGCTGCAACTACATCTCAACCTTTTGTGTGTAGCTGTATTCTTCAAATGATGCTTCCTATTATCCAGTGGTTTTATCTGCACTGTATCCATTACATTTTACAAGGATGCCAAGCTAACCTTACATATTCTTCACAATGATGCTATTTTGACTCAGTTCTATGTTTTCTTTATACTGTATGATTGTAATTAAACAGGTGGCATTCCAAGTGCTGCAGTATGGGCTCCACTGGAGGATGTTCATAAATTGGTGTGCTCATGAAGTATGCTGAAAAAATAATAGTTCCACTTTCTGCCACCAAGTGAAAATGTGGTGCTGAAACCAGTCAGAATGTGGTGTGGGTGCACAAAAAACTGAGGAATGATCAAACACATGATATGGATGGTCCAGGCACATTTATTAGGATATGGTCACAAATAACAACACGTGTTCAATACAGTCTCCTGACTCAGCAACATGCCACATCCATAACACAACAAGGTTGACAGTTGCTCACAATATATCCGACGTAATGAGAGCGATACGCCATCCTGATTGACATGATCTTTCAGATAGCCCTACAACCAGAAGTCACATGGGTTTAGGCTGGGGGATCTGGAAGGCTTCGCATCTTGAGATTGCTTAGCGATGTGGTCATTACAGAAGATTTCTCAAAGCAAATCTTTCACAGGGCATGCAACATGTGGTGTCATCCCTTCTTGCATTACAATAGTGATGTGGACACAGTTGCGTTCTTGCACAGCTGTAGGGAAGTGTTGCACAAGGAGGTCCTTATAAAATGCAGATGTCACTGTACACCTAACAGGCCTGTGAGGTGTCATCCCTTAGAAGAAAAATGGACCAAGAATGAAGGTGCTTGTGAAACCACACCAGACAGTCAGATAGATGAGTGCAGAGGATGTTCCTGCAAAACATAACTGTTGAGCAGGGGAGAGGGAATACTCATGACACAGCTCAAGCACTGGCTGCAGAATTTGAGGCAAGTGTTGCAAAGTCAGCTATAGCTACAGCAACTCTTCAACAACTGCCATGGGAATGGGGTGCCTCCTTCTCCCTGCTGCACCACTTAATTCACCCATTTCTTCAGATTTCTTCATTATATTTTTTAACCCATTTATTGACGCAGGGCCTCTTTGCAACTGTTTCTGTCAGCTTTACTCCCACAATGCAGCACTGCTGTTCAAGATAAAACAACTTCACCAGCAGTGCGTGGTCTTTCTTCTCACTAGCCATTGTTCTTCATATGGAAAAATTCAAACTTCTTAACCCTTTACAGCCAACTGTCACTTCACAATACAAATCAACATGTGTCGCCAAGTGGCAAACAGCATACTGATGTCAAAACAGGAAACATTTCACATTCTGACTGATAATGGCACCATATTTTCGCCTGGTGGCAGAATGTGGAACTACTACTTTTTTCAGCATACTCTAAGAGCACCATAATTAACTGACATATCTACAAATGTTTCAACTTCCTATGATGTATACAGCCTGCACTGCAGCACTCAGAACACCATCAGTTTAATTATAACAGTCTGGTATATTATTAAATTACCTGTTTTTATGTAATTTACACTTCTCTCCACATAAGTATTTACTTTTTCACTTTTGTTTTTAATGATCTCAGAATGGCTATTACTGGCTGAAAACTGGTAGTCTGAGTACATTATTTTGTTATCATAAGACTGGAAGCCAAGAAACTGCTTCAGTTCAATATTCCCACTCAGTGGATAAGGAGGGCATCTTAGTAGGAATGGTCAGTATTCAGGGATATGACAGGAATGATCATTCAGAGCAAAAGAGTCGAGTAAATATAGGCTCTAAAGTGCATACCTTAAGAGCTATGAGGAAGTATTCACTGAGCAATGTGATGCAGTGGTTAGTACACTGGACTCACGTTTGGGCGGACAATGGTTCAAACATGCATCGGGCCATTCAGATTTAGGTTTTCCATGATTTCCCTAAATCGCTCCAGGCAAATGCTGGGTTGATTCCTTTGAAAGGCAACAGCCAATTTACTTCACCATCCTTGACACAATCTGGTATTGTGCTCCATCTCTAATGACCTTAATGTCAACGGGACATTAAACCCCATGTTCCTTCCTTTCTTTCTTCATTAGCACTTGTTCATCTGTGTTACTACGAAACATAACTCTTCTACTGAACAAGTGTCCATACCTCTTAAGTTATGCATTTTAGAGTCCCAAAATTGCGAAATCCATGGAATTTGCTGGTAGCACTTGTACATAATAAACTGCAGTCGCACTTAATTGCGTGTATTGTGTATTGAACCAGGGACCTAGAAATGACAGAGAGGCTTCATCCTGCCGTAGCCCTCAGGTTCACAACCTCACAACAGGCCACAGCAGTCCACCCACCCCATCTCCACCCCACACCGAACCCAGGGTTATTGTTCAGTTCAGCGCCCAGTGGACCCCCCAGGAATGTCTCATACCAGACGAGTGTGACCCCAAATGTCTGCATGGTAATTATGGTGTACACATACATGGAGACAATGTTTACACAGCAATCACTGATAGAGTGTAACTGAGGCGGAATAAGAGGAACCATTCCGCATTCACTGAGACAGATGGAAAACCACCTTAAAAACCATCCACAGGCTGGCCAGCACACCAGACCTCGACACGAATCCCCTGAGGGGGTTCGTGCTGGGGACTGGCATGCCTTCTGCTTGGGAAGCAGAACGTTATACCGCACGGCTAGCTGGGTGGGTCTCACTTAATCAACTTTCATTAAAAGTAAATTCTTTGATTAAATAAAAGGTGGTTATGTGGGGACAAAATTTTCAGTCACTTTCCCATTTATCTGATAAACGTTACAGATAGACTGAAAATGTCTCTTTTCAATCATTACGATTCCATAAATAAGTTTGTTTTTTTTCAAACTTGTAGCTTTTATGATGCTAAATAATACAACTACTTTTTATGCTAAATAACATTACTAAATTTTATCGCACATCTCAAGGGATAAATATTACTTTTCTCAATTAGTGAGTCTTTTGTTTTGTGTATGTTATATGTACACTGCTAAAATTTTATTTTATTCTTTCTTCCACATTTGGAGCTGTTGGAATTTTAATATTACAAAAAAAGGATAAAAAGTCATATATTTTGACTGAATTAGAAAGAAAGAATATAATAATATATTTTGATGACTTGTCTTATTATCATTTCGTGGTTTACAATTTTATAAGCACGCACCTGCAGCTGCACAACGAAGAGGTGTTACACCAACTGCCCCCATAGTTTCATTTAGTCTTGAAGGCTTTTCATTTAACAGAAAAACCATTTTCTCGAAGTCACTTTTCAAGACTGCTTCATGCAGAGAAATGTCTTCATCTGGATCAATCATGAAGTTAAATACTTCAGCCATTTCCCTGATTCCAGTACATGAATCAGTGCCTGTTACAGGTACATGCCAAATTACAAATAAAGGCACAGGCTACTGTGAGAGAACTAACATTAAACATTACAAAATAACTGAATTGTACTATACAGTCTTCTAAAGGATCTTCAAAATACTTTTATTAAACACAAATAAATATGACAAGGTTTTTAAATAGAACACAGACTATTGACATTCTCGTGCCCACTTGGTTGGAAGCTAAGTGAAAAGAAACTTCACTAACATTTGAAACATTAAGCAATCAATGTAACTACACTGCTTCTAACAAATAAGCAGAATTAAAGACAAAGTGAATATTTTACAAAATTTTTCAACAGGAAACTTTTTATAAAACATTCTGACAGAATTCACTTATTATGAAAACTAAAACAAGATGTGTATAAACAGTTATTCTCACCTTGAAAGCAAGCTTACTATTACAAAACAATGTTCACCAAGAATATTTTGTCTTTTTGTTACTAACACACCATGCAATGTACAATATGTTTCACCAGTATTACAATGCGTAAAAAATCTGCTTTTTATCAGGAAAAAAAAAAAAAAAAACACACACACACACACACAGAATTTTGATGCAAATTTATCTGCTTTATTTAAGTAAATACAAAAAACACTAACTTTGAGAACAGAAATAAGCTTTCTTCTTACATGCAATTAGAAAATTACAGAGCAGTTGTTTCACACACAAGAGAAACAAAACATGCAAAACTGTTATTCCCTTCACTATTAAAAGTCACTCTACTCTAACACACACACACACACACACACACACACACACTTAAGAACACAAACAACAGAACTTTAGGTATCTGTTTAGTTAGTGGTAATGACAATTAAGCTACTGCCCAAACGCAAAGGTATGAAAAAATGGAATGTATGCAACAGCAGCTGCAGCTAGTAGCAAATACCAGTACTGATAAAAGAAAAAATAATAAACGGTGCTTTTCATTTTCTTAAGAATATTTCACTTTATGTTACACTTCCATTACTACTTCTTGTTAACCCCCTTGTAATGCCTGTGACCTTATTTTCTTTGTTCTCATTTTCTTTCCTATTCAGTTAAAAAAAATTATAAGAAAGTCCCCTTATCACATCATTGTTGTGAGTGTAAGTTGATGGGTACCGTACACTGATATTTGGAGCTTTTGTTCTCTTTTACACTTTGTTATTCTCATCTGTTCCCGATCATGTTGTCCCTAAGAATACTTTTCATATCATTCCATTGATATGAAGCATTGTTTATGCTTCCCCTTCTGCTGCCATCCATCTCATTATTTTGGTTGTGATTTGGTCATACATTTGTGTGTTCTGTGTCTGAGTGAATGGTTTTCCTCTGTTATTTACTATTTTCTGCTTCTCATGTACATATATTTATGCTAACACATCTGTTTTTAAGCAAGTGTGATAATAACCATAAACTATTATTTTTCACGATATATTGAGGTATTAAGGTAAGTGACTTACCCCTGCCTCCACTACAAATAATATCTTCTTTTAATTTCTGTAGGAACTACAGACCTAGTTACCAAAATGTATTATAACAACATATGTTACATGCAATGATATGAACACAGGGGACACATTCTGACTTAAATATCATCATGGCAACTGATACAATCCAATGAATAAAATGACAATATGTAAATTGTAATGTACAATTTATAGAAGAGGATGTACTCATATAATAATTAGGAAAATACAAGAACAATTATGTATCATTTGTAATTACATTAGACACTTGATAGCTACAATATTAATGTACCATAATAAATCGCATTTTCTACACATCTTAAAACTGTTTACAAAAGCCTGTCCCTATTGTGCAACATTTATAAAACCATAATATGTGACTATTACTCTAGCTGTCATTGATATTTCTCTATAAGTAGTAATAACACCAACCATTACTGATTTTTTTCTACTGTTTTTCTATACTAAAATAACTGCAGATTCAAACTTTTAACAGAAACAGTACTGGAAATGAACTTTTAACCATCAAAATACACATATTTCAATAACAAAGTATTCAATATTCTCTCTTTCATTACTCCACATTTCATAATAAACATGGACGTAGCAAAAGAAAATCACAGTACATTTCCATAGTGTCACTTAAGTGAATGGGACTAATGAATCCACATTCCTAGAGTAATTTCAAATTACAAACTATGCAGAATGTAGAATTTGGTCATATATTTGTTCTTCCTTTCTATAAAATATTCAACACATTATCTGTTATTTATACGTTGCCCTTCTGTAGGAGAAGACAAACCAAGCAGTTTCTCTTTCAGGTAAGCTACAGATGCAACCCTTATCATATTCTGAAGTTGCAAACTTTTACCTTTTGGGGGATTTTCAACATCTTTTGTGCCCAGAATTGTGATCTTTTTACTTAAGGAGTCAATGTTTTCAGCTAATTTCAGAAGCTTTCCCCTTAAAATATGTGCCTCTTCTGGGGTATGTGCTGTTTCCCCACACTGCAAAGATTCACACATTTTAAAATACACTTCAGCCATCTCATCGGCTTCTTTTATATATGATGCAAGGCGTTCATAAAACTGACTTATTATTGGTTTCTGGCTTCGATTTTCTTTCAGCTTCTCCCTGGCTTCCAAAAGTTGTTTGCAATGCACACAGAGGCGTAAATTCTGTTCACCAGTCATATTATCCATAAATGACTTTACAGAACTGAGACTGGCCACAGAGCTGGAATGCTCCAAAGCCCCACTGTTTGTATTCTTTTGTTTGTCTACATTGAATGAAGTACAAGAAAGATCATGACCAAATCCAGAACCTGTCATTTTCTTAGCAACACCAAGCTCAAGAAAATGAGAACACTCATTACACATAATAGCTCCACAGAGACGGCAATGATGTTTCCTTCGAGCAACATGAAAACTTTTTGCACAGCTAGGACAAAGCTTCACATCTCGATCATCAATCCATGGTACTATAGCTTGTTCATGCAACTTCCGCTTCACTGGATCCGCCGGTACATCTCGCAGCAACTTATCCAGTCGAATCAATAATTTATTTGTTTCTGCAGCATATCTCTCCAAACGAGAACCCCTAAATATACGAAAATATTCTGAGTGTGATCTGAATGCCCCTACTTCTTGAGGTTCATACAATAGCACTTCAAAACTATCTTGTAAGTGTGCTGTGGTCCTAAAATCAGCAGGTAGATCTTCATCTTCCAACTTAAGGATTCTCTTCTTAGCCTTTCCTAACAGACCTTTAATTGATTTGATCACATCTTGATCTTCTGTGTGCTCTTCTTGAAAATGTGTCTCAAGGCTTTTTGGAGATCCTAAATCTGCCTTACATATCGGACACAGGAAACCCTCTATTATCTCACCTCCTTCAGCCATTTAAATTATTTATGAGAAGATGTGAAATAAGTAATGGAAATACTGAAATTGATTATTCAGGTTACCACACCAGTTTTCCATAATACAAAATTTGGTAAGCAGCATGAACAAGTTATCTCCTGCATGTTAATGTGAAATGTAGTAGTATTCTCCAACAGTGGTGTAACTGGAATGAAAACATACAAATAAATTACAGAGTGAAGAAATCTCTTTTCTTAAACGCTAATTGTAAAATAATCTCTTTGACCATTCTTAATTCATTATAAGTCAGAGCACTTGCAAAAATATCCATTACATGTTTTCACTACTAATGTAGGAAGATTTTCAAAAGATGTCTCAGAAAAACTGCAGCAACACTCTTCAACAATTATCTGAATGTTTCCTATATGCATGTGATGATAAATCACAATGTCAATATACTTTGTCATAGAAATGTATTTTGAGATTGTCACTCTCCACTACTGGCCGATATTGAAGATAACTGTTTGTCAACACAACAGATAAACACACAAAACAGTGCTGTATACAAAGAGGCAATCACATTTATCCAACATATATAAAATTTACAATAGTCCTATTCAGCACTATGATAATTAGTTACTGCATACGTATGTACACAGCACAGACTTACTGAAGAATATGGAACATAAGAGACTTCACAAAAGACATAAAAAAGACCATGTAAATTAAAGCAACGGAAAGCACAGAATAGGGCTTCGCAATAAAAAATAATTCCATTCAAGTGGAAAAGTATCAGTCTGATAAACAGACAACTCATAACACAGCCACAGCTGAAATACTAATGGCAGCATAACAACAATATTTAAATACAATATCAAGCATCAGGTCATGAACAAGGAAACTGGACAGTTCAGTAAACAGGTCTTGTACAATGTTGCCAACTGCGCTGTGACGTTGTACAAGGATAAAAAAAGTATATCTGTAACGTATGGAGAAGGAACACAGCCAGGTTGAGATGCTTAATACATTTATGACACAATTCAGTAGCTTTTGCTTGGAAAAGGTAAGTCTAACACCCAATTTTCTCATCAACCAGGAAGAAAAGAAGATCAGGACATAATTCCCATCGATAGAAAACTCAAGAGTGATGGAACACAGACTAGGATGAGAAAATGATAGGGGAAACAAATTTGGGCATGTCACTTTTCAGAGGAAAATTCTAGCATTTGAGGAGAAGAAAGAGTCTTGGACGCAATGTTAAAATCACTGTTTATTTATTCATCAATGACATGCATTTTGCTTAATAAGGCATCTTTCATGAAACTGACTGGCTGCAGTTTTTGGTTTTTTAACTCACTCCATTTGTTTGAGGTTATTGGATGTTATGCTTTTAACACAAATGTTTGCCTCAACTATTTTTCATGCACATGATGAGGGTAATTTAATTTTGCAGATGTTTTTTCAATGGTATTAACATTTATCCAATTCTTAGTTTTCCTAATTTTGTCAAATCTCAAGGTAGTGTCAAGCCTTTCTAATTTGATTGTATTTTAATGTAGGCCAATTTGAAGATGTCTTGAATTAGGTGAAACACTTGTTACTGATGAATAAATAAACAGTAATTCAAAATTGGAATGAAGAACATTTTCTTCTCCACATTCTGCATACTGGTTGCTGTATCACCAAACCATGGCATGGAAAACCTTTTGTTCTTACATTTGCTTTAAGCAGTTCACAGAAAATGTTAAAAAAAAAAAAATCTAATTTAACTAGTGATCCACAGCAGCTACAGCTGTAAATAAGAAAACCAACCAGCTAGGCGACCGGACTGTATATATCACATAAATAAAGTAACATGGGGTAAAAATTATTGACACTTCAGTTACACATTTGATAGCTATCATAATAAGCACGGGCGTACCGAGGGGCGGGGGGCAGCTTCCATAGAAGATATTCACAGTTTTTCACTAGTTTACTGTTTTATTTAATAAGAAATGCTGCATGTTTTCTCGGATTGTACAAGTGCATTCTTGTACTTAAAATGTTTATTAAAAGCCGTTTTTCACTGGTTTACTGTTTTATTTAATAAGAAGTGCTGTATGTTGTCTCGAGTCCTTGTTTCCTGAGACTAGTATGACCTGCCCCCCCCCCCCCCCCCCCTCCGTAGTTCAGACCCTGGGTATGCCCTTGATAATAAGAATGTCTTATGGAAACCAAAACAAAAGTGTCACCCTTCCCACTCACACAGGTCCTCTCACCATTTAAAAAAGTATAGGTAAATGGCCATCAATGCGGCACATGCATTTTCAGTTTTAAAAGAGAAGGAAGGGAAGATGATCCCACATATGGAAAGAGAAAGGTTGAGAGATGGGGAGGGGTTGGGGGAAGATATAGTGATAGCTCCACCTCCCTCAAGCAGAGCAACCACAAATTAAATGAGACTTACACTGTCCTTTGTACATACCATCTACAAGGATAAAACCGACGCACAGAGATAATAAGAACTTAAATGTTTCATGTACTGTAAACGTACTGACATCTTCAGTAACCATATATACAGATATGTGTTATTTCTACTAAACTTCAACACTGTTCATCTTATAGGTGACACTGACCAAAGAAGAAACATTACATGCCCAGAGTCTTCCAAATTCTACTAAATGGGAACTACTAGAGAGTTGAAAACCGCCCCCCCCCCCCCCCCAAAAAAAAGAAAAAAAAAAAGTGCACTGTAATTTTTACTTCAGACACACACTGAAACGTTTTTGTGTAACATGTAGTAAATATAAATAGTAGGTTTATAAGTATTATAGTGCAAAGAATATTCAAAAGTTTCAAGTTTTTGTAGCAGAATTTGAAACAATACTGTATTGTTAGTCAGACAAATAACTTGCCATAATCCAACATATGAGATTTTCATGAAAAACATGACAAGTTATAAATTTTCATAACAGCAACGTACTTAAAAGGAGCTCAAGATGTGATATGTCTATTTCATCAGATTTCAGGCTTGCAGCCAGATGACAGATATAAGTCCAGTAGGGGTAAACCCAAAAATTAGACAAATCGGAAATAATTGCTACAAAAGGTTTTATTGTTTTAATGGCTTCATTTGTGGCCCAATATGGCTACCCTAGATTCCCCCCCCCCCCCTCGACAGAGTTGTGGAAAAGTGGTGGTGGTAGTGGGGGGGGGGGGGGGGGCAAAAATGTACCCAAAAAAGGGGTATTTTTTCGGTTTTGTGATTATATCTCGTAAATGACTCACAATATCAAAAACACAGTGGAATTAAAAATTGTAGGGCATAAAATTCTGCATTGAATGAGACTATCTACATATTTTTTGGACCTCTCGTTTCCATATTAGTTCTCTTCAACATTGAACCAATTTCACACGTTCATGAAAAATTTTTGTTTTAAACCTCTGTTTCTTGGTAATATTGTTGAAACTAACCCATCTATCAATAATGTCGTTCATACAAATGATGTAGAGGAATAAATTCTGCGTTTGATGACCAAAAGTGAAACGAACCACCCGTTTCTGTACGGCTAAGTTTGTACTTTTATTGCTAACCACGTAAGGAACTTCACATTTACAAATCTAGGTCTCTAGATCAGTTTTATGCAGAGAACTCAAAAATAACATTATCATGAGTAAAGATTGAAAAAAAATTAAAAAACTGTTCAAAGTCAGGGGTTAATTCCGTAGCAAGAAATTTAAGGTCAACTTTGGCAATCCCTTATTAAACAGCAAAGCCTTTTTGCACCTTGTTATTCTGCCTTTGTATATATCTTCTGCCTGGCAAGCCAGTATAATAATGACAAAAGTGTATTTTTGTAATTCCTAAGGTAATCATCCAGAAAGTTACCTTCAAAAAATCAGAACCCTACATTTGACCAAATTTGGAGGCAAATATATTTATATAGGTCACCTCTGATTTTAATTTAAAATGCACCACTTGGAAGAGCATCTTTTGCTTTACTAGAATATTGTGCATAATGTGAGTGTGCAGTTACCAGGCGGCAGCATCCTGCGTCAGTCCAATAGGTGACACAGTTTAGTGCTCTCTAGTGACCATTTATGGGGAGGATGTACCAGTGAACCCAGAAACCATATTCGACCGGATAGCACTTCTCAAAAAATCTGACGAACAGCTTAAAGAATTCTTACGATATGAGCTGGCACCTCTTTCTCTTCGATGCATCTGGAATGAGGAAGACTCCCAAGTTAGTGTTATATGACTTGTTCACACCACTGAATGATGTAAACCTGGAAGAAGCAGCATTTGTCATTGATGGTGGATTTCTTCTCCACCGGGTTGTATGGAAGAATGGTGAAACATTCCAGTTAATGCTAACCAAATGCATTGAATATTTAAAATGACACTACAGCGGAAGTGCGACAAGTGTGGTGTTCGATGGCTACCCAGTAGTTCTGCCCACCAAGAGCATCAAATATGCTGAGCACCTCCGCCGAAGCAAAAGACACACTACTCCTGAGGTCATCTTTACCAAGTTAATGATGGTGACTATGACTCAGGAGCAATTCCTTTCCAATGACAGAAATAAAGCACGTCTCATTAGCTTGCTTATTTCGAGGCTTGAAGATGAAGGCTTTTCAGTAGAGCAAGCTAATGAAGACGCAGACCACCTAATTGTTGCCACAGTGCTTGAGGTATCACAGGAACATGAGAAGGTTGTGGTTGTTGATGAGGATACGGACCTTCTCATCATGCTCAATGCCCTAGCCACACCATCAGCAAATATATATTTCTTGAAACCTGGAAGAGGAAAGACCTCATCAAAAGTATTTGGTTCCAGCAGTTTCAAACTGGCAAACAACATCAGAAGGGCACTCATATTTCTCCATACCATAAGTGGATGTGACAACTTCAGCACTCTTCGGTCAGGGCAAGAAGAAGGTGGTCAATCTACTGGTCAAAAATAAATGTGTTCTGGAAGATATCAAACCTTTCTTAGAGCATGACACTTAAGCTGAAGCTATTGTCGAAGCTGACCTCTGATTTTTAACAACCCTCTATGGAGGTACGGCAGGAGACACTTTAGACAAATTGTGATTCGACCTGTTTTCCAAAGCGATTGTGAAATCCAGATTCACCCTAGCATCCGTACCACCAATGTTGGCAGCAGCTCGCCAGCTTTGCTTGAGGACCTGCTTACAAGTACAAATGTGAATAGGACATCAGATGGATCTGCTCCTCTGGGGATGGCAGGCTTCAGAGTTTGGTCTTGGCCCCATTCCTACCTCAAAGAACCAGGTCCACAGTCTCTTCTCTCAACAATTTCCTGCAAATGCAATGAGGGCTGTGCAGGTAGTTGTGGGTGTCGGAAGGCTGGTATTAAGTGCTCATTAATTTGTGTCAACTGCAAGGGGAACTCATGCACTAACTCCATCCAACCAGACGAAACTGATGAACCAGATGTTGATGAAGACCTGGACTGTATATATGAGGTGATGAAAATTACTGACTTTGAGGAGCTGAGTGATTGGGTGTCGGACTCTGAAATTACGGGCTTTGAGGAGCCGGTGGTGCAATGACAGTCAAATGTCAATTTATTTGAAATTTGTGTACATACCTATTTTTACCTTTTCCATCTCATACATTTATGTAATATTTTGTAATTACGAAATATAATAACCACTACTTAATTTCAAGAAGCATCTCTCTCTTCCTGCCTCCTTCATATCAGTTGAATGGGTATCACTATATCATATCAAGGGTTAAGAACGGAGACCACGTATCTGACAAAAGACAAATTTTACAGGGGAGCTACAAAAACATAACTTTTAATAAAAATTTTGATTGCTTTGATTTTTTTATTTGGAGCATAATCATTTATTATTATTAGGTTGTACATTGTCTTTTTTGCATCATTTTGTTATAACATATATTTTTTTTCACTTACAAGTTTTTTTGAGCCAGGACTTTTTCTGATATCTGTCAGATATGAGGTCTCAGTTCTTAACCCTCAATATATGAAAAACTTTTTTTAATATTATTTTTCAAATTTTAAAGAATTTTAATATTTTATTCTATTACTATATTAAATAAGTACAAGACAATGGGTTGCTATAGTTCTGTATTTAAAAGAGTGTACATAAGAACTACTGAAGAACTACGTTTGAAATTGTCTTCACTGATGATGAGAAATGGTCCAACTTTAATGAGGAGCTGTACACAAATGGGTGGTCCAATAAGCTCACTTTTTGTTTCATCGAATGCAGAATTTATCTCACCCTATCTTTTTTATGAATGACATTATTGATAGATGGGTTAGTTTCAACAATATTACCAAAAAACAGAGGTTAAAATGAAAATTTTTCATGAACATGTAAAATTGGTCCAATTTCGAAGATCACTAGTATTGAAACAGGTGGTCCAAAAAACAAATCCAGATCATTCTTTACAGAGCTGTGAAGAGTACAGCTATTTAATGATGGCCTGAAGATTACTTTAACATAATGCTTCTTTAGGATTCTATCCACATCTGAGAGAAACATCTTGGATTTGAATAGCTCTCTGTCTTCTTTATCTAGTGAGTGATCATTTTTACTCCTCATTAAAGCTGTCCTAACCTGATGTAGAGAATACTGTAACACATCTTGTTCACTGTGGTACCATACCACAAAAGCATCATCTACATACCGTCTGAAGACTTTTGGTTTGAGTTTCACTAACTTGTATGTCCTCTCCACAGTGAAGAAGAGCTGTTATAATTTTTACAATATCTAAATTCCACCCAGGGAATATTCAGTTTACTAAGGAAGTGGAGAAAGGTTGTGATCTACGATTTCTATATGTCTTAGTCAATCGGAAAAATAATGGGTCATCGGGACATTCCAAGTACCATAAGCCAACACACACAGACCTATATTTGCAGGTGTCTCACTGCCACCACCCTTCACAAACTATGGGCATCCTTCAAATACTGGTACAGCAGGCATTTGTTGTCCCTAATAAAGGTAGCTTTGCAAAAGAGCTGGATATCTGTGTTCACTGACAACGGATATTCTCCAGATCAGGTTAATACAGCTCTAACAATGAGTAAATTGAGTTGACCATTCAAACGGTAATCGGGAGAAGTAGCTGATCAAATCCAGGATGTTCTTCCCATATATGGGCAACATTTCACCTAAATTAGACACAATCCTACAAAAAACACTATATTAAAGAAATCTTCCAGCCACCTACAAATACCTCCGCTCTTCTTGATTCAATAATGAATGGTCTGTGTTTGCGGAAGGTTAGTTAGCATATCAAAGAATCAACCTATCCTTTTTTCCAGCACTTCAACTAACATTCATTTGTTCTGAGGTAAGGAATCTCCAACCCAAAACCACACCCTCATCTAAAATAGTATTCTATCACCAATTCAACAAACATAACATCCCTATGTCAATCCTGCTTCCAATCTCCACCATGAGCAATTCTCCTATGGATGACCCACATGCAAGACCTGTCCTATACAGTCACTCATCATCTACTGCCACAGTCTAGTCAGAGCTTTTTCCTATCATGTAAAAGGTATACCATGTGTGAAAGCATACCAGTTCTGCTGAAATTAATGTGCACTTTTCTACCGATTATTTATGAGCACTCCCCCCCCCCCCCCCCAAAAATGTCCGAGCCTCCAGTTATACATCCTGAAACTGTACTTAACTTTCCCCAGCAACTCCCATTTGAGTTCACATAGCATCACCATAATACTTGCACGCTGACTGAACATACCAGTATCAAATCAAGCACCACACCTCTAGAGTGCTTCGATGTGTTCCTTTAACCTGAGCTGGTGGGGACCATACAAACTCAAGCAGTGCTCAAGTATCGGTCACACTAGTGTTTTATAAGCTGTTTCTTTTATAAATGAGATATGCTTTCCTAAAATTCTCCCAATAAACCAGAGTCGGCTATTCGGTTTCCCAACTACCGTCTTTATACACTTGTTCCATTTTGTACCACTTTGCAACATTAAGCCTAGATATTTAATTGATGCAGCTGTGTCAAGCAGCTCATTATTAATGCTGTATTTGAACATTACAGGATCTTCTTGCTACTCATCTACATTTTGTTGTAGATCATCCCTCCCATAAGCCATGCTGGTACGGGTACAAAAGGGCCCAAGATTCAAGAACCCAGCACAATCTGTAGGCAACCATCCTTTCAAGCAGTTTGTGGAGCTTGTAGGTGAGACTAATCAGTCAGTAGCTGTCAAAAGACATAGTAATTTGCCTGTCTTAAGGACTGCAACAATGATACTATCTTGCCATTGTGAAGGGATGAGAACTTCAAGTTAATTTTTTTTTTCTATTTATTTATTTATTTATTGTTCCGTGGGACCAAATTAAGGAGAAGTCTCCATGGTCATGGAACGAGTCAATACATGAAATTATAACGCGATATTAGAAACAGATAAAGTGAAATATAAAAAAACATATTCAGGTGACAAGTCGTAAGTTTAAATGAAGAAAATCAACAATGTAACACTGGAATTTGCTTAATTTTTTAGCTCTTCCAGGAGCTCCTCGACAGAGTAGAAGGAGTGAGCCATGAGGAAACTCTTCAGTGTAGACTCAAAAGAGTTTGGGATACTGCTAAGATTTTTGAGTTCTTGTGGTAGCTTATTGAAAATGGACGCAGCAGAATACTGCACTCCTTTCTGCACAAGAGTCAAGGAAGTGCATTCTACATGCAGATTTGATTTCTGCCTAGTATTAACTGAGTGAAAGCTGCTAACTCTTGGAAATAGGCTAATATTGCTAACAACACACGACATTAAAGAAAATATATACTGTGAGGGCAATGTCAGAATTCCCAGATTTTTGAATAGGGGTCAACAAGAGGTTCTCGAACTTACACCACATATAGCTCGAACAGCCCGTTTTTGAGCCAAAAATACCCTTTTTGAATCAGAAGAAGTACCCCAAAAAATAATACCATACGACATAAGCGTATGAAAATATGCGAAGTAGACTACTTTTCGTGTTGAAGTGTCACTTATTTCAGATACTGTTCTAATGGTAAATAAAGCAGCATTTAGCTTCTGAACAAGATCCTGGACATGGGTTTTCCACAACAGCTTACTATCTATCCAAACGCCTAGGAACTTGAATTGTTCCGTCTCGCTTATAATATGCCTATTCTGTCTGATCAAAATATCGGTTCTTGTTGAATTCTGAGTTAGAAACTGTAAAAACTGAGTCTTACTGTGTTTTAGCATCAAATTGTTTTCCACAAGCCATGAACTTATTTCATGAACTACATTATTTGTTACTGTTTCAATATTACACACAAGATCCTTCACTATCAAGCTGGTGTCATCAGCAAACAGAAATATTTTTGAATCACCTGTAATACTAGAAGGCATATCATTTATATAAATAAGAAACAGCAGCGGTCCCAGCACCGTCCCTTGGGGAACGCCCCACTTAGCAGTGCCCCATTGGGACTGAACATCACTACCACTCTCAATATTGCGGAGAATTACCCTCTGCTTTCTGTTCTTAAAGTAAGAAGCAAACCAATTGTAAGCTACTCCCCTTACTCCATAATGGTCCAACTTCTGCAGTAATATTTTGTGGTCAACACAGTCAAAAGCCTTCGTTAAATCAAAGAAAACACCTAGAGTTCGCAACCTTTTATTTAATCCGTCCAAAACCTCACAGAGAAAAGAGAATATAGCATTTTCAGTTGTTAAACCATTTATACAACCAAACTGAACATTTGACAGCAAATTATGTGAATTTAAATGCTCCAGTAACCTTGTATATACAACCTTCTCGATAACTTTAGCAAACACCGATGGCATAGAAATAGGTCTAAAATTGTCAACATTATCAATGTCTCCCTTTTTATAAAGTGGCTTCACTACCGAGTACTTTAATTGATCAGGAAACCGACCACTCCTGAAGGAAAAGTTACAGATATGGCTGAGAACTGGGCTAACATACATAGAACAATACTTCAGTATTCTGCTAGGTACCCCGTCATATCCATGAGAGTTCTTGGACTTTAGTGATTTAATTATTAACTCAATCTCCCTCTTGTCAGTATCATGAAGGAGCATTTCAGGTAACAGTCTCGGAACACTTTTTTCTAAGAGCGCTATATGATTCCCTGTTGGGACTAGGTTTCTATTTAGTTCACCTGCTATATTCAGAAAGTGATTATTAAAAACTGTACATATATGCGACTTATCAGTAACACGGACATTCCCACTAAGCACTGATTCTATATCCTCGACCTGTCTCTGCAGACGAGCCACTTCCTTTACGACTGACCATATGGTTTTAATTTAATCCTGAGACTTAGCTATTCTATCTGCATACCACATACTTTTTGCCTTCCTAACAACATTTTTAAGCACCTTACAATACTGTTTGTAATGGACTGCTGCATTTAGATTTTGACTGTTTCTAACGTTTTGATATAATTGCCACTTTGTTCTACAAGATATTCTTATCCCTCTATTCAGCCACCCAGGCTGCCTGTTTGTGCTAGTACCCTGTTTTAAACGTTCTAACGGAAAGCAACTTTCAAAGAGCATGAGAAAAGTCTTGAGAAAAGCATTATATTTATCGTCTACTGTATCAGCGCTATAAACATCTTGCCACTCTTGTTCCTTTATAAGGTTTACAAAGGTCTCTACAGCAACTGGATCAGCTTTCCTGAACAGCTGATGACTATATTTAACACGTGTTGCAGCACAAAAATCTTTTAAAGTTAAAATTTGTGCATCATGATCTGAAAGGCCATTCACCTTTATGCTAACAGAATGCCCTTCTAGTAATGAGGAATGAACAAAAATATTGTCTATGGTTGTTCTACTGTTCCCTTGCACTCTCGTTGGAAAGAATACAGTTTGCATAAGATTATATGAATTAAAGAGGTCTACCAGCATCCTCTTCCTTGCACAATCACTTATACAATTAATATTGAAGTCACCACATATAACTAACTTTTTGTATTTCCTATAAAGTGAACCAAGAACCTCCTCTAGCTTTAGCAAAAATGTTGTGAAATCGGAGTCTGGGGATCTATAAATAACAACAGTTAGAAGTTTAGCTCCGTTAAATTTAAATATTGTTGAAGACTCTGCATAGACATAACCTTTGAGTAACATTCAGATGTTGGATCATCTATTTATGAATTGAATCAGAGCCTGGTGCCATACTTTGAGTTGAAGCAATAGCATGAAGCTGTTCTCTGCCACTGAAATTTTCATTATATAATTTGTCTTGGTGGCAGCTGAACCATAGGAGGATGTTGTCAACTTGTTTCTGCATCAGAAAGGCAGCCAATTAAGAAGATGATGTCAATGCTGTCACAAAAGGGATCATGAGGTGTTCAGTAAGAACCAACGCATAAGTACACAGACAACCTTGAAGGACGAGATACGGAATAGCTGTTGATCTTTGGTGGCCGAGAATACCATGGAACTTGTCCCACACCTGGGAGGAAGAGGCATAAATTCCTGAGGAGGAGAAATAGTGCTCCCAATATTCCTCCCTACTGCACTTAATAAGATAGTGAGGTTTAGCATGGAGTTGCTTAAAAGTGAGGGGGACGACATGTGAAGGATACTGCTCGAGATGACATAGGGATGTACAACAATTCTGAATAGCTGTTGCAATGTCTTTTGTCCACCATGGGATTGGCCGGCAGTGAAGTGTCCCTGTAGAAAGATGAGTAGTAGCCCCAGTGACACGGATGACTGCGTCAAAGATGTCTCCCACAACCTAGTTGATGCACTCTGATAAAAAAAGGGGTGAATGTGACAGCAGAGGTATACAAATGCCAGTTGGCTCTTCGAAGAGCCCATTGTGGTAACTGGTCCATCATGCGGTGACAAGGAAGTGAGAGGATCACCAGGAAAGCATCACTCACAGAAAACTCAGCTTGCCTTTTTCTCACATGATATCCTACAAACTATGTATGGAGGGCAACAGGCAGACTCCAGATTCATAGATGCTTGACACAATGCCCAACTGCAGACTGTTCATGATGGTCCAAGCATATGGGTTAGATTCTCAGATATGCGTGTGTCTTGAAGACTTTTTAAGTAACAGAACCCAGGACATTGTCCTCAACAGTGAGTATTCATCAGAGACAAGAGTATCATCAGAACTGTCCCATGAAGTCTGATAGGACCATTTTTATTCTCTATACAAATAAATGACTTGATGGACAGGGTGAGCAGCAATTTATGGTAGTTTGATGGTAATGCTGTGGTGTGCGGGAAGGTGTCATCATTGAGTGACTGTAGGAGTATACAAGAGGACTTAGGCAATATTTCTAGTTGTGTGATGAATGGCAGCTTACTCTAAATGTAGAAAAATGTAAGTTAATGTGGATGAGTAGGAGAAATGATCCTGTAACATTTGAATACAGTATAAGTAGGGTGCAGCCTGACACAATCACGTTGATTAAATATCCAGGCGTAACAGTGCAAAGCAATACCAAATGGAATGAGCACATTAGGTTGGTAGTAGGAACAATTTTAAGAAAGTGTAGTTCATCTATAAGGAGATGGCATATAGAATGGTAATGTGACCCATTCTTGAGTATTGCCTCAGCATTTGGGATCCGCAACACATCAGATTAGAAGAACACATTAAAGCAATTCTGAGGCGGGCTGCTAGATTTGTTACTGGTAGGTTCAAACAATATGCAAATATCATGGAGGTGCTTCGGGAACTGAAATGAGAATCCCTGGAGGGAAGGTGATGCTCTTTTTGGGGAAAGCTACTGAGAGAATTTAGAGAACCAACATTTGAATCTGACTGCTGAACGATTTTACTGCTGCCAACATACATTTAATGTAAGTACTATGAACATATGAGAAATCAGGGCTCATACAGAGGAATACAGACAATTGTTTTTTCTCCACTCTATTTATGAGTGGAACATGAAAGTAAATGACTAGTAGTTGTTCAGGGCATCCTCTGCCACACATCATATGGTGGCCTACAGAGTATGTATGAAGATGTAGATGTGTCACTGCCACACAGATCACTGTGGAGTGTCCGATGTAGTGAAGCTAAGAGGTTAGGCTAAGAGATCATTAGGTCAATAGCCAAAAAGCTGCCATGAACACCACTGAAACATGATGGAGTACCATCATTGAGGAGGCACAGATCAAGTTTGGAAAGGAGCTGGTCAATCAAAAGGCCCCTACTAGATGAAGTGTTACTTCCCTGCACACTGAAATATCCAAGTAGGGTATTAAGGTGGTCATCTCAAAGGAAGTAAGTACCCCACCTGAAGGTACCTAAATATTACAAATGGTGTTCACTGGGATATTTTGCACTCGCATCACTATTGTTTACAACATGGTAGAGAGAGGAATGCACCCACTGATGACATATGTGCAAACAAACCTAAAAATTACTACTGGGGCCAGTGCAATACCAACAGATTGCGAACTGCAGAATAAGTGGAGATTACTTATTCAGTTACAGCATGTGACAGTAGTATCCATTACTGTTCCATTGGACATCATGTTGAGGGTGTCCTAGTTAGGTGTGAAGGGGACACAATGACTGGTCAAGTCCCAGAACCACTTTCTGTCATTTTTGCCTGCAGGATAACATCAATGAACATTGTCTCAGATTACAATGATGCGGTGTGATATGGTGCCTCCAACATCTCCAGAAAAGCCTCCTTCCAATTATTCTTATTATTCTCCTCCTCATCCTCATCCTGCTCCTTCTCCTGTTTTGCAGATTTTGCTGACTGAGATTCTTGTGAGGACCTATGTGCTTCAGGCATGGGGATGGATGAAGAGCGGGCCACCCTTGGACCTAGAGGTCTTGGCTCTTTCAGTCATTGGGTGGGGTCAGCCCTCTGACCTGTGGGTTTCCAGGGAGAGGTGTCCCAAGAGTGAGCCCTTTAACTAATAGATGGAGAGGAGGAAGCTGCTTCTCCATCTAGGTGTGGGAGGTGGTTTCCAAAGATGGTGTTTCAGGAACCACAAGAGTGAAAGGTGTTGATAGGATTGGTTTGGAAACAATTGAGGTGCTGAAAGCAGTGACTTTTCCATAATTAGTCATCATGTTGACAGGACGCAGGCATTCATATTTGTTTCTTCCTCAATACATGACATGTGGTCAAAAGATCATTTTAAATACTGGACAACCCGGTGAATGTGCACGATGGTGCTTAGCACAAATGACACATAAAGGTGGTTTTCTCAAGGACGAGCTTCATGGAGTGATTGCCTACAGTTTCCACATTTTGGATCTGCCATGCAGAGGGACAACATATGACCAAAGCATCAACATTGGAAACAATTCATGGGCAGCAGAACATAAGGTTTCACATCATACATGTACATCATAACTTTAACTAAGCACCTGTATATGTTTGTTTATCCTTGGGAGTTTTTTGTACATGTTGGATGAAATATACACCTCAGCATTCAAGATTAGTTTGTAGCTTGTCATCTGCCTGAAGTGTCAGGTCTCGGAGAAAGGTAACTCCTTGCACCAGATTCAAAGTTTTATGTGGGGCCATAGTTAATGGTATGTCATCTAATCATTAATATATTTGAAGAGCTTGAGATTATGCAGCAGAGGAGGCCTTAATCAACAGTGATCTATTGCGCATTTTTCCTAATGACTCAGCTTCTCCAAAATTATCTTCCACAAAAACTAATGATTCCATCACCATAAAAGTATCTCCATCTGTTCTAGTATACACCAAGTACTGAGTAAATTGTTTCATTCTCAGTTGTTTGGCTTGTCCCTCTTGCCATGGGGTAGCCAGGGTAGGGAAAGCAGTAACGTTGTTAACCATTTGTAACTTCCAAAGAAATGTCATCAGTGGTTAATTTTGAGTAAAACCTATACATTTATCTGGTTGCTGTGTTAAAATTTGCTGCTTTTCCAAAACAGGGTGGAGTGTATACAGTCTCACCTCGGTAACATGTTGTGCAGACACAATTGTGAGAAAATTCTGAAACTGTGATTTATTAAGTGAGTAAGTGAGGAAAAGTAAGGTCAGTAGCTTTTGAAAAAGCACATCCTCAGTACAAAAAAAAAATGTGCAACGTCATCACTTATGTTGTTCTACAACCTATAGAGTTTCTTGTTTCACCAGCTATTGATGAGTATTTCTTTCATTGAAAAAGTCTGTAGTTAGTGGAATAACAAGGCAGATAATGAAGTTTTGCATAATAATGATGTGGCAAAATACTGTCCTCTTTGCATGCTATCATTTGCCAAAATCTCACTTTGATATCTGAAACTGTTTATGAAATATTAGGAACATTGTGGATATTTCACTCTGTCTTTATTGCTGGCGCAGCGTGATCGAAAAAGTGTGTGCTGCATCAGATCAATTTTCTCAAGATTGGTGACAGACATGTTTAGCCAAGTCTAAAGTAAAATTCAGTATGTTAGCTAAATTTCATACAATGCAACATATTATCTAATACACACCAAATGCAAAATCATAGTGACCTCTATTTTCCATTGCAAACTTTTCCGAATTTTGCGCAGTGTCTTACTTCCACATAAATATCACAATAACTATAACCATTATAGAAATGGTGGGCACATCACCATGAACCTAAAATGTACAGCAATAAGTAATGCAAAAATGAAAATTTTTACTGTATAGTTTCTGAAAAAACCTTTGAGAAAAACTACTGGATGGGCACCTCAATTCTGTCATCACCAACTGGCCGAAAGGTGGCAAACACTTGTCGGACTCCCCTTCCCAACACATGAATTAACTCAGGCAGCACTTTGGACGAAAACTGGTCAGTGCTTATCGGCCAACATATCCTGTGTGGACTCTGCATAACAACCCAACCAAGTTTGATTGAATACCCCAGTGGCTTATAAGTACATACATGAGTTTACACAGTTATGGGGCACAGGGGGTCACCAACAGTATGCAGTAGCCACTATGTAGGGCATTCTTCCCCAGACAGCTCACAAATCTGAAATGGAGGTCAAACACAGAAAGGGACCAAAATTACTTGAGCCAAAAAGTGATGTAAGGGAAATGAATGAAGAGTCAACAAAAGTAAGCTGAACCTAGGGAAATGGCTGAGTCAACATCACAGGCTGCTGTCATGGAAGAGGAGGAGTATTAAAGACAGTCAGAGATGAAAGGCTGCAGCACAAGAAAGAAAAGAGGTGATCTCCCAGTCTATTTCTAATTTGTCTAGCTGGGTCATGTCATGATAACTCCAGAATATTTCAGCAAACAGATTCATTGCCATCTTCAGGCACTCCCTGATGACTGCTGCACTGCTCATGTTGCTCAACTGGAGTGGAGCAGCAATCACTGGGGACCACTTGAAGATGGCTACTGACTCTGTTTGCCAAAATATCACAGTGTAATTATGATGTGATCCAGTTGGACATCTGAGAATTTTACAAGAAATGACATGTGTGGTGCAATAGCTTAGGGGCTCCTGTTCACCACACAAGTAAAGTCCTACAGTTCAGGTATTTTTCCAGAGTATCTAAAGCTAACACAAGTTTTGCTCTTACTAAAGAAAGGTAATGCAGAGAGAGTATTCAAAATTACAGGTCAGTTTCAATACTTTCTGCATCCTCAAAAATAATTGAATCAATAAGAGTAACATGTATAAAGTTTAACCTTTTTAAGGAAACACAGTTTGGTTTTCGAAGCAGGAGAAGTACAATATCAACCATGACAGAGTTCACAAAAGAATTACTCTGAGCTCTTGACAACAATGGCTGTGTTACAATCATACTCTTGGACTTGTCCAAGGCTTTTAACACAGTTGACCATGAAAGATTATCAAACAAGCTAGAAGTATTAGGTATGAGAGGAATAACAAATGTGTGCCTCTACTCCTACCTGCAAAACAGGATGCAAAAGGTAGAGATAGTTTACTCATCTTGTTCCTTAGAATAGCATATTTGGCTCAGTTCTGTTATTAATATAACTCAATGACTTTGAACTTCCATAAGAGAAAGGAAATTGAACCCTCAAGAATGTTTATGATTGGGAAGTCTGTAATACATTAACAGTGAACATAAAGGAAGCAAACAGAATGCACTTCAGCATAAAGATTGAAGAAGCATAGCTGATAAATCTACTGATTGTGTAACAAATGCCACATTCTTAGGGATGAATATTGAGTCTCAGTCAACATGGGGTGAACACACAAACATAAAGTTGCTGGCAATAAGAATGTCATCAGTATGTTTTGCTACCAGGGTTCCATCATGAGTTTGTAACAGTTCAATCTTGTAGTGACATACTGTTCCTAAGTACACGCAATTCTTAACTATGGAATTCCATTCTGGGGGTCACAGGCACAAAACATAGACACAGTTTTTAAATTGGAGAAGAGGACAGTAAGAATAATAACTGTAAGTAGTAGTCAGGCTCACTGTAAAGAAATGGTTAAAAAACTGGGTGTCCTTACTGCACCAAGTGGGTATATCTACTTGTCTGTAGTGTATTATCTGTGAAAACATTACTAAGTATTACACAAATAGTTTTATCCATAATCATAGAACAAGAGCCAGTTTGGACCTACAATTACCAAGGAAAAACAAAAAATCTCAAAACAGCATTTTCTATTACTGAATAAAACTGTACAAGAAACTGCACAATGTGTTGAAAATGATACTAAAATATATCTGTTTTAAAAAGACAGCTAAAATATTCTTTGTACATAAAGCACATTACACATTCAAATACTGCTTTAAGGACTAACTAGTGGTTAATAATGAAAGGAGATAACTACAACCTCTTGTCACATTACAATGATTTTACATGAAAATCATGTGCCATGATATATACTGAAGTGCCAAAGAAAATGGCATAGGCATGCATATTCAAATACAGAGTGTAAACATGCAAAATACAGCACTGTGGTCAGCACCACCTATATAAGACAACAAGTGTCTGGTGCAATTGTTAGATCGATTACTGCTAATACAATGGCAGGTTATCAAGATTTGAGTGAGTTTGAATATACTACTATAACAATAGTAGGTGCACGACCGATGGGAAACAGCATCTCCAAGGTAGTGAGACTGTACCATGAATATCAGGAATCCGGTAAAACGTCAAATATCCAACATCGCTGAAGAAGAAAAAAGATCCTGCACGAATGGCACCAATGATGGCTGAAGAGAATCCTTCAACCCTTCCACAAATTGCTGCAGATTTCAAAGCTGAGCCAACAACAAATGTCAGCTTGCAAACAATTCAATGAAACATCATCGATATGGGCTTTCAGAGCCAAAGGCCCACTCATGTACCCTTGATGACTCCATGACACAAAGATTTACGCCTTGCCTGGGCCCATCAACACTGACATTGGAGCCTTGATGATTGGAAACATCTTGCCTGATGGGACGAGTCTCTCTTCAAATTGTATTTAGTGGATGGACATGTACGAGTATGGAGACAACTTCATAAATCCATGGACCCTGCATGTCAGCAGGGGACTGTTCAACCTGGTGGAGGCTCTGTAATGGTGTGGGAAAGTTGGAGTGATATAGGACCCCTGATATGTCTAGATCCGACTCTGACATGTGACACATAAGTAAGGTATGTAAGAAATCTGTCTGATACCTGCATTCATTCATGTCCATTGTGCATTCCGATGGACTTGAGCAATTCCAACAGGACAATGTGACACCCCACATTGCTAGAGTGGCTACAGGAACACAATTCTGAGTTTAAACACTTCCGCTGGCCACCAGACTCCTCAGACATGAACATTATTGAGCATATCTGGGATGCCTTACCACATGCTGTTCAGAAGAGATCTCCACCCCCTCATACTCTTATGGATTTATGAACAGCCCTGCAGGTTTCATGGTGTCGATTCCCTCCAGCACTACTTCAGACATTAGTTGAGTCCATGTCATGTCATGTCGCAGCACTTCTGCATGCTTACAGGTGCCCTACATGTTGTTAGATAGGTGTACGAGTTTCTTTGGCTCTTCATTGTATAAAGTGCATGATAGTAATGTCTTGTCATTCTCCTGAGTTCAACATCTCACTCATAATGGGGGATGCTGACTCAATTTTTCAGATTAACCGAGGGGAGGACACAAAGACATATATCGAGCACAGTGGCATGTTTACAGGCCCAGGGTCAGTTTTCCAAACAGACTGGAGTTAATGTGACGACCAGTACAGCATGTTCATCATTCAGGAGCCAAAAGTGGCTGTTGTTTATGTGTGCAGTGATTAACAGTAAAGATTTGTTTATATTAAAAGTTATCTGGAGTAAACTGTGTGTATATTAAAGAACATTGTACAATAGGGACCAGCCAAATACGGCGTGCAGTTGTTATGATACTAACCTCATATACAAGAGGATGGAGTTTGCTCTGTCTGGCCATCTGATTTTGGTTCCCTGTGGTTTTCCTTAATCTTTTTAGGCGAATGCCAAGGTGGTCCCATAACCAAAGCCATAACTAACCACCTGAATTTTTCTCACACAAGCATATTTACATATTCATTGTAAGAACCTTAAGGAAGAATGTAAATACTTCAGGAATAAACGAAACCCCTCAAGGAAAATCAGAAGCGTTGTGGTGTCAACAGGCGCACACAAAAAAGACAGGCTACTTGGTAGCTTTGGAGTGTATCCTTTCTTAAGCTACAATACAATACAAACAAACACACACACACACACACACACACACACACACACACACACACACACACAAAATACATGCATGCACACACATCCCTGTGCCCCAGCTGGGTGCAAAATACCAAGAGTGAGTTCAACAGGTAGACTAGGATTGTGTGGGGATTGTTTCAGGTGGGGTTGGTAGAGGAACACAGAGGTAGGAGGCTTGTGAGAGGCATCCGTTTGCTGGCTAGGAACGCAGGAAGGAGTGATGGCAGGTGCATGAACTTGTTATGTGACGCATGGGTGTCGGAGCTGCTGGGGAACAGTGGACGGTGAAGGTTTGAGAACATATATACACAGATCCACAGCACAGCCATGGACACCCACATGGCACCCTCCTAAGCCAAACTTTTTACGAGTCATCTACTTTCACAATCTGAACACCTTGCCTCGCATCCACATCACCATCCTCAACCCAACATGCCACCTTCCTTGATGCTAACCTCCAACTCTCCGATGGTACCAGCCACATCCATATTAAACCTATTAGCTGCAAACATTACCTGCATTTCAGCCGCTATAATCCATTCCACACCAAAAGAATCCATCCCAGGGATTATACTCCTGTGGTAGACCAAGGTGCAAGATCTGCCAAATCCACTCACCTGGCAACTTCTACTCCAGTCCTGTCACAGTCTTGTCCTACCCCAACAGTGGCCAGGCCACCTGTGAAAGCAGCCACATCACATACCAACTTCCCTGCAATCATTGCACAGCTTTTTATGTTATCTTGACAACACCAGCTGTCCACCAGAATGAATGGCCACAAGTAAACTATGGGAAAGAGTAAAATAGATACCCAGTGATACAATATGTAGCTGAGCAATACATGCTCAATTTCAATGGCTGCTTTACAGCCTACGCCATCTCAATCCTTCCCTCAACACCAGCTTTCCTGAACTGTGCAGATGGGAGGCACATTACAACACACCCTTTGCTCCCAGAACCACCCTAATCTCAGGGTGAACATATATACACAGATCCACAGCACAGCCATGGACACCCACATGGCACCCTTCTAAGCCAAACTTTTTACGAGTCATCTACCTTCACAATCTGAACACCTTGCCTCGCATCCACAGCACAGCCATGGACACCCACATGGCACCCTCCTAAGCCACATGGCACCCCCCTAACTGATTGCCCCCCTCACCCTCCACCCAACAGCTTCTCCTTCCTCTGTCCTATACTCCCTCCCAATTCACCTCTCCACATCACTTTCAGTTGTGCTGCTCACCACTGACAACACCGCCTGTGCATCACATACCTAGGTCATGTGCCCATCACCCCTCCCTCCTGCATTCCTACCCAGCAAGCTGGCTGCCTCCTTCCAGGTTGCTAGCTACCCACCCCAACCCCTCTTCCTGCCCTTGACCTCTCTTCATTTCCATTAAACCCACCTGACACAACTCCCACATCACCCTAGGTGTGTGTGTGTGTGTGTGTGTCTTTTTTAGAGCTCAAGAAAGATAGCAAGTTTTCTGCCTTTTGTGTGTGTGTGTCTGTTGATAACTTTAGGCTACATACTTACATACTCTGTGTGTGTATATTTTCGATCTATTTATTTTAACTGTAAAATGATGACAAGTCCTACATCATTTTAAGATGATCCTTGGATGGATGAATAAACAAACAAACCTTGTACCACATCTTGTAGTTATAATTAATTACTACTATTGTGCACAGACATAAGAAGAAGTGTTAGTCACCATATAGGGAGATAGTACTCCAGTCTACTTCCCAAATGTCACTGCTTTTTGACAAATAATCTTTCTGAGATGGCAAACTGGCCTAGACACCGCTTTTTCAAACACATGCTTGAAAGGGAACAACCTAATATCAGAAAGGGAGCTGACAAACATCTTGTAAAATGTGTTAAATGCTTGTGCATCATTGTTGTTCCTCCCCTGGTCAACACTGAACTCACAAATGGCCATACTATATACAGGCAGAAATGCAACCTTGCATCATTCATTCTTCAAGTGAGTGTTTTCATGACTTCATCTAACGTGGTCTTTGTGAGGGTCAGATTTGAAAGGAAACTTAGCAGGTAGTACATTTCTCCTATATCAAATTGATGACTCTTTCCATTTCGTGCATTTTTATGTATATTTGTTATACAAATTACATGTTTTATTCTTTCTCTGTTTGATATGTTTTGTAGGTTGCTTCATAATGGCCATAAAGTCAAAATGAACAACAGCAAATAGCTTGAAAAGTGTACAGCCCATAAAGGGCAAACATGTGCAAACAAAATTATAAATATTCTCATAGACCATTTTCAGCTATACAAAGGGCATCATCTCTGTTGTGGTCATCAAAGAATCAGCAGTGGCAGCATTCCAGATGGCAGCCTGTATGATAGTGGCATCTGGAATGAAGTCAAAGAACATTTGCTACCTGGACAGTTGGCACCAACACAGGTATCTCAAGTTAGAACATGCAGATGACAGGCAAAAGCTAGTACAAATTCATGCATTTGTAAAAAGACTGATTTGCAAACCACACAAATGACCACCACTGTCATATCTTAGCAAAAGATCTTGCGAAGAACCCAAGAAAATTCTGGTCCTATGTCAAATTGCTACTTGGGTAAAGGTTTCCACCCAGTCACTTGTTGACCAGCCTGGTATGGCAATAGAAGACACCAGAAGGGAGGCCAGAGTTTTAAATTGCACATTAAAGAAATTATTTATGCAGGAGGATCATACAAACATACCATCGTAGTACCATCACAGAGACTTCTGTAAGGAGGACATATCCATGGGATAGAGAAACGACTGAAAGAGTTGAAAACATATAAGTCAACAGGTACAGATGGAATCCCAATTCAGTTTTACACAGAGTACTCAGTGGCATTGGTCCCTTACTTGGCTATCATTTATTGTGAATCTCTTACCCAGCACAAAGGCCCCAACTGACTGGAAAGAGGTACAAACGTCTCCTTTATTTAACAACAGTAAAAGAACAGACCAGCAAAATTACAGACCAATATACGTAACATTGGTTTGCCCGGGCTTCTTGAACATATTCTTAGTTCACATATAACAAATATCCTTGAAATGGAAGACCTTCTGTCCACAATTCAGCACAGATTTAGAACTCATTGCTCACACATAATGCAGTTTGCCCTTGTCTGACAATATCCTGTAAACCATGGATGATGGGCAACAGGCAGCTTCCATATTCCAAAGATTTCAGGAAAGCATTTGACCTGCAGACTGTTAGCGAAGGTACAAGAATATGCAATAGGTTTCCAGATACATGAGTGGCTCAAAGACTTCTTAAGCAATAGAATCCAGTATGCTGTTCTCAATGGCAAGCATTCATCAGAGAGAATGGTGTCAGCAGTGCCCCACAGAAGTGTTACGACACCTTTTATTCTCTATATAAATAAATGGCCTGATGGACTGGATGAGCAGCAATTTATGGCTGTTTGGTGGTGATGGTGTGGTGTATGGAAGGTGTCATCATTGGCTGTAGGAATATACAAGATGACTTACGCAATATTTCTGGTTGTGTGATGAATGGCACCTGGCTTTAAATGTAGAAAAATCTAAGTTAATATAATGGAAGGAAACATTCCACGTGGAAAAAATTAATATAAAAACAAAGATGAGGTGACTTACCGAACAAAAGTGCTGGCAGGTCGATAGACACACAAACAAACACAAACACACACACAAAATTCAAGCTTTCGCAACAAACTGTTGCCTCATCAGGAAAGAGGAAAGGAGAGGGGAAGACGAAAGGAAGTGGGTTTTAAGGGAGAGGGTAAGGAGTCATTCCAATCCCGGGAGCGGAAAGACTTACCTTAGGGGGAAAAAAGGACAGGTATACACTCGCACACACGCACATATCCATCCACACATACAGACATATTTAAAGACCCAATATGTCTGTATGTGTGGATGGATATGTGCGTGTGTGCGAGTGTATACCTGTCCTTTTTTCCCCCTAAGGTAAGTCTTTCCGCTCCCGGGATTGGAATGACTCCTTACCCTCTCCCTTAAAACCCACTTCCTTTCGTCTTCCCCTCTCCTTTCCTCTTTCCTGATGAGGCAACAGTTTGTTGCGAAAGCTTGAATTTTGTGTGTGTGTTTGTGTTTGTTTGTGTGTCTATCGACCTGCCAGCACTTTTGTTCGGTAAGTCACCTCATCTTTGTTTTTATATAAAATCTAAGTTAATGCAGATGAGCACAAAAAATAATCCTGTAATGTCAAATACAGTATCAGTAGTGTGCCGCTTTACACAGTGACGTTGATTAAATATTTAGACGCAACATTGCCAAGTGACATGGAATGAAACAAGCATGTAGGGACAGTATAGGGAAGGTGCACATACCCATAATGAAACCCGCTGCATCACCACAGAAATGAACCACAGTCTGATTCAGCGGCATGATTAGAGTTCTTAGTTTACTACTGTAAGTAGCTATGTAACAAAATTACATATGTTTTCTGGCAGAATACATACTATTTTTGATATGTTAGAAATAAGTGGGTGGATCAGAAAAAATTAATAATGCTTAATTACAAAGCTAGTGATCTGTTTCTCGTAATGAAAGCACATGGGCAACCACCTAACTACTTCACAAGTGAATGGACCATTGTGTGTTATATTTAGCCAGAATCATCTTGTGGTAAATAGAGTTCCAGTTTGGAGTAGATGAAAACATGATGTATTCTTAAGATTTCATTTGTATAATTTGTTCACCTAACTTCAGTAGCAAAGAAGTTCCCCACATGTTGAAAAATCAATAACATTGTCAGAAAATTCATTTTTGTGAACTGTCCATAATATTCTTAATAATTTGTTGCCATACATAAAATTAAAATCTAATCATAGTGGAGCTCTTCCAGAACACACTGATGCCAGTTCCATGTTCGCACATTGATTAGTTCACCTGTTGGAATGAGCTGAATTAAATGGAAGATAATGCTTGTGCTTTGTATCTGATGTGGCACACAACACAGAGTGAGAACCTTCTCGAGAAGGAGGGAAGGTAGTGAGAAAGAGCTCCCTCATCAAAGAATATGCTTCGAACTTTTCATTCATGTGAAACAGAGAACTTTCTAAGAGAGTTTTCTTTTCATCTGAGAATCTTCTGCAGAGAGTATTCTTTTTTATTCATACGACCCTACTGATGAGCTTTAGCTAACTTAAGCATCAGTGACAAATGTAACCCAGTAATGGAATTTGGAAACTGTAGAGTTCGAGAGGCCTCTCACAAAAATTTCTTATGAGTATGGACATACAGTCAATTGAGATAGGAACAAAGAACAAAGTGAAAGTTATTACATGTTAAGAATGCAAAACAGACACAATGCAGCATTCACATTATTTCTTCATACACATTTTGTTAAGGCATGGAGTAACATAAGCATGGCACAACAAACTTACAACTCCAGATGAGAGTTGTAGGAATCATAAAAGGGTGTTGTCAAAGGCAATAGAGGAGGGAAATTTAAAAAAATAAAAACAGCCTCATTAAGTCATAGTATTAAACAGTAATGTGAAACAGGAAACATAAGATGATTTTTTGAGGAAAAATGCACAGAACTGCATTAGATAAAAAAAAAAGTGTGTCATATCAATCAAATCTTTTATTCATTGCTTTGTCTCAAAGAATTTAGCAAATTTCATAACTATTACGTTTAAAAGAGAACTAAAAAGCATGTTAACATTCAACAGTTTGCAGAGTATTGGCAAAATTATGAAACACCAGCATCAAACTAAAACTGAAAAAAAAAATTTGCACCTAGTGAACAATACGATCCACTGGTGTATTGTCTGAAGAGTTACTTCGAAAGTTATGTGGCTCATGTCTGCCATATTTTTGGTTGAATGTCTCAGTTGTAAGTGTCATCCATGTGCACTGTTTACCTGTGTATGCCACATGCACACATTTGATTTTCCTCGACTCTTGCTGTCCTGTGTAGACGGGGAAACACTGAGATGGTTGGGGGTGCAGCTTAGATTGTGTTGTTTACTACACAAATATATGTTTAATGCAAATAATGATTCATATTAAAATATTATTTGAATTATATGAATTATTTACTTACTTACTTCCATTTTTGTTTTTGGTTTGTTGTATAGTTTTCAAGTTGTGTTTCCCCACAAAAAATCCACTATTCCTATGGCAGTCCTGTTAGTTCATCAGTTTTGTTAGGTAAACTCTTTGTATTATTAGTTATGTCACCCACTGGGCATTTCTTGAGGCTCACATTTCTGCCATGCTGACGACGCCACAACTGTATTGGCACATTGTTTACAAATTCCAAAATTCATTTCATTCTCTGACAACACAGAATGTGATGATGCCAGTTGATAGTGTAGTGTAACCAGTGACACAGAACTATATCCTAAATGCTCTCTATATAGACTATGTATCAGACTTACACTGATTTTGTTTCGTGTGTGGGTGCCTTAAGAAGTCTTCTGCCATTGTTATTTTCAATTTCACTAGTACTTTGTACTCAGTAGTAAGTGTAAGATGATGAGCATATTAGCTTGATATATATTTTGTATGCTTTCCCATTTATTTATTTATTTTTGTGGGGGGGTGGGGGGGGGGGGGGTGGAGGGAGAAATCCTGTATCAGTAACTTGGTGACATGTATGCTACATTAATACCACTTAGTTGCAAGAACCAATCAGCCTATTACAGACTCACCAAAACGCCATTTTCTGACATGTTCCACACCCACAAGAATCATCTCATTTTTTGGGTTTATGGAACGAAAACTGAATCTAATCTAATAAACTAATTGTGTGAATCTTGCTTCTTGCTGCCTAGTTTGCATAAGTGTGGTGTTTATTAGCTGTGCACATATCTACAAACAATAAGCAAATCTTCCAGTGAGTGCCACACATTTTTTATAGATCCAGAGCTTTTATGCTCAGTAGGCCTATGCAATTTGCATAAGACTTGGTGCTTTGAATACTGGTCTTTACTGTTTTCATTATTTTCCCGAGTGACATTTTTATTCAGACATTCGCTCCTCATTTGCCATTAGTATGTATAAGGTGGACTTCAGAAAACCTTGTAAACGATTGTAAGAATTCTGTGCTGAGCATCTCCACAATGATGGGTAATCAAATGAATCTACGTGCAACTTTCAGAAACAAATACAATTTTAAAGAGTGGGCCGAATTACGCTACTACCGTCTAGGAGTTTTAGGAAACAAACGATGATGATTTGTATGTATATAATTTCATATGCTTCCAAAAACGCGGTAAACAGCTTCATATACAGATAAAGATGAACGTTTAATATAAGCAGAACATTGTAAACAAGATCAAGAAAAGCACAATAGGTCTCCAGAGCATTAGCTGCACAAAAAAATTAAAATGCAGCACGGACAAAATGCCGCTTCTTGCTTAAGGTATCGGTAGTCTCGTTTCGGAAGTAGTGACGGTATTAAAGGGGTGTTTGGGGGTGGGGGGTTGCAAAATGCTTCATGGAATTGTAGTAGCTGGAAAATATTCCTCTAAGTTTTCACACCATGCATGTTAGATTTATTCCTCAGAAATGTCTGCGTATTGCCAAATGCAAGGCAACCGAATGACATTTTTAAATGAAAATTGTTCTGCAACATGCTTGTCAGTACACTCTGAATTGTTTACAAATTCAGAATAATTCTCATAAGTACTGTGAGCAGCACAAATACTTACGAAGGACTGCTTATACGTTGAAAAATGTTTCTGCAAACATTAACTAAATAAATTCCTATATGATCTCCATCTGATAATCAAAACACTTCAACGTCAATTCTTTCATGCAACATCTGTGCTTTCACGCCCCCATTAACAACTCTGATGTACGTACCGATTAGTAGCGTCTTTGAACAGGATTGTGGGCAGTGATGGGCTAAACTGCGATTTTCCGATATCAGTGATTTCTGTGAATGCTACTTTTCAGTATCTGTTATTCTTAACTGTGATTTGTCGCAGTTAAGAATCGCAGTTAAGGAACCTAAGTCGCGTATCCCTCCGCCACTGCTACTTCTGCTACTTCCGCGATTTCTGCGACTTCTGCTACTTCTGCGACTTCTGCTACTTCTGTGACTTCTGCTACTTCTGCGATTTCTGTGACTTCTGCTACTTCTGCGATTTCTGTGACTCCTGCGATTGCTGCGACGTACCACCGTATGAAAAAGTTACATCTGTCCACACAGAAAATTGCATCTCAACAAACCTGTCATTGGTAAGTATGTTTTACGTTTATTCTTCCGTTGGCTTTAATTTTGTATTAAAGAAACAACTGTGAAAATATTAATAGTGTAATTAATATGTAAGTAGCCGCACAGTACCGTAATAGTTCGTGTTTAGAAAATGAATTCTAACATATTGTTATGTTCATAGGTACCTGAACTACATTTCAGTCACTCAGTAAAGTGATAATTCAAAATATCATTGTCAACAGATCTGAAGAAATTGCCAGTCTTTAGACCGTTTTCGTAAGACGACAGGTTAGTTTCTAAGCGTTTTGATGGACTTAATTACTTCAGTGAGATCGTTCTTGCGAATGTGATATAGCAAATATTAGCAAATGTGATATAGCAAATATTAGCAATCTACTCTGTCAATTATATTGCTAGTAATTAGTGACAGCAAAAATTGTTTAACAATCCTTGTGTTTTTGCAGACGCAGTTCTGACTGATTACTGGTTGCTGTACATATCTATCCACATCAAGGCTGTTGAGAGAGACTCGTGAAGATTCAAGACAGCTCTTAGAGGATTTGCAGTTTAAAAGTGAAATAATTATGAAATAAGTGTATGACTGATTAAAGTGTTTTATTGAAGTTGTTGTGCGATTTTAAAGGAATAATAAATGTTAAATACATTGAGTGAATAATAAAAATCTCATTTTCCACATGTTAAGCCGTCCTATACCCGTAATTTTCCGCCACTTATTTATTGGTAAACACTTGTTGGAGAGTGACATGCCGCCCCCCCCCCCCCCCCTTTCTCCACAATCTTGGTGTGACACTGACCTGTAACATATCCCGAAGTCTACAATATGCATTTTGAGGCTGTTGATATGAAAGTGGGAAGTACAGATCTTCCAGTTAAATCAGGAATAGCTTAAGTGCATTACTTGAAAGTGACACAGGAAAAGCTTACTTATGTAGGTGGTAGTAGTGTCGGCAAAAAGTTCTTGTGTGTGAAGTTGCCATGTAGAACACCAGGTGTAAAACTTTTCTCCCGAGTCTTGAACTGTGAGGCATTCATATGACTGTTTTCATTTCTCTACACTTATACAGATGTCTGAGTTCTGCTGTGTTAACATTGCAAAGTCCTGTAGGCATGTGGAGTATTAACCAAAACTGTCATATTGGAAGCAGAATCAAACACATTTGTTACGTTACTCGATATTTTCAGGAGAAAAAGGCAATGTCGCTTCTTACTAATATAATACATTCAGAGTCACAGCAGTATTTGACCAACCATAACTGATGCTGAATGTGCATGTCGTCATATAATATGAAGAGCTTATTTCAATAGTGGTACAAGTCCATTACCTACACTTTTCTGTCTATAATGCTTCTGAAATTAGTGATCCAAACAAACATAAATAAAGGCTCATCTCTAGCAAGAAGCCATATGGTGAATATTTCTGGTATCTCAACTGCAGATTTTTCAGCACTCATTTAACTTTACGACTCTATATCTCAAAATTAACAAAAATGGACTTGTACCACTATTGAAATAACCCCTTCACATGCACACACAGCACATCGATCTCGTGAGGCACAAGGCTCTCATAACGTACATACGTCGGTCAACAGATGACACTAGGAGAAGTATGTTAACTGCGCTTTTTAGTTGCTACTTGCGACTCTTAGTTGCGATTTGTCACAGAAATCGCAGTTTGACTCGGTAGCGAATAGCGTAGTATGAACTTTGCTCAACAGATGGCAGTGCTAACTGCGCTTTTTAGTTGCTACTTGTGACTCTTAGTTGCGACTTGTCACGGAAATCGCAGTTAGACTCCATAGCGTATCGCAGAGATGGACGTAGTACGAACTTTGACCCACAGATGGCACTGTTAACCGCGCTTTTTAGTTGCTACTTGCGACTCTTAGTTGCGACTTGTCACGGAAATCGCAGTTAGACTCCATAGCGTACCGCAGAGTTGGACGTAGTACGAACTTTGACCCACAGATGGCACTGTTAACCGCGCTTTCTAGTTGCTACTTGCGACTCTTAGTTGCGACTTGTCACGGAAATCGCAGTTCGACTCCATAGCGTACCGCAGAGATGGACGTAGTACGAACTTCGGTCAACAGATGCCACTGTTAACCGCGCTTTTTAGTTGCTACTTGCGACTCTTAGTTGCGACTTGTCACTGAAATCGCAGAAAGCAGTGCTAAATTCGACCAATAGATGGCTCACGTCTTTCAATGTGAAATACTACTTGCGACTGCTAACTGTGACTGAAATCGCAGTTAGATTCTGTAAAGTTGCTACTGTGATATCTGTGACTTCTCAGTCACTGTGATTTCTAACAGATACGCGATTTCCTGCCCACCACTAATTGTGGGTGTTTCGCTTGTTTTGTGTGTATGAATGCATGTAAACAATTTCGAAGTGCGCCTTGATTTTGAAATATGTATTTTCGTCAGGGTATTCATAGAACGTGATTAAGTGGGCCTAATCAGAGTAAAGTTAGTTTTGCAGCTCTGACAACCATGTGAGTATTGTTTACTAACTAACCTGCTTAATATTTCAGAATCCAAGTAGGCTTATTTATTTTCTGTAGGTACATTTGTTCATTTTCTAATTTAGAAAACAGCGAAAAAAATGAAAAGACGTACGTGATCGCGGAAAAATAGTAGATAACTGTCGTGGTTATGGCTGCAAACCAAACCAAGAATCTAAAAAGGAGAAAATATTGCGACTGGAGCTAGACAACTATGAACTCGCAAATGCTAGCACTTATAATTGTGTACGTTTACACTCTTAGAACTGTGTACATTTGCTACAACCTGTTGTTATCTATTCTGTTCAGTTGGGTTAGTGCAGTTCTGATGCTCAGGTGTAGGTCAGCCTGATATTCCTTCACTGTGTCATGCAAGCTGTGATAGAGTCAGTGGACAAGTTTTACAGCCAAAGAAGTCCCACATGCTAATAAATTACGAGTTCAGTAGAGCAGAAAGGATCATAAGAAGAAGACATGAAAGGATTATGATATGTGTGTAAAGTTTTCAGGTTTCCGTTCTTTGAGAGTTTCCACATATGTTTTGCATCATTCATGTTGTCATTGTCAGGAAAATGACGGCGGAAAGTCCATTAGCATATCAGTCTTGTCCCAAAATTTACTATAAATATTGATAATACTTTTGTGTAAAAAGCCCTAGAACATGATGTGGCTTCCATAAGAAAACAAAATGTGGTTACATAATACTTTGTGAAAATCTTTGTAACCATTGATGATTTTAGTACCCTTTTGTTTTTGTGCCTCTGATTTCTTCTTGGGAGGAGGTTTACTTGCAGCATATTAAATCTTTTAAATTATCGAGGAAACAGTATTGGGTCATTCCATGTCGGTTCAACCAGGGGCTCCAGCTCATAGTCTCAGATTTGACTGAAAGTCAGTACACTAATTCTACCATGTGTGGAACACTCGTGTACAAAGTATTAGTTTCCCCTGCCAATTAGTTCCAGAATTATGACTTGTGAAAAAATGTGGACCCAGCTTCAGATCTTAATAACTCTGGAACTATTCCACACAGTCCAGGGAAATTTTTACAACCCAGTAACATCCATTTAGAGAACACACTCCATGAATCAAAACACCAACAACATATTTCTGAGGGAAAATAAAAAATTCCAAAATGTGATTAAAATGTAATAGGCCTACATTAAAAGTTACATATTGTAGGTGCCCTCTATGCTAAATATAATTCACTGAAAAAGAGTATTAATTTTTTTGTGGTAAGCTTAATGTGGCCTAAACACACACAGAACTCATCATGCCCATATCAGTCACAAAAACTGAGTTACATGCACATGAAAATACAAAAATTTGAAAAATTACCTGAAAAACATGGATTTTAGAAGTGTGGTAGCACAAAAAGGACAAGTAGTATCCAAGCCAAATTTCACACACTGCATAAGTAGACCATAATGATATATATCTCAAAATTTCAGCATGTTATTGCAAAACATTTGTGTGCAATGGAAGTTGACAGAGATGTATTTGATTATGTTTCTTTTTAACATGATTTAGCAACTAATAGTGATGATGCAGACCTGAAGTTGGGTCTGAATATAGATTGCCAGATGTGGGTTTCAATTTCCGGGTCACGCCACCTTCTTTCACAAGCCATAATTCTGTAATTGGCCGGGGAACTTAAAATTTTGTACATGAGTCTTCCACACTTGGTAGCATTGTTGTGCTAAATTTCAGCCAAATCTGAGACTATCAGCTGGAACATTTTCTCAAATTGGTTGAATTGATATGGAATGACCCCATTACAGAAAATTAAAGACTCTATAATTGTGCTGTACGTAATAGTATATCATTTGGAGTCATAGAAATTCAGGCTAGATTGTGGTCATGAACAAACCCCCCTGCCTCCTCCTCCTCCCCCCCCCCCCCCCAAAAAAAAAAAAAAAAAAAAAAAAAAGAGAGAGAGAGAGAGAAGGGAAGGGAACGTTATTGGCTGTGGTGACAAGCTGATCAGTAGTGTAGCCCAAGGCGTAGTTTAGTTTGGAAGATGATGATCTGTTTTGGGTTGCTGAAGCCGATGAATATGCAAGGGCAGTGAAAGGTTGTTGTAACAGACTGATCTGTGGCATAGCCCGATGTCTACATTCATGCCATATTTGATGCACTTTGCCATATTTAATAAACTTTTTGTTATAAAAGCTAAAACTGCATGGAAGATTCAGAATATCTACATTGATGATGATGATGATGAGTCCCATACTTCTTTACAGAGCATAGGGGGGCGACGCGGGAGACCCGCGCCGCCTTACTAGGCAAGGTCCTAGTGGAGGTGGTTTGCCATCCTCCGACCATAATGGGGATGAATGATGATGATGAAGACGACACAACAACACCCAGTCATCTCGAGGCAGGAAAAATCCCTGACCCCGCCGGGAATCGAACCCGGGACCCCGTGCTCGGGAAGCGAGAACGCTACTGCGAGGCCACAAGCTGTGGACATATTATGTAATAGAAAAGTGTTCAACCACTATTTCAGTGCTAGACATTCATTGATTCATCTCTCTACTCTCATTGGTTACAAAAAAGTATCATTCTACTGTCTACGTGAAACTGGTGCATTGTCAACCCATGAGCAATAGAGGAACACCACTGACTACCACTAGCCCTGATCTAGACTCAAGTTGATATACATAAAAAAGATCAGCATTCTATCAGTTTTGACTGCCTCATTCGCACATTTTTCATTCTTGATGATCCTGTGCATTGATGGCTTCTTTATTTACAGCTCAAACTGGAAAATCCATTTTTCCTTCACACACGATAACATTTGTGAGTGAGTCTGATTGTTCTGTGAGTTGTTGCATGTCAGAGCATGTGTTCTTTTTATTGTCTTTTTGTTTCTGAGTGAGGTTTTGAGGACAGTTTTTGGACAAGCTTTTCTCGGGTCTATTGTGTCATGCAACATTTGCTCTACTATCTCTTTGTTAGTGTTAACCATGTCGGCAATCATTTAAATACTCCGACATTGACTGGCCTTCCCAACACATTTTTTTTTTAACTTTCTGAACATTTATTTCAGTTCTTGCAGTCGCAGGTCAGTCAGGATATTCATCATCATCAACCTTTCCCTGATCTTCAGAAAGTCATTTGTACCAACGAAAAACTCATGCAAGCGAAAAGTGTTATCACCAAACAGCTTCTTCAACACTTGAAAACATTTCAATGCCGATTTTTAATTTCACAAGGAATACTGATATCACTACTGCTACACAACAGTGTCATCTAGAACCAAGCCTCAAAACCAAACTGAAGCTTATAGAAAGGTGAAACACTAGTTTGTAGCACTGAAAGTGTCAATGTCGGCAGCATTCCAATATCAGCCTCATCCTGCATGATTTACACTGCCTCATTATTTAACTGTCACACCTTCTAGAGGCCAGCAACTGTAAATGTTTTAAACTTCCTTAAGTAATTAGAGGGAGATGTTAATGAAACTTTCTAGGAATAAATGGGACATAATTGCATTCTTTATAATCGAGAACACTTAGAGAGTTATTGATGTCCAGCTTTGGTTTGTTCCCCACAGTAACATTCCCAGTCAGAATAGAAGGGTACAGTATAACAGCTGTTGATCATTTGTGATAGTCAGTGAATATTAATTAAGAAGGAAAATATATAAAAACATAAAAGTAGGCTGTTCAGAGCAAATTTACAGAAAGAAAATTATCAAGGTCACATAGTAGATAATAAAGTGACTTCTTTCTAGAAAATATTCTCACAGTACTATTAATCAAGTTTTCCTATATGCCTACACCAAGTAAGAAACAGTTATCATTGAATCTCTTTCGGCCACAATCAGTTGATGATGGAAGTGATTGCTGTATCAAGCGGAAATCTGCAGACACCAGTATTTGAATGCTGGCCCATAATTTGATCAGAACCAAGGTTTGAGTCTTCCTACATGCCAGTCAGGAGGCCTGAAGGTGATGTAGTAAATCAGCGAAACTGATAGCCAAATAAAATAAAAGTTTTTGAAATTAGACAGCTGAAAAGTATTTGATTTGTCATCCTCTGCTGGACTCATGTTAAAACTTTCTGACTACATAGAGGATCATGCCTATCAAAGAGAGCACAACAGAATTTTGTCATGGCCATCAACCCATAACTGTACTTCTGCTTTGCCCATTTCCCCAAACACACAAAACCCAGTTGGGTATAAACGTTTGGTTGCCAGCAATTCTTGACACCAGTTACAGACATTGGAATGTGTAGATGTTCACCATTGTGTAGGGATGCATGAATCTCAAAATGCCCTGAACCCCCTTTCGCCCTAATAGACTGCAATAGGCAGCTACCACCACCATTGACACTCCAGCAACCAGTATCACACTGTGATAGATGCCAAGTGAGGATGCTGCTCTTCACATGTGATGCCATGAGGCCCAAAGGTTTCTAGATAGTTAACACCACCACATGAAATAGCCCATCTCATCAAACTACTTCAACCATTGTGGATATGTTTGATCTGGGAAATGCATATATGGGCAACAAATCTAGGTTTTTACCTACAGCTGGTGCTGTGTTCTCAGCAAATTGGTCTCCATCCATAGACAATGAAATGCTGAAGCTTCCAACATAGATGGGCTGAACTCTTCTGAGCTGTTGTTCCTGCGCTATTCCCCATGTCATAGCCACTACAAAGGGTACAGTTTCCATCCTTACAGTGGAGGCATCAGGAGACAGCTTTTGCTCCAACCAGAAGAGAAGGATGACACCATCAACTACATGCAGGCAGCTGATGTACAAGAGATGCACCACACACAGCATAGATATGGTCTTACCACAGGCCCACCATACCTCTGGCGCATTGAAGTTTCAGATATAGCTGCGACCAGCCATCTCATCAGTGGGACTATCATCGTTCATATGACTCTACAAATTCCACTTTGGTTTCCCAAAGTAGGGGACATGTGTGCTGTGTAAGTAATTCATTGCCACCATAAAAAAATTTTCCAAGTTGTGCCACGCCCAGGAAGTATGTCCACAAATCTACATCTCCATTGCTGTACAGGTTTCAACAATGATACCAACATCTAACATCACACATTTTATTGCCTTCATGAGCAAGAAACACTAAAATAAGGACAACAGATTAATAACACCAGGTTTTTGTAGACATTATATTAATGGTACATTTCTCACTTTTGAGATAAAGCCTTGTAGGAGGTCTGTAACCATATTGATGAACTAAACAAAATCTTATGCATGAGTCCCAACAACAAAAGTTTTGTGCTGTGTAAGGCTTACCCCATGTAATAAATGCTTCAGTGGCTCAAGGGTGCGGCATTGGATGATGTGAAAACTGCACAATATTTCATCAAAACAGCTGCTCAGAATTATTGACATGCTGCTGCATTGGCTTGCTAGAAAAGTGTCACTGCCAAGTGGTGGAGCTATAATGTCATTGTAGAGAAATCGTAGATTACATCGACATCCAGAGTCCCCTGCCAGGGAAATGGCATGTGTGGTGTAGGAAAATCATGGCTGCAAGTCACAGCCCGGACATTCATGGGCAGGCTGTTGGTGCTTAGTTCAAGTGTCCTGACTTCGATTCCTCATCTGTATTGACTCGTAGGATTTGTTCATATGGGGCCGACAATGCCTTAGTACTGCCAGTGCTGGTTTTGATGCCTTACTAAGTTGAAATCCCATGCCCCTGTTAAACAGGTTGGTATTTAAACATATTTCAACTACTTCTTTAATGATGCAGTCCTAGTACACGGAGGCATATGAAATTATCGTTCATGGCCCGTAAATCATGCTATCCCATGTCAAGATAGTGTTCAGCAATAGCACACTTTTCTGGCGAACTTAACCTGATGTGATGTCCACATTCATCGCATCTATCTGTAACAGTGCAACACTTCTGGTCACTGTGTGGTTTCCCACACTAGCACAGTATTTTGTCTATTCCGGCTCTCCTTAGATCTAAGTTGTCTTTAACAGAACCCAGAATCGTTTGCAGTCACACTGGAGGGGGGAAGATACACTTTATTTGATGTTTCTTGAATGGCCTGCCAATCTTAAAGGACACACTACAACATTAGGTTGAAAAAACATCCTAGTGGAGTTCATTTTTTCTGAGTTTTCTTGGGATTTATTGGGGTTTTCTTGAGATTTAGTTCACACTGGTTGAAATGCATTTCAAATCTGCTTAGCATTTCAACAAGTGCACACTAAACCTCAATAAAATCCAGAAGAAAATGGGGAACTCCATGAGGATGAAAGTCTCTTTTCTCCCCTCCATGATGTGATGAACAGAGATGTCACACTAGGTTAGGTCAGCTAGAAAGTGTGCTGTTGTTTAACACTGTCTTGACACAGGCTATATTTAGCACCAGTTATGGAGAGACAAAGATCTTTTCATCCTTCTCCACACATTGGGACTCCATCAGTAGAGAAGCAGTTGAAATACAAGGGTTGTTCAATAAGTAATTTCCCATATTTTTTTTAAAAAAAAGCCATTAATATACATAGACAAATGTCCTTGTTGGTGCTTCATGTTTGATGTTTGTTCTGTGCGCTGGTGAAGTTTCAAATGGTTCTGGCAGATGGCAGAGCTGTAGTAAAGCGTCAAAATGGCGTCTACATACAAGTCACATTACAAGCAGTGTGCTATTATTGAATTCTTGTGTGCAGAAAAATCGAATAGAGAAGACGGGTACCAACTTCTAGCGTCTTAGCTGCCAGCTGTGACAGCTTTGTGGAAGGACAGCTCTCGCAGAGCAACAGGCGTGCAGTAGGGCACAGTGGTGGAGGGTACACAGAGTGCTGACGCGACGTAGTCGATACTAGGCAGTTAGTAAATAATCCTACACTATAGTCACTGCTCAGTCTCCTGTTCGCCAACTTCCACCAATGGCAAGCAGTAAAGGAAACTTCAATGGAAAACGCCAATTTGTGCCAATGACAACATGCAATGCAAAGACCAGTGAAATGAACTCCTAATACCCCTCCTCCTCACCCTCACATCCAATGATAGCACTTCTCCATAGTATATAAGTATTCAAATTAGTGCTCATTCAGCAGTTAGCAATACACCCTGAGGAAGGCACCTTGCAACAGGTGCCGAAACGTCGGAATTTTACAGATGACAATGCACACTCAAACCCAGAAGAATTTTATTGACTATGACAATGGCCACGGAAGCCTACGTTTACATTTACATGAATTTCTCGTGTATTTGTGTTATACATTTTAAAGTTTCCACATTTTGGCATGTGCACTATATGAGTGGTGTTAAATTCTTAGGAAAGTGGTTTACATACTATCCTATGTTTTATGGCTGCTAGCAGGCCCAACATTTACATATCCAAAAGAACAGTAACCACATGTATACAATTAAGATGATGGCAGCCAGTGATTCCTTCAATACACATGCACACTGAGCTCAAACTCTTACAGGAATTGTTGAGTTGCCACGAGTGATGAGGGTAATGGGCAGGAGCATTACATCAAGTATTTTGTGGCATAAGTTGAGAATTTGGGTCTGAGAGTAGGTGTGCTGTAAAAACAGAGCTCCATGATCAGTTACACTCGGGATGTTCTGTCACAGCTACTGCCCCAGACAAACTGAATCGTGCAGATGCCGTTATTCATGCTGACTGGTGCATCACAACTGGACAATTTTCTCCACAGTTGTCGGTCAGCATTGGAAGTGCATCTGCAATGATCCACCCTACATCCAGACCTGGCACCCTTGGACTTCCATTTCTCTGGGCTGCTTAGAAATTCTCTATGGGGAACACACTTTGAAGATGACAAGAGTGTCAGTCATGCAGTGAAAACATGGCTACGCCAACAGGACAAGAGTTTTTACCATCAGGGAATACATGCTCTTCCACAATGTTGGCTTACAGCCATAGAACATGATGGAGACTGCTTAGAAAAATAGGAAATGAATAAGGCATGTTGATGTATATTGCCCCCAAATTCTGACTCTTAAAAATAAATATGTTCTGAGGGGAAAAAATGTGGCACCTTACTTATTGAACGAGCCTCGTGTGTATAACTACCGAACTGATTAACATGGACGCAGGATCTCAACTTAGCAATGTATGGAAACCAGGATTGGCAGTATCGAGGCACCGTCAGGCACAGAGGAATGAATCCAATGAGTCAATACAGGCATGGGATTGAAGTCAGGACACTTGAACTGGGCGCCAACACCAAGCCCACATGTACACTGGACCATGGTGTGCAGCTGTGCTTTCCCCATGTCATGCATGCAGAGACCATGGCCCATTTCTCAGGAAAGGGGCACTGGATGTCGACGTCCTCTGTGATTTGTTTACGATGGTATTATGTCCCCACCTTTTGGCACCTGCACTTTTCTGGCGAGCCAGCACATATATTCGTGAGCCACTGCACCTGAAGATCATGAGTAGCTGTCTTGTTGAAATATTGTGCAGTTTTCACTACATCATCAGACATAATGCCTGTGAACCACTGACGCAAGAAAACTTTTCACTAATTTGAAGCAGCAACCAGCAATAGCTATGGATTTAAAAAAAAAAAATTAAATGAAACTAATACTGGTTTTGGATTTATTTCAAATCCATCTTCATATGGCTCTTACAGATTTTCTGCTTGACTCTTATTTTTTTTTTTTTTTTTAGAAATTATTGGTTCTGTGCAATTGTGTATATTTCATGTGACGAATTCCTCATGTCAATAAAATTCCAGTCGGGGCACACATTTTCATCTCACTGGCCACTTGACCATCTTCTTCTTCTGTGCGAATGCACAAACGGTGCCCGAACTCATACGGGAATCAGCAACACGCCACGAGTAATGAGTATAATGGGCAGGGGCACTACGAATGTAGTGCGGGACAATACATTGAGAATGTGGGTTTCGCGGGAGGCGTGCCAGAGATAAATCCCTGCAGTCGCACTATCCTCTGTGTCCTCAGTGGCTCAGATGGATAGAGCATCTGCCATGTAAGCAGGAGATCCCGGGCTCGAGTCCTGGTCGGGGCACACATTTTCATCTGTCCCCGTTGATTTATGTCAACGCCTGTAAGCAGCTAAGGGTGTTCATTTCATTGTAATTCAATTCTTCTGGGTTTGAGGCCGCATTGTCATCTGTGAAATTCTGACGTTTCGGTGACTGTTGCAAGGCGCCTTCCTCAGGGTTTATTGCTAACTGCTGAATGAGCACTAATTTGGATACTTATATACTATGGAGGAGTGCTGTCATTGGATGTGAAGGTGAGGAGGAAGGGTACTAGGAGTTCATTTTATTGGTCTTTGCATTGCGTGTTGTCATTGGCATAAATGGGCGTTTTCAACTGGAGTTTCCTTTATTGCTTGCTGTTGGGGGGAATCGGCGAATAGGAGACTGAGCGGCGACTACAGCATAGCGTTATTTACTAACTGCCTAGTATCGACTAGGCCGTGTCAGCACTCTGTGTACTCTCCACTGCTGTGGCCTACCGCACGCCTGTTCCTCTGCAAGTGCTGTCCTTCCGCAAAGCTGTCACAGCTGGCAGCCAAGATGTTGGAAGTCAGTACCCGTCTTCTCTATTCATATTGTCGGGTCACATGGCTATGTCAATAGCCTCTCTAATCTTCCTCTTCAAACTAAACAGCTGTTTCACCAGTACGCGAGCCTCTCAAAATTTGATCTTCATCCTGCACTGTTCCTGATGTTCTGCCACCGCTGATTTGTTGTATTGTTTGAAGCAGATTTATCTCTCGTGTTCAGTTAACCTTGTGCTTATTGGATGCCGAGTCTCACCTACATACACCAGTCCACATTGGCACCCGATTTCATAAACTCCAGCAGCATGAAACTTGTCAATTGCATCCTTCGTCGGTCCCAGAATGTCTTTTATTTTGTTGTTGCTACGAAAAATCGGCTTAGTGCCCGCCCGACAGAGAATTTTGCCCAGACGTTCAGCAACCCCTTGTACATATGGTAGCACGGCGGTGTTCTGTGCTTCGTTCTGCATTTCCCTGTTGCCCTACTCCTTCTGTGCTATGGTTTTGTATATCATCCTCATGTTGTAGCCATTTGCTCCAGAAATGGACATGATGTTCTGTAGTTCAGCTTGCAGATTGTGTTCATCACTGATCCTGTAGCCTCTCACTGACCTACAAATTAGCAAAAGAATTGGCTCCGAAGCTTAGACATTTAGTGAGCCATATAGATTCATACATCAAGGACTCCACCCATTTTATAGCACTTTATCAGATACGGATTTGATGGTCAGTTTTGATGTGAAGTCTTTGTTCACGAGTGTACCCATGACTGACACCATGAACATCTTAGAGGAACGCATGGCACTTGATATCTGCGAGCTAGTGCGCCACTGTTTGTCGACCGCCTATATCAGGTGGAAAGGGGATTTTTATGAGCGGACAAACGGTGTACCGAGCGAGGTGGCGCAGTGGTAGCACACTGGACTCGCATTCGGGAGGACGACGGTTCAATCCCACGTCCGGCCATCCTGATTTAGGTTTTCCGTGATTTCCCTAAATCGCTCCAGGCAAATGCTGGGATGGTTCCTTTGAAAGGGCACGGCCGACTTCCTTCCCTAATCCGATGAGACCGATGACCTTGCTGTTTGGTCTCTTCCCACAACCAACCAACCAACAAACGGTGTAGCTATGGGTTCCCCTCTTTCACCGGCCGCAGCAGACATTTTTATGGAAGCGTTCGAAGAAATAGCAGTCCAGTCTGCACCATTACACCTAGAATGCTGGCTGTGGTTTGTTGATGATGCCTTTGTTATCTGGCCACATGGAGAAGAAGAGCTTCAAAACTTTCACGAACATCTCAGCCAGCAGCACAGCAAAATTCACTTTACCGTGGAAACAGAAAAGAACGGGGTATTGCCTTTTCTCGATGTGGAAGTTTACCGTAAGTCAGAGGGGATGCTTGGACACAGAGTTTATAGGAAGCCCACCAACACGGACAGGTACCTGCATGCATCCTCCCACCACCATCCTACGCAAAAGAATTCAGCCCTGCAAACCTTAACTAAGAGAGCCTACAGGATCAGTGATGAACACAACCTGGAAGCTGAACTACAGAATCTCATGTCCATTTTTGTAGCTAATGGCTACGACATGAGAATGATACACAAAACCATGACGCCGAAGGAGGAGGTCAACAGGGAAATGCAGAATTAAGCACAGAACACCATTGTGCTACCATATGTAGAAGGGTTTACTGAACGTCTGCACAAAATTCTCCGTTGGGCAGGCATTAAGGCGATTTTTCGTAGCAACAACAAAATAAAAGACATTCTGTGCTCGACAAAAGATGCAGTTGACAAGTTTCATGCTGCCGGAGTTTATGAAATCGGGTGCGAATGTGGACTGGTGTATGTGGGTGAGACTCGGCATCCAATAAGCACAAGGTTAACTGAGCACGAGAGATATATCCGCCTCAAACAATACAACAAATCAGCGGTGGCAGAACATCAGGAACAGTGCAGGATGAAGATTGAATTTCTAGAGGCCCGCGTACTGATGAAACAGCCGTTTAGTCTGAGGAGGAAGATTACAGAGGCTATAGAAATAGCCAAGCAACACGACAATACGAATAGAGAAGACGGGTACCAACTTCTAGCATCGTAGCCACCAGCTGTGACAGCTTTGTGGAAGGACAGCTCTCGCAGAGCAACAGGCGTGCGGTAGGCCACAGCGGTGGAGGGTACACAGAGCGCTGACGCAACGTAGTCGATACTAGGCAGTTAGTGAATAATGCCACACTGTAGCCGCTGCTCAGTCTCTTGTACGCCAACTTCCACCAATGGCAAGCAGTAAAGGAAACTCCAATGGAAAACGCCCATTTGTGCCAATGACAACATGCAATGCAAAGACCAGTGAAATGAACTCCTAATACCCTTCCTTCTCACCCTCACATCCAATGATAGCACTTCTCCATAGTATATAAGTATCCAAATTAGTGCTCATTCAGCAGTTAGCAATACACCCTGAGGAAGGCACCTTGCAAGAGTCGCCGAAACGTCAGAATTTTACAGATGACAATTCGGACTCACCAAGAAGAATTTTATTGACTATGACAATGGCCACGGAAGCCTACATTTACATTTACATGAATTTCTCATGTATTTGTGTTATACATTTTAAAGTTTCCACATTTCGGCATATGCGCCATATGGGTGGTGTAAAATCCTTGGGAAAGTGATTTACATACTATCCTATGTTTTATGGCTGCTAACAGGCTCACCATTTACATATCCAAAAGAACAGTAACCACATGTATATAATTAAGACGATGGCAGCCAGTGATTCCTTCAATGCTCATGCACACTGAGCTCAAACTCTTACAGGAATTGTTGAGTTGCCATGAGTGATGAGGGCAATGGGCAGGGGCATTACATCAAGTATTTTGTGGCGTAAGTTGAGAATTTGGGTCTGAGAGTAGGTGTGCTAGGGTAATCCGTGCAACTGTGATGACTAATGTGTGTGGATGGCTGAGTGGTCAGTGCATCTGTATGTGAAGCAGGAGACCCAAGTTCGAATTCCGGCCGGGCACAGATTTTCAACTCACCCCATTGATATAATGCAGTGCCCACTGGCAGCTAATATCTTCAATTTCTTTGTGTCTTGATTCTAAGTGGTGGCAGGATCAAAATGTTGCCTGTTCTTTCAGACATGTCCGAAAGAACAGACACTACATATGTGTAATTAAGGTGATAATTGCCAGTGATCCCTTTGGTGCAGATGCACACTAAGTTCAATCTTGTATGGGAATCGGCTAGATTTCACGACTAATGAGGCTAATGAGCAGGGGCACCACATCAAGTTGTGTGCGGTATAGGTTGAGAATTTGGGTCTGATGGGAGGCGTGCTAGGGTAGTCCATGTAGTTGTGGTGACCACTGTGTCTGGATGACATAGTAGTCAGCGCATCTGCCTAGTAAGCAGGAGACCTGGGTTCAAATCCTGATACAGCACAAATGTAAATCAGCGCCCACTGGAAAACTAATGTCTTTGATTCCATTGTATCTTGGTTTACGAAAGGATTTTTCCTTCCTTCTAATACACTCCTGGAAATGGAAAAAAGAACACATTGACACCGGTGTGTCAGACCCACCATACTTGCTCCGGACACTGCGAGAGAGCTGTACAAGCAATGATCACACGCACGGCACAGCGGACACACCAGGAACCGCGGTGTTGGCCGTCGAATGGCGCTAGCTGCGCAGCATTTGTGCACCGCCGCCGTCAGTGTCAGCCAGTTTGCCGTGGCATACGGAGCTCCATCGCAGTCTTTAACATTGGTAGCATGCCGCGACAGCGTGGACGTGAACCGTATGTGCAGTTGACGGACTTTGAGCGAGGGCGTATAGTGGGCATGCGGGAGGCCGGGTGGACGTACCGCCGAATTGCTTAACACGTGGGGCGTGACGTCTCCACAGTACATCGATGTTGTCGCCAGTGGTCGGCGGAAGGTGCACGTGCCCGTCGACCTGGGACCGGACCGCAGCGACGCACGGATGCACGCCAAGACCGTAGGATCCTACGCAGTGCCGTAGGGGACCGCACCGCCACTTCCCAGCAAATTAGGGACACTGTTGCTCCTGGGGTATCGGCGAGGACCATTCGCAACCGTCTCCATGAAGCTGGGCTACGGTCCCGCACACCGTTAGGCCGTCTTCCGCTCACGCCCCAACATCGTGCAGCCCGCCTCCAGTGGTGTCGCGACAGGCGTGAATGGAGGGACGAATGGAGACGTGTCGTCTTCAGCGATGAGAGTCGCTTCTGCCTTGGTGCCAATGATGGTCGTGTGCGTGTTTGGCGCCGTGCAGGTGAGCGCCACAATCAGGACTGCATACGACCGAGGCACACAGGGCCAACACCCGGCATCATGGTGTGGGGAGCGATCTCCTACACTGGCCGTACACCACTGGTGATCGTCGAGGGGACACTGAATAGTGCACGGTACATCCAAACCGTCATCGAACCCATCGTTCTACCATTCCTAGACCGGCAAGGGAACTTGCTGTTCCAAAAGGACAATGCACGTCCGCATGTATCCCGTGCCACCCAACGTGCTCTAGAAGGTGTAAGTCAACTACCCTGGCCAGCAAGATCTCCGGATCTGTCCCCCATTGAGCATGTTTGGGACTGGATGAAGCGTCGTCTCTCTCGGTCTGCACGTCCAGCACGAACGCTGGTCCAACTGAGGCGCCAGGTGGAAATGGCATGGCAAGCCGTTCCACAGGACTACATCCAGCATCTCTACGATCGTCTCCATGGGAGAATAGCAGCCTGCATTGCTGCGAAAGGTGGATATACACTGTACTAGTGCCGACATTGTGCATGCTCTGTTGCCTGTGTCTATGTGCCTGTGGTTCTGTCAGTGTGATCATGTGATGTATCTGACCCCAGGAATGTGTCAATAAAGTTTCCCCTTCCTGGGACAATGAATTCACGGTGTTCTTATTTCAATTTCCAGGAGTGTAACAAGTTTCATTGTTGTTATCTTCAGATCTGTGCTATAAAAACATTGTCAGTTGTTGTAGTGCAAATGGAATACCATGACACCAAGGTATTTCAGGACACGTAACCTACTTATTGTCCCAAATGCACGCAGCTGATGACACAACCACCTGCAAAACAACCCACACATTACGTCAGCATGCGGTAAGACTCCCCTAATGACTCATCAATGCAGCATTGCTTCAATCAGCGGTGCATGCCATTACTGCCATATAGTAAAACAACTCATCATGAGAATGCTACAAATACTCAGGCCCAACGGCCTGCCAGCATTGAAGTTCAGGAAAGAGTCAGCCAAGGAGTGAGTGTAACTGCTTGTGGGTTCCTTGTTTCTCTTGTTCTTGGTTTTGTGTCCATCCTCTTTTCTCATATTTATATATCATAGACACTGTTGTAGTCCCAGGAAATGTGCGAGGGACGATCCTATGAAACCTGTTCTGTGCTCTCAATCTAACATACTAGATCATGTGACTTCATGTACTGAATCGCACAACACAGTATCCAGAACATTCTAACAAAGAGGGTATTATGCCAGGCATATAGAGAAAGTACTTGGCTATGGTGTGGCTAACCTTGGATACGAGGGAAGTGTAGACAAGTTTAAATAGTTATAAATTTAAGAGTCCTCCAGGGATACTCTGTCAGATATGTGAGTTGATGTCTATAGAGAGTGTGAGTCTGGAGTTTTTCAACTTCCTTTGTGTTTCCGCACTTTACTACTTCTGCTTCTGTGATCCTTTTGTCTAATTAGGTAAGTAAAATCTCTGATGTAGCGTAGACTAAAGCCTCAACAGATATTACACCATTGCATCAGCATCTCATGGTTAAACTTCTTGTCTTTTTGTGATGCAACATCAGATTCAAAGCTGTGTAGTATAAGGCTGAGAAACCATATGGATGTGAGATGGGTCATTGGCCATGACATCATTGCTATACACCCAGTTCTTTGAATTAAGCTGGCATGGTAGCAGAGAGTCTGCCTGAGATAACTGTTGGAACCAGTGCAGGTGATTATAATAGGAGAACTTTGTAAGACTTGAAGGGAAAAAATGTGATGAGGAGAAAGTGCTAATATGAGTTGAAATAAGGTAGCACAGGTTGGAGCTGAAAGAATATCTGTGATTAAGGAGTTGATGTTAGATGGCACAAGTTGAAGCTGGTAGAGCACCTGTGGCTGATGATCAAGTACATCGGAATATTGTAGAGCTTAAGAAGCGTGACAAGGTGAGCAGTTCTCCCTGCAAAGAAAGGTGAAATTTAAAATTTGATAGATCACAGATTCTTCTTGTAAATGGTTTATTTTAAGTCCTTCTGGCTAAATTCGTGTTCTTGTGGTTTAAGTAGCTGATTTTAAATAATCAGTTAAAAGCATGATGTATGATGTGGGGAGTATAATGAATATGATATGTTGATGAATATAGGTGCATATTTGAAGAGAATATTAGTAGATACGAGCAAGTGTACAATTGTGTAATTTTCGATGCTTTTAGATAGATCAAAGCAGTTAAGGTGAGAGATAACATAATTCTAAAAACTTCCAGGAATCCCAAAACTATATCCCTTTGAGTTGGTTTAACACTACTGCAGAATGGATGAGTGAATTTTGTGGACTGTCTGTATTTTATGGACTAGCTTTGTCTAAAGACTCCCTGGGACCATATAGAAAGTTTCACATGAAGCAGTAAGTGGACCCAAGTGTAAACAGGTGGCACGAGTAACCATTGGATTCAAAGTGTATATCAGCTGTCTTAGTATGTGTTCACAGAGTATATACATAGCTTTCAGAACAAATCAGTGCCCAGAACTATAAAAACTATAGAGAGACTTGTCTTCCTTAAATGGATCTGAGTGTAAAGTCAAAGGGCGACACCTGATAATGAACATGTCTAATAATGACACAGTTTTATATGCAGTAACTGTGTTAATTAATTTTTTTTATTTACCACAGATCTGAATTTAGCCCACACCAAAATGATTTACAAAATGAAAATAATGATTTTGTTGCAGTCCAGACTTAAGAATTTATTAATGGAATGTGCACTGTATGCTGCTGTTGTTGAGCTTGTGATTGTAATTCAACAATCTTGTTATGTCTCAGTGTTTGAAGCCTGCAGATGCAGAATGAAAAGATATCCTTACATGGGAAGCCTCATCATCCGTGCTTCCTGGAACGTGGAAAATGAAAGATGTGAGTACTGTTTCCTTTTGTTCTTCATGTGTGATATAAGAATAATATTTTTAATACAGGATTTACATGAGTGTATTGACATTCATCATTTACATTCATGATACATTCATTCATCTTGTATACACGCTAGATGAAATACATTTAATCTAAAATGCTGGAAAAAGTTGGTTCCTTCATCTGAAGCATGTACTAAGACCGTAGAAGAAGGAATGTTATAAAAAAGTAAATGTTTTATGTTATTATATAAGTCACACTTTGTTATTGTAGAACGGCACTCAGAAAGCAGTGAGTGCTGGTGGCTGATCCAAATTTTAGGAATATGCAACAACATTTTCATTGATTTTAGGAATAATTCTACAGTGTAGTTCGTGCTTCTTGGAAAAGCTCCCTCTGAGGAAGTTCTGCTTCTCTAAAATGGCAGTACGAGTCACAAAACCCGAGTGGTATTTTTTTTTTTTTTAATGCTACAAAATCATTTGTTTTAAAGAAACTGTTACTGCCTTGCGTGGGGCCATTGTCAGCAGAACATGCTCACAGAACTCTGTAATATTCAATGACAAATATTTTGAACAGACTGACGGAGTGGCTATGGGGAGCCCCTTGTCCCCAATAGTCGGCAATCTTTTTATGGAAGATTTTGAGGACATGGCGCTGAAGACGGCGTCCTTAAAACCAACCTGTTTTTGGAGGTACGTTGACGATACGTGTATGGTGTGGCCTCATGGGAGAGAAGCTCTTAACCGCCTCCTAGATCATTTTAATTCCCTGCATCCTAGCATCAAGTTTACCATGGAGGTGGAAAGTGATGGAAAGCTTCCGTTTCTGGATGTTCTGGTGTACAGAAAGGATGGTGGAACACTGGGACACAGTGTTTATCGAAAGACTACGCACACGGACCGTTACCTACATGCTTCTAGCTGTCATCCATCGTTCCAGCAAACGGAGGTCATGCGGACGTTAGCGAGAAGAGCTTATACCATTTCAGATGGAGAAAGCTTGACACAGGAATTGTGTTCAAGCAGAATGGCTATACAGATGAACAGATCCGTTGTGCTTTCCAGTTTGGACCTTCGCCTGAACCACCAGAAGATACCTGCAAATCGGTGGCTTTTCTGCCTTTTGCTGGGAGCATTTCCTCGAAGATAGGAAGGATTCTGAAAAGATATCATATCAAAAGTATTTTTCGTCCGCCAGCCAAGATTAGAGAGCTCCTTGGCTCTGTTAAGGATGACTTGGGTTTGAGGAAGCCCGGTGTGTACAAGATCCCTTGCCACTGTGGGAAGGCTTATATTGGTCAGACAATCCGGACCATTCAGGACCGATGTGTTGAGCATCAGCGGCACACACGGTTGCTTCAGCCTGAGAAATCTGCAGTGGCGGAACACTGTCTCGCCGAGGGACACAGAATGCTATGTGACGAGACACAAATGGTTGCCCCTGCATCTCGCTATTGGGACTGTGTTTTAAAAGAATCCATAGAGATTCGTTTATCTGACAATCTTATTAATAGAGACAAGGGTTATCTTTTAAGTAAGACTTGGGACCCGGTGTTATCTGACATTAAAAAACACCGGTCTGTGGTTCGATCGTCGGTATAAAAATTTTTAATTTTTGACAGCGATATCTTGATTTCGCCTGTTTCCACCACTGGCGGCAGGGTATGTCTACTGTGCTAGAGGGCAGTCACGGCACCTTCTCGCGCACGCGTTGTGGGTCTTCAGCGGCCTATATAGGGGCCGCCGCTTGTGCTGGGAAGTCAGTTCCGGCGAGATCGTGCACCAGCACTCTCACCTGGAGATCGTGGCCAGTTGGACCGCGCAAATATTGTGTCATGAAGACGTTATGATCCGGCTGCATACCCGAGAAGAATATTATCATAGTCAATTAATGTTGTGGTTCCGAGGGTTCTGCTGACTTGTTTCCATTTTGGCAGCTGACCCTGTCGTCTTGTTCAGCTGTTGTGACTTCTGCTGTTACGTGTACTCGCTGTCAGTACTCCAACCAAACTTTGAACTATTGTTGATCTCATGCCGCTCTTAATAGCCAAATTTGATTCCCAATGCTCATCACTCCCTTTGATAACAGCAAAACTTGCATCATCTGAAGAAGACAGCTAAGTGGGTGATCAGAATATTGTGCATAAAATAGAAACAACTACTCAACAAAACACCCGGAAGCACACTATTAACCAAATACGAAGCTGTACCTCAGTCACTCACCCTATTTTTTACTTTACATTGTCTGCATTATCAGCACCACAATGGCTCCTCATCCTCCCCCCCCCCTCCCTCTCCCCCTCCCGGTCCCTCCGCTCACTCCCTCCCCACCCCCACCCCAACCCCCAACCCCTCTTCCTTCTACAATCTTTCCTACCACACATTATACTTTCATCTGATTTCCATTCTCATTCGTATTATTAACAAAAGCAACATTATAAAAGTTTTATATTGTATTTGTATGCCTCTTTCTTTGATAATATAGTGCTGCAGGAAGAAAGTTCTGAAAACATACATGACAAATACTGTTGCGTATTATGTATACATTTTGCTGCAGATAATCCCAGGTAGATCTTGGTATGCTGTAGGGATAGAACCAGATTCCTTTTTTTACTTATTTGTATTTATCACAATACGTATTTTGCCTTAAAAACAATATCTGAGTTGTTATACTTTTTATTAGTTAGTAACATTAAATAACAATATATTATTAAAATATTTTGTTTTCTTCATTTTGTACTGGCTGCATAACAGTCTTTCTATGTCTGCTGCTTAATCCTGTGGTGAGGGTAGTATTATAATATACATCAATAAATGAAACAAATTTTCCATTAATTAAGCAAAATATATAAACAATTTTTCTGCCGAGTGTCGTTTGTCATATAAATGTCTCCAGTAAAATTTGGTGATTTCTGTATCCTTTTTTGTGTGTATTAAACTTCATGAACTTCAGAGTAAAAGTAAACTGTCGTTGTGACCTAAATTAAAATTGTGTTGTTGTCTGCCCATCCTCCCCTCCCTTCCTCTCCTAGAAACAGAAACTGTGAGTGGAAGATCTGCAGCAGATAGGCACTTGGTGCAGGGAGTGGCAACTGACCCTTAACATAGACAAATGTAATGTATTGCGAATACATAGAAAGAAGGATCCTTTATTGTATGATTATATGATAGCGGAACAAACACTGGTAGCAGTTACTTCTGTAAAATGTCTGGGAGTATGTGTGCGGAACGATTTGAAGTGAAATGATCATATAAAATTAATTGTTGGTAAGGCGGGTACCAGGTTGAGATTCATTGGGAGAGTGCTTAGAAAATGTAGTCCATCAACAAAGGAGGTGGCTTACAAAACACTCGTTCGACCTATACTTGAGTATTGCTCATCAGTGTGGGATCCGTACCAGATCGGTCTGACGGAGGAGATAGAGAAGATCCAAAGAAGAGCGGCGTGTTTCGTCACAGGGTTATTTGGTAACCGTGATAGCGTTACGGAGATGTTTAATAAACTCAAGTGGCAGACTCTGCAAGAGAGGCGCTCTGCATCGCGGTGTAGCTTGCTCGCCAGGTTTCGAAAGGGTGCGTTTCTGGATGAGGTATCGAATATATTGCTTCCCCCTACTTATACCTCCCGAGGAGATCACGAATGTAAAATTAGAGAGATTAGAGCGCGCACGGAGGCTTTCAGACAGTCGTTCTTCCCGCGAACCATACGCGACTGGAACAGGAAAGGGAGGTAATGACAGTGGCACGTAAAGTGCCCTCCGCCACACACCGTTGGGTGGCTTGTGGAGTATCGATGTAGATGTAGATGTTGTCATGTGGAAAGTGTCACACACTTAACCTGACAGTTTCATTTAATTCCTTGTGACAACCACCTCTTCTGGGCAAATGCTCGTGGTGCTTATTATGGCACTTGATTTATGAGGTACATATGGTGCTTGGTGATGAGACTCCACAGTATTGAACTGATTTGTCATCAAAATAAATTCTGATACAGCCTTATGGAAATTTTGACATTATTACTGGAGTGAATTAAACAAATGAAAAAAAAAAAAAAAAAAAAAACTAGATGAATGCCCTATGCCCAGTGTAGTCTGAGAATATAAATCCTTTCTCTTGGGCTTATGGGCAGATGGACCCCGTGGTGTTGAGTAACAAAAGGAATATCTTAAAAAGTGGCACTTACACGTAATTTGAATTCACTGCTAGCCATTAAAAGTGAAACGCCAGAATAGATAGCACATAATGAAATTTCAGTTATTATGCATGTATGGTATAGTGGGAAGAATGAAGAATACATGATTACTTTTGAGGCTGATTTGGAGCGAGGGGGTGGGGATACAGGCTGTGAAATTTATCACTTAGAGCTGCCACCCCTGGCAGTAATAATGACACTAACCTGGCTGGGCATCTAATTGAAATGAGGTTTGATGACAGATATGAGTTCCTCACTCCATACTGATTCAGCTTTATGCAAGAGTTCATCAGTCATAGTGAAGGAGTACCAGTCTCTCAGCAACCCATGACAAGATGTTTTCAGTAGGTGGGAGAACATGCTGTCCAGGGCAACAATTGAATGACCTCTGTATCAAGGTAGGTGAGGACATCACGGGCAACATATCTTGCATTATCTTCTTGAAAGATAATATCACAGAGTATGTTAAACCACTGGCGTTAACACATCAGAAATTTAATGTCTACTAACCAGACTACTGGTCATGTGAACAAGAGGTGATCCTGTTGTATACACAATGGTACCATCACACCATGTACAGGGCTCTTATGACAATGATAAATACAAATTGGTAGAGTTCATTCTTCTCAAAGCCTCCACACATGGATATGTCCACCATGATCCTGTGTGCAGAACCAGAACTCAACTAAAAGACGACATGGTGCCATTGTTGTGTCCATTGTTGTCATTGTGTGCACTGCTGTCCATGTACCACTCTGCTGCCACATCAAGAGAAGCCACAACATTGGTCTCTGTGGTGACAGACTGTGGTGCTTAAGACATCATTGTACTGTCCACGTGGATGTTGTTTTGATGCAAAAAGTCTATTTCTGGACTCAGGTACATTATGTTGCTGTACGATACTGCCAGGCTGATCGAATAGCATGTCAGTTCTCTCGGGCACTAGTTGTGTGGAGGCTATTAGATTCTGTATGGCACTGAGTACTGTCCTCCTGAAACCATATATTCCATTGCAGCTTGATGGTCATAGGTTCATGACCTCTTTGTAGCAATATTGCAGAGCAATGAACTGCTGTCTTGATAGGCCAAGATCCTGCCACTGTCATATTTGACACATTCTGGTAGGCATTTCTCCTTCTTACATGAGATATAACATGATCTTCTCAAAATCAATTAAAACTGAAATGTGATTTCTGAATGAAAAACCCATTGTGTAATATTTCCTTATATACATAATGCACACAGCATTTTTCAAACATACTCCATGTGGTTCTGGTGAAATACTAATCATTTGCATATCCTATAATGATGTAGACGTCATGCCTATTTGACATTTGTTGCATGCTGTTGTGTAAATGTCACAGTGTATTTAAGAAAAAAGAAAAGGAAACATTGAAACCAAAAACTTTTTGCCAAATACAGTGTGTTAGTACACACTGACTGGAATTAAAGTCAACATACAACCTCTGAAAATAAGTGGATGAAGTCAGAATGGTGGATCGGGCAACATTGGCGACTCAGAACACTGCACCTGTGTACTGGCTGGTGTTGACAACCTGCCCCCGCTGTAGTTCTGTTGAGCATTGTGTGTGTTCCGTGTTAGACCTGTTGGACAAAGTGCTTGTTTAGTGCGTTGGTTCTAAACTGAGAACAGGATAATGGACGAGCAAAGGATCAATTTCAAGTTTTGTTTTAAGCTTGGCAAGACACCGAAATAAGTGCATGCAATGCTGGGACGTTTTTATGGAGATCAAGCACTGTCTATGAAGTGTGTGTATGAGTGGTTTACCCGTTTTTGAGGAGGCCAGGAAAGTGTTTCTGACAACCCCCATACCGGGTGACTGCCATCAGTGACAAAAACATTGAGAAAGTGAGGACATTAATCATTGAACGACTGCTGATTAACTGTGTGCATGATAATGGATGATCTGCAGATGAACCGTGAATCTGTGTGACAAATCCGTACCGAGGAATTAGGGAAGGGGAAAACATGTTATTGTTGTATGCCACATCACTTGATTGACAATCAGAAGCAGGCACGTTTAGAGGCTTCACAGGATTTTGTCAAAACAGTGGATGCGACACCAAATTTCTTGAATCTTATTGTCACTGAGGATGAAACCTGGTGTTTCCGGTACGACCCAGAAACAAAACCGCAAAGCATGGATGGCATTCCCCAACATCACCTCATTGTAAAAAGGTCAGAGCCAAAAAATCACGCATCAAAACGATGCTCATCACCTTTTTTGATAGTCAAAGCATTATCCACAAGAAATTTGTACCTGAGGGAATGACGTTGAATACTGCTCAGTACATTGAAATTTTGACCGTTTCATGCAACGTCTATGCAGGGTACGACCCCAGTACACACAACAAGGTTCCTGATTTTTTGTTCACAACAACACTCGCGCACACACACAGCCAATATCGTCAAACAGTTCCTGACAAAAAAATGGGGTGGTGCAACTTGAACATCCACCATACTCATTGCATATCAATCCTCCAGACTTCTTCCTAATCCCTCGACTCAAACTCGCTTTGAAAGGAAAGAGATTTGACTATATTCCTGACAGCCAGTAAAATGTGATATGGCTTTTGAACACCATTCCAAAGGAAGTCTTTGTGCAAAATTTCCAGGACTCATATCACAGAGTTTAGTGGTGCATAGTTACGCGGGTGACTGTTTCGAAGGACTGTAAGGTAACTGTAGTTCATAGTTCATCTACATTAATGTTACAGGACTATTCACCGAACTTTATTGTCGGAGGTTGTAGTTTAAACTGGCTTATTCTGCTTCCCAGAAAAATCATATGTCACATTATTTCAAAACCATTAATTACCTTAACATTAATTTTCAGGTGTTTGAATGGGCTGATGTATCGTTATCATCTGCATTTCTCACAAGTGTCAGACTTTCTGGTAGTAAGACACAGAAAGATGTGGTTGCAGAGTTGGCTGCAGCAGCTGGTGTTTACATACAGTGGGACTCCAGTGAGAAACCAAAATTGTCTGGCACATGGGTGAATATTTTAAAAGCACAAGTAAGAAAATTTTTCTTGGGAGGTTCTGTTAGAGAAATTAATGATGTGTATATTGAAAATTAATTTTCACCTCTGTTTTTCTCTTAGGTCATTTTCACTCGTTATTTATCAGAGACAACCAATCATGCTCTTGAACTAAGTCAGTGCACTAGTGAAGATTCATCAGTATTGACTGTTAATTGTAATCAAAGAAAAGAAGTAGCACATGTACCACAGAAACATGATTTACAAAATTTGCAGGTTTGTATTATTAACATGTCTTTAACAAGTTTGACATCAGTTATGCATTATTCAGTTTCTTCCCATTTAGCAAGTATTTATTAATTTTTTATTTATTTATGTCTGTTTATGCCTTGACTCACAACATGGTGACCATTCTGTTGGAAAAATTATTGGTCACTAATCTGAAAAAATAATTGTTTTACCTAGTTATATATACCTGGACCATGAATTTATGAGGTTTCAGTAAGTTATGTCAGCAGTACACAGAAACTTATTTGCCTGAGATAAGTTGCACTTCCTGTAGAACAGTATCTGTAGTGACACGAAACATACACATTTGCAATAAATTTAGTCTGTGAGACAAGTGATTAGTGTTGACTGTTCAGGTGGGCAGATGGCAGTGTTGCCGGATGTGGCTTATGGAACCCTATGCTTGCATTCTCTAGCAACAGAAACAAAAACCTTGACAAAGTGCAGGTCGTATATGTACATGTAAATTTATTTACAGTTCCTACTTGTAATAAATAAACTTAAAAAACTGAAAAGAGCTGTTTAGTATCTGATAGTACCATAAAGTTATTTGCAATCAACACCTGAAGACCATGCAATAGTCAGCCGACTGCAGACTTCACGATAGAAATGAAAATTATTTCTGCAAATTGTTGAATATTCACATTTCATTGCTAAATATTATAAGGTGTATACATCCCGGGAGATTCAGGAAAAACCTGGGAATTTTTTCATCCAGGAGAAAACCGGGAAAACCCGGGAATTTTTTAGAATTCCGGGAATTTTACAATGTTTTAGTTTTCAGTTAAATTTTTATAATTTTGACTGGTAAGAACTGATACTCTAACAAAGGATATTACTGTATCCCGCTACTGCAGAATAAAATTTCAACAATAAAACATAAACGAAAGAAAAAAAACTAAAATAACTTAAATTGCAAAGGAAATGCGCCATATACGACGATGACAACCAGTGCTCATGCAAACGTCTGCCAACAGCAAAATGTGTCAAAGGCTTTAAGAAGACTATGCAATCCTTCATATCAACAAATTGCCTCCGATGACCGTGAAGTCACAACTGCTTACATTAGATTTGTTTTAGCAGTTATGACTGGTCTCATGCGTATGCGCAGTTGAGTCACATTTGACTAGTAGATTCTCCTGCTTCTGGCTACAGAAATGTGGCTGTTGGCTGTACAAGCAGTCACAGCAAGCAGCTAGATGCTACCGGAAAAAGGGGGCGCCAAATTCATATTCTTGAGGAAAAAAACTTGTTTCACAAAGTGCTTAGCATCCAGTGCATGTTTGTCTATCAATCATTCATATGATTTTGAAACGCTTCCCTATTGGTTTTTGAACACATTTTAAGTTGCTTTCTGAATGAATCATAAGTTGACTTTTGAATGCTTGCATAGTGTACATGATGTCTCTGTCAGGAGAATGCTTGTCGCATCTAGAAATAAACTTTCCGCAGACATGAGGGGACGGGGCTATACGAGCTGAGCAGAGTAAAACCGAACGGATGAATGCCAATCGCTGTCTGATTCTGTGGTTGATTGGGTTTGCGAATGATCAGCATTGTTATAATTACTACTGAAATCCACAGATTCAGACTACCAGAATGGAAATAAAAGAATAACAGGTAAGAAAGATTACGTATTATCTTCTTGATGTATCCAAGAACATGAAATTTCTACAGAAAATTTGTGGCCAGGTCGCTGCACTAGTAAGGACTGGTTTACAGTCCCCGGCTAGCAGCCGCATAAGTTCTATTCTGGAATTAACGTGGAAAATGTGTTGTACAAACACGTAATAACGCCTAACCGGAAAATAATTGCGGGATAACAAAACCTGTGATTCTGTAAGGGTTAGTGAAGTTAATCGGTGAACAAATTTTGACAGTGGCAGGAATAGCTACAGAATTGGTGATGACAAGATTGTTTGTTAGAACGAGGAAGGAGAAGAAACGGGGACATCACACAAATTATGGAAGAGTAAGACGATTCCAAATTTATATAAAAATTTTGTAATACTACTTTTCGATCTCATGATTGAGAAACTGGTGTGTATGAATGAAATGTAAAACTATTTCCTAACATAAAGCTTTTTGCTTGTAGTAAGCCTAATAAGCATTGATATTGGTACTTCGAGAACTATATCCTGTCGCGTCTTAAAAGTGGCCATTTTTGCCAAAACAGTCTGGTTTATTTGGTGTGTGTTACTAAATTGCTGCAATATTAGAAAGGGCTATTTTCTTTTATCTAGCAGACAGTGACAAAATAGACGTAATCAGATCGAGAAAACACACCAGTCTTGGGTATTATTTGTGTTAACAGCTTCTTCAGTATTAGATAACGACATTTCGATTTTTCATGTAGCAAAACATTTGACACATTTTGATGAGGTAATAGATTCTTTCGCAGAAAGGAAAACATGCCGTGTAAAGCTGTAGCAAGATTAGAGAGAAAAAAATACTAGAAGTAAGGATTGAAGAAATGTGTAATATTGTGCTTATCTCTTGTCTTTATTGGTTTTATGTATCCTACATTTAATTTTATATCACACAAAACAGCAAGTTATTAGCTAATAGGCAATAAAGAGTGCAAATTTTATATATATATATATATATATATATATATATATATATATATATATGTGCCATAAAACTATATTCAGGACAGTGGAAATTGAAATGTACTGTGGTGTCTCTCCTGATCCCAGTCGGCTGGTTTGACAGCCTGCCCCTCTTTATATATATATATATATATATATATATATATATATATATAAAGAGGGGCAGGCTGTCAAACCAGCCGACTGGGATCAGGAGAGACACCATAGTACATTTCAATTTCCACTGTCCTGAATATAGTTTTATGGCATCCATTACAAAATATGCACGTTTCAATTTCACAGAGCGAAATACAGTGATGTGGAGCAGAAGAATGCTTTATGAAGAGGCGTGGCACTGCCCTTTGGCACACTTAAAACCAAATAATATTTCTTACGTTTCCTCGAACACATTTGTTTTATGTTTCAGACTTTTCAGAAAGATGTGCACTACAAGATGAACATATTTTTGAAAATTCAATTTTTTTTTTTGTGTTTCTTTTTAGTTTACTGCTCTCACGTCAAATGAAAACAAAACGGATATCTGTGGCTGGGAGCTATCAAGTGAATTAAAATACATTCACATAATTACGGAAGGATAAAATATGTCATTAGTTTCAGATTTTATTTTATTTCGACCTTTCTGAAAGTCAAGCATTAATTGCCTTGCGGAAAAATGAAGTTATTTTTGTCTGTTTGCTAAAGAAATTTGACTTTTATTAACCTTTTCCTGCAGAGGCAGTCAATGTATTTGAAATGAAGTGTTTAATTCCACAGTACTGGCTAGTTTCAACTTTTCGCTGCATTTCAAGTCCATGTTTTCATCTTCTAGCACGTATGGCATTATGCTATAATAAAGAACCAAACATGGTATAATACAGTACTGGTGCTCCAAGAAAACTTACATCCTGAAAACGACATTGGAAAGCTTAATATCAGGTCGAGGTATACTTCATTCGGAATCTCGACATACGAATGTGCGCATTAAGTATGCCCTTTAAATGTGCACATTTTAGTATGGTTCACGAAATTCCGATGCTCTTGGAGTGTCCTCTGATGTCTTGTTTCTTTTATGACATAATGTATGAACTTTCAATGTTTTACACGTACGTACATACAGGCTGCCTACGTCATGATAGCTGCTCAAGCATGATGTCGCCTTTTATCTGTGCTCTCTGGCAACTGCTGAAAAAAACCTATTTCTAAGAGGTCGCGGGAAAATATTGTGAATGGTGGTTTGAAAAGCGTTACTTTCAAAGTAAATATCCTTTTACATAAGTTGAACTATGTGCGAGAATGTACCATGAATTTATTAAATCGCAGATACACTCATTTAAAAATCAACTCTTTGATGATGAGCCATTTAGAAGAATTTCGAGCTGTGAAGATCAGACATTTATGTCATTATTAAAAATTTTACTTGTACATTTGTGTGATATATCTTACAGTGTAACAAGTGCAAAAAAGATCAACATTATATGCGAAAGCTTAGCTTCTCTTGCAGCTTATTAACCTTAGTGACCAATATTATATGTGAAAGCTTTGGTTGTTTTGTAGCAGCACTATGTATATTAATTTAAACTATTAACTTTCCCTGTTTCTGTGTTCATGCTACTTAACAGTGATGTTGCTGTTAGCTGACTACATCACGTGTCCTATGCTCTGAATATCCGCTGTCATCGGCTGGCAAGATCAGGTGACATGAGCTATGACTGGCTTACTAAAGCACATCGCAATCTCGATTTCAATGATTTGGAAAGTTGGTAGAGTTCCGATGTATACTTTCATAAAATGAAAATATGCAGTGTACATGTTGCTGCACATCAAAGATATTTCCAAAACGTGTCTTTTCCCCTGAGTTTCATTTTCTAAAGTGCCGGGAAATCCTACGCCCGTGTATAAAACCTTAACTATTCAAAGGATTTATAAGGGAAAATATACTGTCACTTAACACAGAAAAAGCCTGTTTTCACCCAGAAGAAAGTTGTATTTTTATCTGGGAAAAATCTGGGAATTTTTTCCTTGTCTGCGTATACATCCTGTATTAGCATTATTAATTAGTTCTGCAATGAGCAGCAGAATAATTTATCAGCATATTAACAGTTATAATCTAAAGAGAGTACTGATAATGTGATGACAGGTTAGTGATGTGCTCCCTTCTTACATTCCCGAGTGTGTTGTAGTTACATTAATGGGAGAACACCATTCGCATCACTTTCAAAATCTTGTCTATAATAGTCTTCTTCAGCACTGCTCGAACTACGACTGCTCCCTCCCAGATGTATAAATTTTTGACACATTCTTCCAGAATGTCTTCATTTTTGCCTGCATCTCTGATGAAACTTGCAGTGCTGTTCACAATTTTCATCGAGATCTCGCCTGTCTCTTGATTGACAACTTCCACAAGGAGACTTTCAGCTTTGCATGTGCTCTGTTTGAGAACATCTAAGATCATTTCTAGAAAAAAATTAACATTTATTTACAGATCATTAAAGGCTAGGCATTTTGTTGAATCACATTTGTTATTTTAGCAAGTAAATTGTGGATTTTGCACTAGCTGATAAATGTGAATGTTGAATTTTTTGGCATTACAGTTACAACATGTTATGTATTTCACAGTTATGTCAAGGTTGTTGGCTCGTACAACATCGAGGACGCTCTGATATGTTCGTGACATGTATGAGTGCATGTAGAACTAGAGGCAAGACAGTCAGAGAATTTGTAAAAGACCAGTTTGCACACTATTTCAGTTTTAATCATTGATCAGTGCCTTGGCAAAACTACTGTAAGGAATAAATATTAGATGATTGTCCTAACCAGAATAGGAAGAACAACTTGCTTGTAAATATATGTGAAATAAAAAAATCAAACTTTTTTTGTATAGTTTTTGTAGCTACCAACTCTGTGTTTATTTATTCCAGTTGCATTTCCTCACACTCTATTGCAGCAAGTCCTGTGGTAACTGCTAGTCATGACTATGTCTTCACACTCTTGTTTTTGTAGGCTGTAAATACATGCATATTTTTCATCGCTCAAGAATTAACAATACACTGTCCACATAATCCATGTTGCACATCAACACTGAAACCTTCTAGTCTGGAGTTCATCATGACTGAATGCTGCTTGAAACACTGCTTGTGTGATCACTCGAGCAGCTGAAACTTCCGCAGGGAAATAGGTTGGAGTGCATTCTTCTGCATGTGACCTTGAAGATGTGTCCCGCCTGTTCAGTGGTAGCATGAATTCCAGTGCTGTGTGCTCATCCTCATTTAGATGCTGCAGTTCTGTTTCTGCCACATTTTTTTACAGCTTGATTCCTTCTGGAAAAATCACACATGTGGCCATAATGTAAATATTGTTTCCTTTGCCACGTTCGCAGTGTGTGCCCTCATTGCCAGGCAACTTGCAATGGATGTGGCAAAAGGGGCACTTAAAATACGAATGTTTTTAGCAGTTCCACTAGAAACAGGCTCAAACTTGAGATGTGAGTTGGCAATCTATGGAACTGCCGACTTCTCATAACGAAGGTCAGAAAATGTACGTGGACACTTCAGTGACAGACTCCCTATGAGGTTACTTTTGGACCCTGGTGCATCTGTGTTGCAGCTGTTGCAAGAGATGAGACAAATGTTTGGGTCTAAAGACATCACTGTACCTTTACAAGGGAAATTTTCAGTTTTATTTACTTATACCCAAGCCATTCATCCACTATATTTTGTGGTGGTAACTGAATCCAAAGGTAGCAATGTTTTTGGGGTAGACTTTTTCTACACTTTTGGATTTACGGTTTGTGAAACAGTGTGTGCCATGTAATCAAAAGGGTCTTGGCACTGCCTTAAAGATTCTCTGTGATAAATATACCCAAATTATATCACCTGGACTAGAGAAGACAACTGATTTTGTAGCTCGTATCAGTCTTAAAGAGAAGGTGGTCGCACATATTTCCAAAGCTCATCCAGTGCCCTTGGCTCTTAAGACACCATCAAAGCAGAGGTGGATAGACCCAATCATGAAGAAGTGTTAAAGCCTATGCACCATAGTCAATGGGCCACTAATCTCAAAACAGAGCTGGATAGGCTCACTCATGAAGAAGTATTAATGTCTATTCTCCATAGACAGTGGACCACTAACCATCAACAATATGCAAACCTAACAGCATCTTGAGGCTTTGTGTCGATTTCAAAGTAACAACCAATGCACAAGCTGAGGTGGAAACTTACCATCTACCAGCCCTGGATGAATTCTTTGCGGAGTTATACCATGGCACTTTATTCAGTAAAACTGACCTCATGGAGGCATATTTTCAAATCCCCATTGGATGCAGCATCACAAACTTATCTGCTACTAAACATGCGATAATGCCTTTATTGTTATAATCTGTTATCTTTTGGAATCTCTTCAGTCCCTGCCATATTTGAGTGTTTTGTGTATCATCTACTACAGGACATTCCCAACTGTGCTATTTACCTTGATGTGTTTTTATTTATTTATTCTCACAGATGCAACTCTGTAGATCACCTTCACAACCTCAAGCTTTCGTTTTGGGTGCTGGCAACATCAGGACTTAAATGCAGCATGCCCAATTGCTCTTTTATGCAGTCATATTTAGGATTTAACCTCTAGGAAAATAAACTGGAACCAGCAAAGGATTATGTTGTAGCAATCAGTAAAGTGCAGCTCCTCATAAATGTCAAAGACTTACAAGTGTTTTTAGGTTAGATTAACTGTTGTGGCCGATTTGTTGCAGACCTAGCAGAATTCTTTTACCCACTGAACCAGCTGTGGCACCAAGGCATGTGTTTCAAATGGTCACCTGGCTTTCAAATTTTCCACACTTTAAAGGAGTTCCTTAAACAGGATCCATGCTAAATGACATAATATGCATGGTTCACATCTGGTAGTAGCAATTGATGCATCTGCCCCATGATATATGCACAGTCATCTCCCATTATTACACTGATGGCATCAAACACCCTGCCATGTATGCCTCCAAGACCTTAATTGCTTCTCAGCAGTGCTATTCTCAAATAGTGTGAGGCCCTTGATGTTATTCATGCAGTTGAGGAATTTAAATTATTCCTTTGTGGGCAGAAATTTCATCTTGTCATGTATTGTTGTCTGTTGTTCACTATCTTGACCCCAAGCATCCCCTACCAAATCAGACCACCCATTGCCTTCAATATCGGGCATCGTACTTGTCATTATTCTATCCACTATCAAGCAGTGACATTACACGCAAATGCAGACCCACTGTCCCAATTCCCCATTGGACCTAACCCAGCCACTGACAACAGGAATTGGTGTGTTTCTAGCTTGATTCAGATCTGGATCAGACTGTTTCCACCTTTCCTTAACATTTTGTGACGTAGTGAAGGGCACTTTCAAGAACCCGATAATTGACATCTTATTCACTTTGTACAACACAAATGGCCGGACATGCCTCCCAATCGAGAAATTCATTCCTGTTGATCAAGGCAGCACCAGCTACACCTAAATCAAGGCCTTCTGTTTTTGTTCTCAGGCAAATACCACTGCATCCTGCTTCCTCTATCTTTTCAGCCTTCACACTGCCCATCGGAGGGTGCCCTGGATGAAAAATTTGATGTGACTACGACTCTGGTCAAATATTGACTCAGACATTGCAGACCTGGTCTGCCAGTGTTCTGCCTGTCTGGCCCAGTAAGCAGCACCTTCCCAGTGGTTCTCTCTCTCTCTCTCTCTCTCTCTCTCTCTCTCTCTCTCTGACCTTATACTGTAAAACTACAAGAGCACAACCACTTATATTTTACTGGTCTGTTTTTTGAACTCGTGGTTGATCATGATTGATTCCTTTTTACACTTCCCTTTTGTGTTACACATGTATCAGGTCACTACTGATGCTACTACCATGGGCTTGGAAAAAGTATTTGCCCTTGAAGGCACACCATGTATCTCAGTTTCTGATAAGGGGATGGTGTTTACCTCCTGTGACTTCGAATGGTTTTGCACTCTTAATGAGATTCAACACCTTCACACTGTGCCTTTTCACCCAGTCTTCAAAAGCCATGCAGTGTACTATATCGCACCTTTAAAACCATATCCACAGGGAAATGATGTCAAAAACTGTATCTAATGCTCTCTTTAGCTTTCCAGCAGCTTACAGAGCTACCAAGATCAAAGGCTGCGGTCCAGAGGAGCAGCTTCATGGTTATCCTCACTGCACCATTTTGGTTATACTGCACTCGCCACTGGTACACATCATCACTAAGGTCTCTCCCTCCCAACTGGGCACTCCAGTCTGGGCGCATCAGTTTGGGCACCAGCCAACCTAGACTAATGAGACAATCTCCGCTCACCATGGGTTCGTGTTTTATACCATGGCTTCTGCCCACTGACTTCAGCACCACCAATGTAACGGTCTTCACTTCCAACATCCTGGTTGGCTTTCACCTGTTCCTCCACCCATGGTGGACCCTCTGGTTCCATCGAAACTTGTTGTACCTCAACTTTCCCCAGTGATGCCCATGGACACTGACCAGCTACCTTCCTCTGTGGCTTCTCCCCCAGACCGCACACTACTTGCATATTCTGCTCCTGTAGTTGCTGCTTGGGGATGGGATAGAAGTGAAGGGAGGGGTGGGGTGGGGTGGGGTGGCACCATCTGACATTACCATGGAAACTGAGTAACTGAAACAACATTTCTGTTGACCACTGAGGCACTTCTATTCAGTTGGTGCTGATCCTCAGCTGCCTTCTCTGATGGGATCACCCCAGGCTCCCGCATATAATCCGGCACCGTGAAGGCCTAAGTCAGTGTTGATGTGTGAAGTGGGGTCCACACCACAAGAGATATCATATTATATACAGTGTTATTCTCTATCTGTAACAGAGAGAAATGGCTTGTGTTGGACTTTGCTTGTTGGTTATGGGTGTAGATCACCTCTTACAAAATATCTGAAGAGGACATAGAGATACACACACACACACACACACACACACACACACACACACACACACAAAAGGTTTAGACGAAGGAAGGAAGGTTAGGGTTTAAAGTCATGTAAACATTGAGGTCATTAGAGAAAGAGCACAAGATCCGATTGTTTCAGGTATAGGGAAAGAAATCAGCCATGCCCTTTCAAAGGAACCATCCCAGCATTTGCTGGAGCAATTTAGGAAAATAACAGAAAACTTAAATCCAGATGGTTGGATGTGGATGTGAACCAAGAGCTGTATATAAGGAGAAACCAACCAAACAGGCAAAATTATTCATTTCTGCAGTCAAAATGAGCTGGTAATTATTGATAATTACTGAGACACTCTTTTAAAATCCTTCTTAAAAGAAAGTGTACATGAATTGCACCAAATGTTGGAAGATACCAATCAGACTACATTTGAGTTAAACAGAGGACTCAGGTTAAAACTCCCCAGTCATCTATGACCAGATCTAGACTGTGATCATATACTGTTGTTAATTAAATGCAACGTCACATGAAGAAGAACAAGAACAATCTAAGTCATTGGCATCTAGAAGGAGTGGAAGAGGAAACGAGGAAGACTTTTCTGGAGGAACAAAGGAAGCAATAACCAGTAGTTACCAGTATGGTGATTAAAATTAAATAAAGGTTAGTATAATTGAAATAGTGAAGTAAGTGAAATGGAAAATAAAAATGGAATAAAATAATACAAATGAACTACAGGAAAAGAAAACCAGACATAACTGTTCAGTATATGTAATCCTATTGATATAGTAAATTTGCCAGAGGATTTCATAATAAGCAGAATAATAACTATGTTTACAACAGCATAGGCAGTTAATTGCACAAATTACGGGTCGCTGTTCATTTCATCCCATGTTTATAAGGTACACCTGAATATATTTAAAACAAATAAATAAAATACATGAGTTTTTTCACAAAAATAGACTTATACAAAAAACGAAATTTCCAGGAAACACATTTTATTGAATTATTTGAACAGTATATTTCACAAGTAAACTCTGGATACATAATACAATGATGGAAAAACTTTTCTATGCACTTTCAGTTGCAAACAGAAAATGTGAAAAAACATGATTTATTCCAAAACTTAAAATCGACAGAGTGATTATTTTGTAGCAGTAATGCCCTAGTTTAATGTAGTGAACAAACAGTAATTCAATAAATTGATTGATTATGGAACTGTACTTCATTATTTTCATTGTTACATTCACTGCTACACTCTAGGGCCTTCTCATAGAACTCTTGGGCTTCTGATGATGTAGTAACAAATGTCTCAAGTTTCTTTACACTGTCAGCTTTTTTTGACAGTCACATGGTTTCTAGGTTTTCTTACAGCTGATTGATCATTGTACTTGAAACTGTCTCTGTTAGTTTTCTTCACTTCAACACAATCAGAAGTAGTATGTTGTTTAGACTTTGCAGATGGCACTAACTTGGTTTCCTTATTTATAAAAAAGAATTCTAGCTACAAAACTTTTGAATGGTAGCTTGTCTTGTATTAAACTGTGTGCAGTGGTCTTGAAATCGTACATATGCCAATTGTCAAGAACCCTACAGATAAAATGGGCGCTCAGAACCTCATAATAGTGTGATGATAAGGTTATGGTTTCAAGTTTTCTCAGTTTGATTTTAATGATATCAAATACCCTATCATGGGACATGAAACTGTGACCTCTGCTTGGTAAGCACAGTAGTGAGCTACTTTGTTGAAAACGAGCTGTAGATGTTCATATTTGGCACAACTCTTTTTTTGTTGATGTTGAGTTTAGAAAAATTTCACAGTTTCATGTGCAAGATTAAAGAGGTAAATAGTAAGTTTTCATAAAATCCATGTACTGCAATGGATTCCTCTCATTTAGAAGTACATGTTGTTTCCTCAAATAATCCATGAATTGGAGAAGATTAGTTTGTAATATGAAGAAAATTTAGCTAGACTGGAAGGAGAGAAAAATAGTTTACGAACTACACATATATTAGAGCATAATAATAATAATAATGGCATGTGATGAGGGCCTCCCGTCGGGTAGACCGCTCGCCTGGTGCGATTTGACGCCACTTCGGCGACTTGCGCATCAATGGGGATGAAATGATGATTAGGACAACACAACACCCAGTCCCTGATCGGAGAAAATCTCCGACCCAGCCAGGAATCGAACCCGGGCCCTTAGGATTGACAGTCTGTCGCGCTGACCACTCAGCTACCAGGGGCTGACATATTAGAGCATGAAAATTAATATAAAAGGATGCTGAAATCAGAAAAGGATTGAGGCAGGGCTGTTCTGTGTCTCCATACCTGCTGAATATATAAAATGAAGAAGGAATGCAAAATGTGAAAGAGAAAACAAAGGAAATTAATTGATAGTGAAAAGACATACTGCATCAGATTTGCTGATGACATAGTAGTAGCTGCAGGTTCAGAGAGTGATCATGATAGAAAAGAACTTTGCCATTTTGGATCTAGGTCCATGAAGGTGTTAGGTAAGTATGTCCTAGCAAGCTGAGTGCCAGTGCAAGTGAACAGTAGCAGTTACGCCTGATGTCGTGGCAAGCTGTCAGCATATGATTTTCAGCAGGCAATTCCTTCCCCGTATTCATTCTTGGCTGTACATACCAAGTGCATGCAGGTCAGTTTGTCAGCAATACAAGTTTCTAGGCAACAAACAACCTCCACACATAGGCCACACTGAATTATAACTGAACAACACATGTAAATAATTTAAGAATAAATTCTAGACTGTAGGAGCAACCTGTACACTTCATTTCATATTTTCAGCTCCGTTAATTTGCATCTGACATTAACATGTGTACGTGAATATATAGTTAAAGAAATGTATAAATGTGAGCTTTCATTATGAATGCTAATGGACATTTTAAATAAGGCCCACAAAGAAAAGATAAGAGAAATTTGGGCTCCTACGGAGCCATATGTACAATCTATTTATGAGAGTGAAAGAAAAGAGAATGGCTAATAGTGCAATCCCGCGTGCGGCCATCCTGATTTAGGTTTTCCGTGATTTCCCTAAATCACTCCAGGCAAATGCCGGGATGGTTCCTCTGAAAGGGCACGGCCGACTTCCTTCCCCATCCTTCCCTAATCCGATGAGACCGATGACCACGCTGTCTGGTCTCCTTCCCCAAACCAACCAACCAACCTTCCTTCCCCATCCTTCCCTAATCCGATGAGACCGATGACCACGCTGTCTGGTCTCCTTCCCCAAACCAACCAACCAACCTAATAGTGGTACTGGCACAATGTACCCTCTTCCATGCACCATGTGGTGGCTTGCAGAGTATGTATGTAAATGTAGAATAATAGCCCCATAATGATAAACTGTTGCATCGATTGTGCAGAAGTGTTTGATTGATGAACAATTTTCTGATATTTTCTTTTAACATACGTAACTTTTTTTTTCTTCCAGATAAGTTCTACACATGACAGAAAAAATGTATCTCAAGAAAATCATTCAGAACGAAATGAAGTTTATGTTAATATAACAGTTAGCTCTTCAGCTTTTGCTGAAGTACTAACACAGAAGAAGAACGTGAATTTACGAGAAAGTTCCAAGGCAAACCATGTACATTTGGCATCAAGGGTGCAGTCATCTGAAGCTAAGGTTACACCTCAACCAAATGGAGTCAGTGATGTCGGGAAACACATTAAAAATGTGCAATGTGATTACAATGGCAAGAATAAGATAGAAAATTTTTTACATTTTGTTGTACGTGAAAAAACTCATACAGCAGCTTCAGCTGTAAAATTAGAAACAGATGTTCCATCAGCAGAAGGTAATGCTTTTGTATGTGATCATAGTTCTCCAGACACAGATCATTCCACCTCCAAAACTAATCATAAAAATGACCTTGCTTATGAGAACACTGTTCAGTCCCAACATTCTGAGAATACTTCAGATACAGAAAAAACTGCTGAGGAACGCCGTTGCATGGTGCCTAATGATTTTAAAGTACAAAATAAAAGACAAACTTCTCACTCTCAAACCACTAAGAAAATTCCTAAAAATTCTTCTCCGTCACAAGCTCCAGTCAGTATTTCTGCTGAGAATGAAAGAAATGCAAAATTCAGCATGCCCCAGAAGGGAAGTGTAGCAGATGCTGTAGTTTGCTTCCCTGTAGAAATTAAAGGTTCTAATGTGGATACTTTCCAAGGAGATAAAAATGCCACAGAAATATCACAAGGAAAGGAAGCTTCAAAAGATACAAACAAGAAAGTGAGAAGAAAAAATTATGAAGAACTGGCACCATTTAAATTCTTCTGTTCCCAGTGTTCATTCAAATCAAAGCGTGAAAGTCATTATCAACGCCATAAGCAGCTGCATGAGCAGGTAATTACATAAATGGTTTTTGTGTATCTACTACTTGGTTCCCAATGGTTTACTTCATCGATATGTAATGTGCAGTTTATTAAAATTCAGTGTGAATTTCTGTTTATATGATACTGAAATATGTATTTCAGGTTTCAAACATTTATCAGTGTGAAAAATGCAGCTTCAAAACCATTCGTTTAGGAAACTTACGCCGTCATGAACTTACTCACAGTGAGTCAGAACTGTCGTGTGATTTGTGCACTTATCGAACACTCCATCATAAACTTCTGATAAGACATCAAAGGAACAAACATATCAATAAGGTAAGAATAAGATGGTAGTTTTGCTTAGTGTGTGCTTCCTGTCATTGTATACAGTAAAAATGCGCTTGTACTATTTTTGAGGGTCTTCAAAACAATGGTGTAAAATGCAAGAAAATGTAAAATGTGTCAGAAATAACTTTTTAGGAGGTAAAAATTATTTATAGGATCCCCCTTTCATTTTCATAGTTTATTTATGATATACGTACATAACAGGCATCAGAATACTTGCTAGCGGCTTGTTTATTATCCAATAAAGTTTATCAGAATTTTCCACTCTTTACCTACTAACATAACTGGAACTGGTTAACTATCTGGAAAGTGGAAATGTTTGACTTAATTTTGTTCATCATAATTGTTTTTTTGAGAAGCCAGCAGTTGTGTCTTCATTATTTAAATAAAAAAACACCGCATCAGTTGTAACTACAGTTTCTGAGACTGTATTCCCACTGCCAGGCACTGTCGTAGTGCAACGATGTGTCGTGTGGTGGGGTTGAAGGAACATTGAAGATGAAGTTGGTGCCATTACACTTTCCAATAGACAGGTCGTCAATGGTAAGACTGTAGATATTGACATGGAACAGTGATCTACGTAAAAGAACAGAATCACATGCAGAGGAAGAGAGACTGCACTTGGGGGAGTGCAGGATCCCTAAAGGAATCACTTGGAAGAGAAATGGTAATTTCCCCTGTGGACCAACAACTGTAGAATCGGAACCACCATCCATACTGTTGGGGGGTGTCAGCTAAACAACAGGCTGGCTTGAGCCGATTAACAGACACTGTTTCCTTCTTCCCATTAAATAGAATGTTGAAAGTGTTCTGTCCTCTTCTGAGCACTCTGTGCAGGCTAGAGTAGGGGGGCTGGAGTATGGCTCTGACTGAGTCGTCATGAAGCATAACATAGTTACAGTATGCATGAGGAATGGTATGAGCCTTTGGAAGGGGGAGGGGCAGGGTGGGTATGTATTTTTATGTATTTTAGAAATGCATTTGAGCATTCATTTAACCAATTCTGGCTCATCTGTGGTTAGAATGGTCACTGGCTCAACAAACTGAGCAGGTAGGACAAGGGCTTCGCCATATAAGACCTCTGCTAATAAGGCTTGCAGTTTGTCTTCATGCGCTGTGTGCGCCCAGAGTAGAACCTATTGGAGTGTGGAAGACCAAGAGCCGCCGTGGTAATGCCGCCTTCAGAGTACAATGCCATCTCCCAACTAAACAATTACGCTGAGGGTTGTATGCTGTTATGTGGAATTTTTCCGACCCACAGAGCTCGCACCAGTGGGAGAACAATACTGACTCAAAGTGGTGGCCTGGTCTCTGATGACTGTGGACGGGCAACCAAATTGAGCAATACAGGGACTGACAAAGGGAAGAGCTATAGTCTCAGCCATGATATCGGAGAGTGGGATGGCTTCAACCCACCATGTCGTATGATCAGTATTAGACAGGATGAAGTGGAAGCAATCGGACGAGTGTAGAGGACCAATGATATCAATGTGTATGTGTTGTAATTTGCCCTTTGGTATTCTAAATGTTCCAATGGGTGGTTGGACATGTCTTCTGACTTTGCTCCTTTGGCATGGTATATATGCATGTATCCACTCCCTATAGTCCTTTTTAATCCCCCGGCCAGTTGAAGTGTTCTGTTATGATTGTAGTTGTAGCTTAAATACCTGGATGGGTAAGGCCTTGAAGGGAGTCAAAAACTGTAAAACTGTACAATGGAGGGAGGTGGGGACAACCGAGCAGATTCTACCTGTCGAAGTGTCACAGAAGATAGGCATTGTAGAGCCCAAGACTGCTCGAGCGTTAGAACACAGTTCGAATCCTGAAGCATTTTTGACTACTCTGGGTCGTTTACTTGAAGGTTGGCAAGCTCGTCCATAGTGATGGGGGAGGTTATAGAGTCCACACGGGGGGAGGGGGGGTTACCGCATCTTTTAGGGTTTGGTGATCTCTGTAGATGGTGAACTCACGGCCCTCAGTCATCATGAAAGTATCGTACCGCTTTGCAGACTGCCTGTAATTTGCAGTCAAATGTGGACCGTTTGCACCGAGAGGCTGTCAGTTTCTCGGAAAAAAATTTCGAAGGTTTTGTTGTATCGCCCATGTGTTGCTGTAACACTGTGTGTATTGACAAATCATTTGCGTTGGTTATAATGGAAATACGAGGATCTGGAATAGGATGGGAAAGAGCTGACTTCAGTGGATCAAAAGCCTGATGCATATCTTCCTGGTGCCAAAAATGTTTATACCTTTAAGGGCATCAATGATGGAGGCCTGAAGGGATGCAACTTGAGGAATGTGTTGTCTGTAAAATTTGATAATGCCGAGAAACAAGCACAACTCATGTTAGTCACTGGGAAGAGCAAGGTGTTTGGTGAAATCAGCCTGGTCAGAGGTGGGACAGATGATATCTGCTGAAACTGCATGGCCGAGGAAGGTGACGTCTCATTCGCGCAGTTGAAATTTCTCATAGTTTGTCTCGACTCTATTCCTATGTAGTATGCTCACAACAAGAGCAAGGTCTTTGGAATGTCCTCTGGGCCATCGGAATCTGATGAAAGGCTTCGCAGCAGTCCAAAACACTAATACACCTGTGCACCATTAAGCAACTGTGCAAAGTCTTGTATGTGCTAGATTGGATAGTTGTCTATAATGGTGCGAGCATTAAGAGTCCTATAATCTCCCCAGAGCCTGGCCAAACCGTCTTTCTTTTGCACACGGTTTAGGGGAGAAGACCAGTTGCTAGCTGATTGACGCACAAGCCTGAACTAAGGAGCTCACTTACAATGGGTTTGGCTTGGTGGAGTTCTTTTTTTGGATTGAGCTAAAGGGCTCTGTGACGAACAGGAGGCTCCCAGTGGTATTGATTTTAAATACTATTAGTAATGCCTGGTAGGTAAGAGTCATCTGGCACTACGAGGAAAATTTTATGGTCGACATGCGCAAGGGGGAAGTGCTGTAAGTTGGTACTGGAAGATGTAGTGTTTCTTACCTAAGCAGTTAAGACAGCTGTTATGAGTCCACTCTCAGTCAGGGTGTATACGACCCGGGACAACCGGGAGATCCGGGAACAACCCGGGAATTTTTTAGAATTCTGGGAATTTTTCATTGTTTTAGTTTTCTGTTAAATTTTTGTAACTTTGACTGTTAAGAACCAATACTGTAACTAAGAATATTACTGTATCTCGCTACTGCAGAATAATACTGCAGCAATGAAAAACTAATGAGAGAAAAAGAAACGAAAATAAAATTTAAGTTGCAAGGGAAATTCACCATATATAACAACAAAACATAGTGTTCTACAAGCGTCTGCCAACAGTAAAATGTGTCAAAGGCTTTAGGAAGACAATGCAATGTTTCATAACGACAAATTGCCTCTGATGGGCATGACGTCACACCTTTACATTAGATTCGTTTGTGCGCTTGGGAGTGAGCTTATCCGCATGTGCAGTTGAGTCTCATTTTAGTAGTACCTTCTCCTGCTTCTGGCTACAGAAGTGTGGCAGTTAGCTGTATAAGCAATTGCAGCAAGCAGCCAGATGCTGATGCTATCCGGAAAAATTTTACTGGTGCGCCTAAGCTGCCAGATTCATGTATGCGCAACAGGCCGGGAACAAGGGAGCTGGCAAAACGAGGAGGGGGGGGGGGGGGCAATTCATATTATTGAGGAAAAATACCTTGTTTCACAAAGCACCCAGCGCACATTGGTCTATTGATTTCTCATATGATTTTGAACACATCCCTGTTGGTTTTTGAACATTTTTAAACAAATTCTAAGTCGATTTCTGAAAGAATCGTAAGGTGATTTTTGAATGCGTGCATAGTGTACATAATGTCTCTGCCAGGGGAATCCCCGTCGCATCTAGAAATAAACTTTCCTGTAGACAAATGGGGGTGACAAAACACATGTAATCAGATCAAGAAACCACACCAGTCTTGGGTACAATTTGTATTAACAGCTTTTCTAGTATTAGACAACAACATTTCGTTTTTTCATGTAGTAAAACGTTGACGGACTTTGATGAGGTAGTAGATTCTTTTCCAGAAAGGAAAGTACACCATATAAAGCTGTGGCAAGATTAGAGAGAAAAGAAGCTAGGACTTAACGATTGAAGAATCGTGTACTGTCTTGCTTGTCTCTTGTCTTTACTCATTTTATGTATCCTATATTTAATTTTGTGTCACACAAATCAGCAAGTTATTAGCTAATAGGCAGTAAAGACTGCAAATTTTCTGAAGAGTTCTTGTTCTGCCGGTTACAAATAATCTCAACCAGTATTAATACCGAGATTTTTTTTAAAGAGGAGCAGGATGTCAAACCGGCCGACTGGGAGCAGGAGAGGCACCACAGGACATTTTAATTTCCACTGGCGTGAATATGGTTTGGTGGCACCCATTCCATTAAAAAATATTACATGTCTGAATTCCACAAAGTAAAATACAAGAGACGTGCAATGGAAGAATGCTGTATGGAGAGGCGTGGCACTGCACTTTGCCACACTTAAGACCAAATAACATGTCTTACGTTCCCTCTTTAGGGACTGATGACTATAGCAGTTAAGTCCCATAAGATTTAAGACACATTTGAACATTTAAAAATAAAAGAAAATTTTATGTTTCCTTGAATATATATGTTTTATGTATCAGACTCTTCAGAAAGATGTGCGCTACAAAATGAAGATTTTTTGAAAAGTCGATTTTTAAATTTTTGGCATCCTACCTCAAATGCTCATGGGAGGGGGGAGCGCCACTGTCTAATATTTCCCTGGTTTGGTATCCTAGATCCGGAACTGATTTACGGAGCAGTCTGAGTTGTAGTGGGAGGTGGTAGTCTCCATGTGACCTGTGTTTACGTTAAGTGATTCTGCTGTATCCTCTTCGTTTATTGCTCTCACTTCAAATGAAAACAAAACGGATTTCTGTGGTCATGAGCTATCAAGTGAATTAAAATACATGCACATCATCGCGGAAGGCTAAAATATGTGATTAGTTTCAGATTTTATTTTGTTTCTGACAGTCAAGCGTTAATCGCCTTGCAGAACAATGAAGTTATTTTTGTCGGTTTGTTAAAGAAATTTGACTTTTACTAATCTTTTCTGCTGAGGCAGTCAATTTATTTGAAACCAAGTGTTTAATTCCACATTATTGGCTAGTTTCAACTGTTCGCTGCATTTCAAGTTCACGTTTTCATCTTCTAGTACGTATGGCATTATGGCTTAATAAAGAACTAAACATGAGGATAATACAGTACAGGTACTCCAAGAAAATTTGCATCTGAATCTGGACATACGAATGTGCACTTTAAGCCGAATGATGCATTTTAGTATAGTTGACAAAATTCCCATGCTCTTGGAGTATCCTCTAATGTCTTGTTTCTTTTATGACGTAATGTAAGATCTTTTAATGTTTTACACGTGCGAACGTACGAGCTTCCTACATCATCGTAGCTGCGCAAGTGCTGCGACACCTGTTATTTGGCGCGCTCTGGCAACTGCTGAAACGATTCTGTTTCTAACAGGTCGTGGGAAAATATTGCGAATGGTTGTTTGGAAAGCATTACTTTCAAAGTAAATTTCCTTTTACGCAAGATGAACTCTGTGCGCACAAATGTCTGATGAATTTCTTAAGTCACAGAGCATTTGACTCTCATTCAAAAATAAAATCTTTGAGGGCAACCATTTAGAATATTTTCGAGCCCAGAAGATCAGACATTTATGTCGTCGTTAAAAAATTTACTGGCACATTTTTGTGATGTATCTTTAAAGTGTAACACGCACAAAAATGATCATTATGTGTTAAAGCTTAGCTTCTCTTGCATTCTATTAATCTTAGTGACCAATATTAAGCGTGAAAGCTTTTCTTTTCTTGTAGCAATGCTGTGTACGTATGTATATTAATTTAAACCATTACCTTTACCTACTTGTGTGTTTGCGCTACTTTACAGTGATGTTGCTATTGGCTGACTTCATCACGTGTCCTATGATCTGAATATCCGCTGTCATTGGCTGACGATATCGCTTGACATGAGCTACAACTGGCTTACAAAAGCGCATCGCAATCTCAATTTCAATCCTTCAGAAAGTAACATGCGATGTTTGGTGGAATTTCATTTTATACTTTGGTAATACAAAAATATGCAGTGTACACGTTGCTGCACATCAGACATCTTTCTAAAACTTGTCTTTCCCCTGAGTTTCGTTTTCTAAAGTGCCGGGAAATTCTACACCGATGTATAAAACCACAACCATTTAAAGGATTGGTAAGTTTTACAGTTTTGAGAAAAAGTATACTGTTACTTAAAACGGAAAAAATGTATTTTCATCCAGGAGAAAGTGTATTTTCAACCGGGAAATCCGGGAATTTTTTTTCGTTGTTCACGTATACACCCTGTCAGTACTGGCGTAATGGAATCATGACATTGTTGTGCAGATGACAGTTGTTGTAGCAGCTGATATGCCTGTGCTAATTCCACAGATGCCACATCGACCCACTGCTGGAGAACATTGATGTAATTGTGGAGAGTGTTGGTTGCAGCACACTCAGAAGTGAAGTGAGCAAGCGGTATCGTAAGGCGAGCCATTGCAGATGAGCACTCAACCAAAGATGCATGAGTTGCTCCTCAACAGAGGGAAGGTTGGAGGGAGGGCCAAATGAACCTTGAACCAGAAGTTCCTGCATCATGATAGCTTCATGAATATTTGCCAAAAAGCCAAAATTTGTTGGAAGTCCTGACAATCTTTCTTTCCACGAACAGTACGAGACTGGAATAGAAGGGAGAATCGATAGAGGTACTCAAAGTACCTCCGCCAGATGTAGATAGGTGTAGAATGTGTAAGCTCGGTCAGCGAGGCACAATATGGAGTCTACAGGTTCCAATGAATGTGACAGCAGATGAAGCTGAAATTCAGACAGTAGTTTTCATGAGGCAGATGGTTCAGAGAGCCAGATCAGGCATGAAGGCGGCATCAACAAGGGTGCGAAGACTGCGCCACAGCTGGGAAGGAGTCCTAACACCCAGAGACACTTCATGTATCATTTGATGAAGCACTTCTGATGGGAGCATGGGAAAGACATTTCATAATTGTGTTCTTTGTGACAGAGTATTTATGACGAGACTGGGGACAAAGCACCAAGTCACTAATTACATCCATATGCTCATGGAGATGGGGTATTAGGTAAACAAAGTGAGAACCATTGTCCAATATATCATGCAAGTTCTCAACAGAAGCAAACCAAATGCGTGGGTTGTCCATTGAGAGCGAAGGCAACTTTGGCAGTTGTGAGTGTGTGGTGTGAGTAAGCAGGTGAACATGGGAGGTAGCTGGGCTGGTGTTGAGAGATGAAGTCTTGCTTGAGTATAGCAGGTTGTCCAGCGGAATCGTCGCCCTGCCCCGTTGAAGTGTAATTCTCATCAAGGGGAGTAGCGGGCACGGAAACAAGTTTGACTTGCTTAGTAGAAGGTGGCACCATTGTCAAATGCGGCAACGGGGAGCATGCGAACACATTGCAGGGTGCATTGCCAGAGGTCTCGGTTTGGTGGCAACAACATGAAGGACACACTACAGACATGGAACTGGCACAGTCGACTGGCATGGTTGAGGTGATCAGTATCACTTGATGTGAGTGGGGTGAAAGCATGGGAGCAGTGAATGCAGTATGTGGTGCAAGGTCCAAGATCCCAGTGCAGGGGGGGGGGGGGGGGGGGGGGGCAGGTGGTATACGGAAATGTAGTCACCTGGTGTGACAGGCATAGTTACAGCTGCAGATGACAAAAACAGGACAGTAACAGAAGGCGTGTGCAGTGTATAAGTTGCCCTGCCCACAGAATGTGGTGCTTGACTGTTTTTGGCATCCCAACCACAAAATGTCTGTTCCAGGAAGATACACACACTGTGTGGTGAGGTCAGGTCTAAAATGCACACAAGGCGGAGATTGAAGCATCTGAGCAGGTACCCATAAATCCAGTCCAGGCAGAGCTGTAGCATATGAGATGCCAGAACCATGCTTTTGTGAAGGCTTATAGGTTAGGCCATGTGGATATGGCAGAGTGACTGGTGGACATTCATGTTCCATTTTAACGGTGGTTTCCACTGTGTACTGAAATGGGTTCTTACATACGTGATGTGAACAGAAGGTCCATTGTGCGTAGTAAGCAACACTGCCGATTGAAAAATTAACATGCAGACGAAACGAATGTAGATAGTGATTTAAACTTCACTAGTAATAGTCAACCACGTAATGAATGCAATACATTGTGAAACTCTGCAAAACATGGTGCGAAGAAATGTCTGAGAATATAGATAAGTGAAAGAAGTTAGCCTAGAGGAGAATACAAAACCAGCGATTATGATTTTCCGTGGTCGACACTTGCCACAAACGTAAAAGCTTGGTTATACTGCACTTCCTATTTGTGTACTTTCTCTGTGATGAAACGTGAAGGAGAACAATATTCTCTTTATTAACTTTCTACATCATTTAGTGCATAACACACATATAGGTAAAACTACAAAAGGCAAAAAATAAGTTTTACAGTGTAAGATACCTGATATGCAACTGCTATTTTAGAATTGTACATATTTGCTCTGTAGCCAACATATTGGGTTGTTCTTATTACTTTTGAAATTATGGCTATTGGTCATTTATACTCTGTTCATATAAACCTGATGCAAACATTATCCCATCTGCATTTGCTTGAATCTCATTGGATTTCGTTTCATGTGGAACGGAAACCAAGCTGTGACCAGTACAGGCAAGTACAATCATAAGGATACATTTTATGCTGCGTTACATGCACATAGACTGAGTGATATTGCGGGACAACAGCTTTGTCGGCACATTAAACTTTGACAGCACTGGCCAGCCAGCAATCCAACTAACCAGCAACGGTGTGAGCAGTTGCAGTTCAGACGTAAAAAGAGATGAGCAAAGTAACAATATAGCTTTGAATGTTATTTAATTTTTAAAAAGAATGAAATAATAATCAGCTAAACTCCAGTACTGCTGCGTGCTTCATAGGTGACGAGATGGAAAACATAAAATGCTCTCGTTCTTACCTTGCATAGTATTCTAATTATAAACAAGGGTGATGAAAATCCTAACTTAAACATGGGGTAATTTTTCTGAGTGAGCTATGTGTGATGCAAAAGCATATTGCTTGGCTTTTTCTATACTGTAGAATACTGAAGCTAATGAAGGTATTAATTGCAGTCAGTCGTCAGGTAATCTCTTAGCTCCTTCCTTATCCGAATCCGAGAAATACATGGAACTGTCATCTGCTCCGTTGATAATGAGTCGATCAACAACAGAATCCACAAAGCCAATCAGGCTCTGCATTTTCTCCTCTTCTTTTACAACGTGCTGTTCTTTATCCCTCCAGCATTCAGCAGTGACGTGCTTATCCGAATCCAAGAAATACATTTCAGTTCTGGAATTGTCATCTGCTACATTGATAATAAGTCGATCAACAACAGAATCCATGAAGCCAACCAGGCGCCGCATTTTCTCCTCTTCTTTTACAACATGCTGTTCTGTATCCCCCCAGCATTCGGCAGTGACATGTGAAAAAGCTGTGTGCATTAGTTCCATTGTGTCTGGCAGCTTAACAGTCTTGTTATTTCTCAGGACAAATCCCTTAACGTGGCTCCATTGGCTTCTATTGGGTTCATATTGTAATGGTACAATGGCAAATGTAAAAATGCAGTATTTGTAAGGTGTGCTCGATGCTGTGAAAACGATTGTTTTCTGTGTTTCCACAACACTTATCTACTTCTGTTGTATAAAACAATGGATATAGTCCAAAAAAAGAGTATTTGGTTTTTCATTTTTGCCTTAAAAATTAATTTGTTATGTTTTCTTATTTTAAGCAACCTTTATTAACAGTTTTTCATAAAATGTTGATAATTAAAAATTTATATTTGATATGAAAACAGAAATTTCGCATACAATATTTAACTAGAAAGAAGAAGACATACATTATTCATAAAAAATGATGATGAATTTTACAAGTAAAAGATGTAAGTATTTCAAACTGAACAATGAAGAAAATGACTTTGACGAGACTTGAAACTATTAAACATGGCTTGCAGTGAATAATCAGTCTGCTACGCTACACGTGGTATGTGAATTTGAAACTCAACTGTATGTAATATAGGCCCTTGGAAAACTTGAAAAACGATTATCTCTGTAAATTTATGAAAAACATTAAGAACGGCGTATTTCTCGGCACTTTTTAACTATGTTCTACACGTGTATTTCACTAAGGAACAGTTAGAAGCCTCGGCCATTTTCATACTGCGTATTAACAGCACGTCAATCGTAGCACAACAGTCAGGGCTGTGACTGTACATGATTTTTGGAATAAAAATACATAGCTGAAGCGTGATTAAGAAATACTTTGATGCCTGTTAATACATTTAAATATCTTAAAGTTTCATTTAATGGAACTTAGTAATTATACATAACATACATAAGTAGGACCTACTTCCAAGAGCATAGCAACACCAGTGTGTGTGTGTGCTACAGCTTCTGACCAATCATCACTTTTGTGTTTGTTTACTTCAGGTTTATTCTTATGATGAATGGAGGATAGTACCAAGACATATTTCAGTGGACGAAAAGAATGGTGGACAACAGTACAGTTAACATTACCACAGTGGTACATTGTTCATCAGAATACCCCTCCAGTAAGCACACACTGTTGCCCACTAAAATTACAAGACTGAGAAAGATAGCAAGTGAGAAAAATTTACTTCTTTTGCCTATACATTATAGTACAAAGAATATGTGATTAATTTTTAGATAATTTAGGAATGTACGGGGTGCTAAACTTAGTACACAAAGCTGTTGCCTCTCGCAGCAACAATGGCGCTACCCAGCAGAGCTACTCAGTTGGATGAGAGAGTTCATCAGTCACAGTAGCTGCTGAGTGATGGTATGCCAGTCTTTCAGTAACCAATGACAAGGTATTTTGGGTGGTTGAGAAATCTGGAGAATGTGCTGGCTACGGCAACAGTTGAACACCCTCTACGTTAAGGAAGGTAAACATAGCATCGGCAACGCACAGTCTTGTTTTGTTTTGTTGAAAGGTGATGTCATGGAGACACTGAAGATAGGGCAGAACTGTCAGTCCTAACACATCAGACATGTATCGGCTGCTGTCCAAATTACCAACAGTACAAACCAGAAGTGATAGTGTTGTCAGCCCAATAGCCCTCAGTTTTCCTCATAACCTCCACACATCAATACATCCATTGTGATGATACGTGTAGTACTGCAACTAGCCAGAAAAGATGACATCATTGCTTATCAGCCATCCAACAACAAAAACAACAACGGACTCTAACTATCTCCCTGTTACCTAAGCACTATTCCAGAAAGCATTTCAGTGGGCAAAGATTGCTCTTAAACTGCTGGACATGGCGAAACCAGCAGTAGCTGCATTAATATAACACATACTCTGCAGTTTTGCTAAGAAATAATGTACAAAAAAAGTCACAAAATTTAATGAATATTCTGATGTGGGAGGATATAGGGTCCTCACAGGTGCACCATTGTTGGCACACCTCTCTCTGCTGCCACAAGGGTCACCATGGTGCTCGAGACATCATCGCAAAGTATGTGTGCATTCTTGTCTAATTGTAAACAAACCCACTTCCTGACTCAAGATGTATGATGTGGCTGGCAATCTTGCGTGGCCAAACTAAACAGTATGTCTGTCCCCTTGGGTGCTAGTGCAGCAGAGTTAGCAGGGTTCCTGCATGCCATTGAGTATGGTGTTCCTGAACTCTTCAGTTCCATATACCCGTAACGGCATCCTGATCAAAACAAGCAGTTATTTTACAGAATGATAAACTGCAGTTCTCAATGGGTCAGTATCCTGCCGCTCGCGAATTCTGATGTGCTGATAGAAGTTTCTTCTTCTTACATGTGGCATAAAGTGATATTCTTACAAACAAACAACATTCATATCTGATTTCTGAATGAGAAACTTGTTGTGTAATCTTTCCTTATGTTACAAAAATTCAAATGGCTCTGAGCACTATGGGACTTAACTTCTAAGGTCATCAGTCCCCTAGAACTTAGAACTACTTAAACCTAACTAACCTAAGGACATCACACACATCCATGCCCGAGGCAGGATTCGAACCTGCAACCGTAGCGGCCGCGCGGTTCCAGACTGTAGCGCCTTTAACCGTTTGGCCACCACGGCCGGCCCTTATGTTACAGATCATAGATGGAGTTACTCCTATTTACTTTGTTAGGTGGGGTTTAAATGCATATCCAAGTGTGTAGTATATACTTTGTGCTAATTTTACATTTGTTGCACGTTAGCTTCATGGTGTTGTAATTTTAATGGTCAGCAGTGTAGTTCATACACAACACAATATGAGTTTTAATATTATAAGTAATACTACCAAGAAACATTACTTTTATTTAACACTGCCAGATAAGTTCTCAGGATGTGAAGTTCATTGTGATACATAGTAAGAGTCATTTGGATCCAACACAATAATGAAAATACAATGGGGCCCACTACAGCTATAATTCTTGCAGGTGGGGAAAGGTTATTTTGTGTGTGTTCAAAGTGACCTCCATTAGCAGCCAAACAAAGTCATGCTGCTGAACTGTTGACCGAACTGCAGCTGTCATTGTTGCCAGTGTATATGTGCACAGGATGCTTTGATGATTTCTTGTAGTTCATTCAGTGTAGCTTGTTTCTGTTGATAAACTTCATTTTTCAAGGTCCCTGTAGGTAGAAGTCATGATGTGTGAGGTCTGGAGACCATGGTGGGTACTCATCAGCTCCTCTTCAACTTATCTATCGTTCATGTAGATCTTTATCTAAGAAAGGTTTGACATCTCTGTGGTAGTGAGGCAGAGTGCCATCTTATTGCAGGTAAAATCTTTAATTTCCAAACACCTCGTGGATGGCAGGTAAAATTGATGTTTGCAGCATATGAAGATACACCTCACCAGTTACGGTACCTTCAAAGAAAAATGTGCCTATCAAACTGTACAATGACAGACCACGTCACACATTAACACCCAGTAATTAAGATGTTTGTCCGCTTGAATGTGAGGATTTTCAGAAGCCCAGTACACACAGATGTGGTGGTTTACATTATTGTTCAAAATTGGGCCTCGTCAGACCATATAACCATCCCTGCAAACTGTTCATCCTCGCGAAGCGTGCTTTAAACAATTTGTTGTACTCCACACTCCAATCCGGGTCATCCTCATTCATAGTAGGCAGCGATCTAGGAGTATACACTTTCCACTTTGCAGCCTTCAGAATTTGTCGTATGCTTGAGTGGCTAAACCCATTTTCATGTGCAGCCTGCTACACAGAATTTTGAGGTGGCCGAGTAAAATGTTGCAACAAAGCCAGTGCTGTAAGCTGGACTTGCTGATGTTTTTGCTCAGCCAGTCCTTTCCTCATGCCCATCCTGAACAGTACCTTCGGCTTCAAGTTTATTCTGAATACAATAAATTGTGGTATGTGTCAGTGACTGAGTTCTGTACGCATTACGTCATTGCCATTATACCTCTGTCATGTTTTCGTACTAGCGGTAACACTTCCGTATGGCCTTGCATTTTTCAGATGACAATCTTACTTCATTTATTGTTGCACTGTCATCTGCTGAAAAACGCGCACTAAGATCTATTGAGAAAACAATGGACTACGCTACCATGCAAAATTGCAATGGAACATCATTTTCTTCCAAAAATCTTAACTACCAAAGAGTGTCTATATTTTTCTGCACCCATCTGTATATTGTCCAGGCCTCTCTTGTAAGAAGCTTCCAAAACCATTGCTTATGTGCTTGGTTAGCAAATGACTTAGATTGGATTAAGTGCACATTTTACGTCGAGGATATTACTGTGCTCTGACCACTTGTAAAAAGCTGTCACTTTGCCCTTAACCACCTTAAAATTACTGCCCTCAAGCAGCTTTTAGAAAATTTTCAGGAGGCATTTTACAGCAGTCCATTGCCTTGAGGAAATATGTGCAGAACAATGTACAAATCACACGACGGTATTCATATGGTTCATAGTGATTCAGAGAGGTGACTGAGTCCTGAGAATGCTCACAACTCAAAGCAGCCTCCTGCTCTGGTCACTGAAAAAAATGCTGTCATATTGTGAAAATAGGTGAAGGAAGGTGAGTGTTTATCAAATCACAGGATAGAGGAATCATTGGGTATGTCTGTATGTGCAGTCTACATTGTTCTATAACCCCCTCCCCCAATGAACCATGGACCTTGCTGTTGGTGGAGAGGCTTTGGTGCCTCAGCGATACAGATAGCCATACTGTAGGTGCAACCCCAATGGAGGGGTATCTGTTGAGAGGCCAGACCAACATGTGGTTCCTGAAGATGAGCAGCAGCCTTTGCAGTAGTTACAGAGGCAACGGTCTTGATGATGACTGGTCTGGCCTTGTAACAACAACCAAACCGGCCTTGCTGTACTGGTACTGTGAATGGTGAAAGCAAGGGTAAACTACAGCCGTAATTTTTCCCAAGGCATGCAGCTCTACTGTATGGTTAAATGATGATGGGATCCTCTTGGGTAAAATATTCCGGATGTAAAATAGTCCCCCATTCGGATCTCTGGGCGGGGACTATTCAGGAGGACGTCATCATCAGGAGAAACAAACTGGCATTCTACAGATCGGAGCGTGGACTGTCATATCCCTTAATTGGGCAGGTAGGTTAGAAAATTTAAAAAGAGAAATAGATAGGTTAAAGTTAGATATAGTGGGAATTAGTGAAGATCATTGGCAGGAGGAGCAAGACATCTGGTCAGGTGCCCTATAAATACAAAATCAAATAGGGGTAATGCAGGAGTAAGTTTAATAATGAGTAAAAAAACATGGATAAGCTACTATGAACAGCATAGTGAACGCATTATTGTAGCCCATGCCCACCATATTAGTACAAGTTTATATGCCAACTAGCTCTGCAGATGACGAAGAAATTGATGAAACATATAACAATGCCTAACCGGAGAATAACCGCGGGATAACTAAACCGGTGATTCTGGCAGGTTTAGTGAAGTTAGCTGGTGAATAAGTGGCAGGAGAATTAGTGATGACAAGATTCTTTGTTAGAATGAGGAAGCAGAAGCAACGGGGACATCACACAAATTATGAAAGAACATGACGATTCCAAATTTATATAAAAATTTCGTACTACAACTTTTCGATCTCATGCTTGAGAAACTGGAGCATATGAATGAAATGCGAAACCATTTGCTAATTTAACGCCTTTTGCTTGTAGTAGGCCTAATAGGCATATCATATTGGTACTTCGTAAATTATATCTTGTCGTGTTATAAAAATTACCATTTGTGCCCAAACAGTCACGTTTATTTGGTGTGTGTTACAATTGCTGCAACATTAGAAGGGGCTATTTTGCTTTATCTAGCAAACAGTGACAAAATATACATAATCAGATCGAGAAACCACACCAGTCTAAGGCACATTTGTATTAACAGCTTTTTCAGTATTAGACAACGACATTTCAGTGTTTCATGTAGCAAAATGGTTGATGATCTTTGATGAGGTACTAGATTCTTTTGCAGAAAGGAAAGCACACCATGTAAAGCTGTAGCAAGATTAGAGAGGAAAAAATGCCAGGAGCTAAGGATTGAAGAAATATGTACTGTCTTGCTTGTCTGTTGTCTTTACTGGCGTTATGTATCCTACAATTAATTTTATGTCACATAAAACAGCAAGTTATTAGCTAATAGGCAATAAAGAGTGCAAATTTTCTGAAGATTACTTGTTCTCCTAGTTACAAATAATCTCATCTAGTAATAATTGTGAGGGGGTGTTTTTTTTTTTTTTTTTTTTTTTTTTTTTTTTTTTTTTTTTTTTTTTTTTTTTTTTTTTTTTTTGAAGAAGAAAGAAAGAAAGAAAGAAAAAAGAGAAAAAAAAAAGAATAGGCAGGATGTCAAGCGGGCAGTAGAGGCACCACAGTACATTTTGATTTCCACTCTCCTGAATATAGTTTGATGGCTTCATTATAAAATATACATGTTTAAATTTCACAGAGCGAAATACAGTGACGTCTGATAGAAGGACGCTGTGTGAAGAGGCGTGGAACTGCACTTTGGTACACTTAAGACCAAGTAATATGTTGTACATTTCCTCGAACACACGTTTTATGTATCAAACTCTTCAATAAGATATGCGCTACAAAATGAACCTATATTTGAAAATTAAATAATTTTTTATTTTATTTTTTATTTATTTATTTATTAATTTTTAACGTCCTATCTCAAATGCTTGAGAAGGGGGCGGGGCGGGGGGGGGGGGGGGGGCACTGTCTAGTATTGCCCCTGTTCGGAAATATCATCGATCTGGGGCTGATGCACAGTTCAGTCTGAGTTATAGTGGGGAAGCGCGTAGTCTCCACATGACCCGTGTTTACATTTAGTGATTTTGCTGTTTCCTTTTAGTTTACTGCTCTCATGTCAAATGAAAACAAGACGGATTTCTGTGGCCAGGAGCTATCAAGTGAATTAAAGTACATTCACATAATTACAGAAGGCTAAAATATGTTATTACTTGAAGGTTTTATTTTATTTCCACCTTTATGACAGTCAAGCATTAATCGCCTTGCAGAACACTGAAGTTATTTTTGTCAGTTTGCTAAAGAAATTTGGCTTTTATTAATCCTTTCCTCTGAGGTAGTCAATGTATTTGAAATGAATTGTTTAATCCCACACTATTGGTTAGTTTCAACTGTTCGCTGCATTTCAAGTGCACGTTTTCATCTTCTAGCACATATGGCATTATACCATAATTAAGAACCAAACATAGATAATACACTACTGCTACTTCAAGAACATTTAGATCCCAAAAACCACATTGGAAAACTTAATATCAGGTCAAAGCATGCTTCATTGGGAATCTGGACATACGAGTGTGTACTTTAAGTATACACTTTAAATGTAAGATCTTTTAATGTCTGGCGCTCTCTGGCAACTGCTAAAATGAACCTATTTCTAATAGGTCACAGGAAAATATTGTGGTTGGTGGTTTGAAAAGCGTTACTCTCAAAGTAAATTTCCTTTTATGCAAGTTGAACTATTTGTGAGAACGTACGATGAATTTCCTAAATCACAGAGCGTTTGACTCTCATTTAAAAACCAACCCTTTGATGACCTGCCATTTAGAAGACCTTTGAGCCTAGAAGATCAGACATTTATGTCGTTATTAAGAATTTTACTTGCACATTTGTGTGATATATCTTAGTATAACATGCACAGAAAAGATCAACATTATATGTGAAAGCTTATTAACATTAGAGACCAACGTTATATGTGAAAGCTTTCCTTTTCTTGCTTATATTAATTTAAACCACCAACTTCTCCTGTTTGTGTGTTCGCACTACTTAACAGTGATGTTGCTATTTGCTGACTACATCACGTGTCTTATGCCCTGATTATCCGCTGTCATTAGCTGGCGAGATCATGACATGACTGGCTTATAAAAGTGCATTGCAATCTCGATTTCAGTGCTTGGGAAAGTAATATGTAGTGTTTGGTGGAATTCAAATTTATCCTTTCATAATACAAAGCTATGCAGCAGAAATGTTGCTGCACATGAAAGATCTTTTCAAAATGTGTTTTTTCCCCTGAGTTTCGTTTTCTGAAATGCGGGGTGTGGTGTCACCGCCAGACACCACACTTGCTAGGTGGTAGCCTTTAAATCGACCGCGGTCCGGTAGTATACGTCGGACCCGCGTGTCGCCACTGTCAGTGATTGCAGACCGAGCGCCGCCACACGGCAGGTCTAGAGAGACGTCCTAGCACTCGCCCCACTTGTACAGCCGACTTTGCTAGCGATGCTACACTGACAAATAAGCTCTCATTTGCCGAGACGATAGTTAGCATAGCCTTCAGCTACGTCATTTGCTACGACCTAGCAAGGCGCCATTACCAGTTTATATTGAGATTGTTATTAATGTATCAACAAGAGTGATGTACACCAATTATGGATTAAAGTTAAGCATTCCAGCAGCAACGTACCTTATTGGCTATATTAATTACATTGTCCTGTTCCAGACCTCACGCCAGTCTGCGTGAGCTTAAACGCGTGCATTTCGGCCTCCTCTAGCAACACGGTGTTGGCTCTTCTGCCAACACATCACGGGATATTCTACGCCTGTGTATAGAATCTTAACCATTCAAAGGATTGATAAGTTTTACAGTTCTGGGGATAATATACTGTCACTTAGCACGGAAAAAGTGTGTTTTCACCCGGGAGAAAGTGTATTTCTAACTGGGAGAATCCGGGATTTTTTTTTTTTTATTTTAATTTTTTATTTATTTATTTATTTTTTTTTTTTTAATTTTTCTCCACGTATACACCCTGTACTATTTCTTCTTCTTCTGTTTCTGCCATCTTCAGAGTGAATCGACAGACTGAAGCTACAGTACTCATTCTCTCATTTTAAATCACAGATATCCAAGCATTAGAGACTTTGATTGGCAGCAAAAAGTATCCATGAACAGACTCTGTGGAGACATGATCATACGTAAGGAACAAGGAAGAAGGCAAAGAGAGTTTTAAATTCTTACCTTTCCTGCATGAGTGGGAAATCTCTTGAAAAATAGATCGGATCCTCACTGAGCAAAAAATTAAAAGTAATTTTTCATTCTTCGCTGAAGACAGCAACACTTCTGGGTTCCGTCAAAGATGACTTAATGCCCCACAAGGCAAAGGTTTAAAAGATCCTTTGCAAGAGTGGCCTTTTGAACATCAGACTGATTGATGTGTTGGTAATTGAGGTGGCTAAGAAAGACTAACACAGATCTAACACATGAATAATTTTATTTACGATATGTACACTTAATAATTGATGTGTCCATAACTTTGAATTACTGTTGAGTTCTTTGGCAGTGATGACTTATATACAAGGAGAGTAATTTTCTTGACAGAAACAAATAGTCTTCAATGTTGACACAGTCTGACAGCCTCAGACTAGTAGTTATGCTCATTAGCGTCATGCTATGTTGATGTATTTACTCACTGCAGTCTTCTGCTCCAAGGTTAATACAAGTCTAAAGGTGCAGTGCTGAAAGTCTGAGTGTGATTGCTTAAAAAGATGTCCTGGCCAATCAGAGCTGCAGGCAGTTAGGTCATATTAATTTGATGTCCTGTGATGGGGAGTATGTGCATCAGCCTCCTATCGAAGACAACAAGCGATGGAAGAGTGAGCTCGCCAATGGTGTGCTGGGTTGAGATTTAAATGTGCTGTCACGAGTGTAGTTGTGCAACACATGGTGCACCAGATACGCTCTATAAAGATGCCAATGATACCATATTTGTTGCCCCCCCCCCCCTCCCTCTCCTCCCCTCCAAAAGTGCACACCATTGTTGCATAGTGTGTGTGTCGAGGTGACGTGGGGGAGGTCTGAGCCATGGTGCTGCTAATGGGTTTGGCTGTAGCGCAAGGGAAAATGGCACCAACCAACCAGCATCCTGACATTTGTCTTAAGAAACGCTAGAAATATCTGCCAAAAAAGTGGAAGTAGGACTTCCACCCAGTGGCACTGCTCAGGATGCAGAAGGCTGTATGACTGATCCGGGCTCAGTGTCTGTGACTGCTGTCACTGCAGCTGTGGGAGCAGGCAGTGTTCGATCTCCAAGATTGAGTTGTTGGAGGACCCATGGGCCGGGACATCATGCACGGCAAGAGCTGCTCAGGGGCAGTAGGCTGGCAGCCTGGTTGTGTCTGAAAAATGAAAGTCCACAGCAGGTTCACTGTAATAACAAAAACAAATTGATAGGTGCCCAATGCATTGTGAATGGTTTAATAAGCCCAACCAGATGTCTCAGTGACAATGCCAGATTCCCAGTTTTGAGGCTTGTTACAGACATAGTAGAAAACTTAGTACTTCGTGTGTGAGGTAGTCAGCATTAGCAACAGAGTGTTGAGGCTGAAAGAGATGCAGCAGAGTGCACTGCCAACTACCATGTAAGAGCTCTGCTTGTGTAGCGTTGTGAGCAGGCATAGTGCGAAAGGTGCTCTGAAACAACAAGCATTTACCCTTGAGTGTGAAGCACAAAGTTTGGACATTTGAGCCATTAAAGTGTGAAAGAAACATCCATCTTCACTGTTCTATTGAGGAGAGACCAGTGCCATTTGGATGTGTTGAATTCCATTTTGTTGGCAAAATTGTTGAAATTCTGATGAAGAAATTGTAGCAAACATTTTAAGCAAAAGACCAATGCAAGTGCCAGTGCTAGTAGTAGAATGCATTGAAATGCCAAAAGGATATTTGTGGTATGCCTCAATGCTACTGAGCCATCATTTGTTCCAGAAAATACCAGCAAAATAAATATGAATACATTGCCTAGGACTGTCAGGTTGGGGCCAATTGAAAAATTCTTGGTACGGTGCTGCCTTGTCATCCACATGTGCACAGCAGTGGGCAGTCATATCTTCTGTATGTCAAGCCCAAGCCACAAACAATGCCGGCACACTAGCTGCCTTGTCCTAATGGTTACCCTGTGCCCACTATGCAGCAGTTTCAGCAACTATTGTTGCAAACATGTGGGAATCAGGGCTCGCGTTTGTTCATTAGCAGAATGCAATAAAATGACACTTTTCTGAACAGAAAGCCCGTTGCATTGTGAATGGTATTTGCGAACCACTGCAGCTGAGATTAATTTTGGATTATGAGGCTAACACATTGGAATGTTGTACTGGAGCAGTCACTGTGATTGATCTAGTTCAGTAGCCTGTGCTATCTGCTGAGAAACAGTGGGAAAAGATTGCTGTACTTGTGAATCAGAATGATTAGTTTGAAGACAAGAAACTTCTGATGCATCAAAATCCAGATCATTTCTCATAGGTATGTGAGAGAGTGTGCCTGTGTTTGCATGCTGTTCTGTGGGACAATAAAGAATTTTGTATTGATAATTGGAAACTTGTAGTGACGAACATTGCAGGTTCTGTGATGTATGATTTATTCTTTTGCTTGGTGAAAGAGAGCAGTCAAGAGGCTTATGCTTCAGTCACAAGAAAGAATTTTCTACCATGCAGACATTGATGAAAATTTGTGACATGTTGAATTATCAGTAAAGCTCCCTTTCCCAGCTGTCTGTATTTGACTTGAGCATTCTTCAGTGCCTTAGGCATGAATGCTATGCAGCAGTCCATTGCCACTCTTGTGAGATAAAACTGACCCTATTCCATGTGTTGATGTGTCAGTTGCAAGCACTATTGATTTCTGCAGATCAGAATGCCTAAGACATGGACAACTAAATAATGTATGTTTCAGTTTCTGAAAAGATTGTTCACAGTCTTCAGTCCATGTAAAAGGAACATTTTTACGCCAGAGGGTGAAGCAAAGGAACGGTTATTTGTGCTGTATTCACAATAAATTTGATGTAGTATGTCAGTTTGTCAAGACCAGTTTGGAGTTCCCAAACATTGTAGGAAAAGGTAATCTCCATATGGCCTCTAAATGCTTAGTCAAGAGACAAGCACTGTGGGTGTCAAGGCCAAGTCCCAAATATTTGGTTTCGGTATTGAAAAATGAACACTTACGTAAATTACACTCAAGTCCTGCATCAGTTGAAACTTGAAAAAGAGACTCAAAATTGTTATTTATTTATTTACTTACACATCTAGTTCCGTAGAACCAAATTGAGGAGCAAATCTCCAAGGTCATGGAATGTGTCAGTACATGAAATTACAATATAAAAGTAATAACAGATAAAATAAAATGTTTATGACCCCAAAAAAAGTTGAGCCATAAGTGTAAGTAAATGCAGTCAACAATATAACACAGGCATGAGCTTAATTTTTCAAGGACCACCTCGACAGAATAGAGGGAATGACCCACGAGGGAACTCTTCAGTTTTGGTTTAAAAGCACATGGATTACTGCTAAGATTTTTTAATTCTTGCAGTAGCTTATTGAAAATGTATACTGTACACCTTTCTCACAAGGGTTAAGGAAGTGTGATCCAAATGCAGGTTGGATTTCTGCCTAGTATTAACTGAGTGAAAGCTGCTAATTCTTGGGAATAAGCTGGTTAACAAGAAATGACTGTAAAGAATATATATATTGAGAAGCCATTGTCAGAATACCTAGATTTTGTGAATAGGGGTTGACAAGACATTTGCGAACTTACGCCACTTATTGAGCGAACTGCTCATTTCTGAGCCAAAAATATCCTTTGAAAATGGGAAGAGTTACCCCAAAATACAATACCGTGTGACATAAGCAAATGAAAATAAGCAAAGTAGATTAATTTTCAGTGTGAATGATCACTTACTTCAGATACTGTTCAAGTAGTGAAAATGGCAGCATTAAGTCTTTGAACAAGATCCTGAATGTGGACTTCCCATGACAGTTTACTATCTATCTGAACACCTAGAAGCCGGCCGAAGTGGCCGTGCGGTTAAAGGCGCTGCAGTCTGGAACCGCAAGACCGCAACGGTCGCAGGTTCGAATCCTGCCTCGGGCATGGATGTTTGTGATGTCCTTAGGTTAGTTAGGTTTAACTAGTTCTAAGTTCTAGGGGACTAATGACCTCAGCAGTTGAGTCCCATAGTGCTCAGAGCCATTTGAACCATTTTTTTGAACACCTAGAAATTTGAACTGTTCGGTTTCGCTAATCATATGGCCATTCTGTGAAATTAAAATGTCAGGTTTTGTTGAATTATGTGTTAGAAACTGTAAAAACTGAGTCCTACTGTGATTTAGCATAGTTTATTTTCTGAAAGTCATGAACTTATGTCATGAACTTTACTATTTGAAACAGAGCCAATGTTGCACACAACATCCTTTACTACCCCAACACTGATGCCTGGCAGACCTCCCATTTGAACATGCCCCACTCAGACCCCACACCACAGCCATTGAGATTCTGTCATGATATTTGTCCTGATGCAGTGATGCCATCTAAATAATTGTAATGGGACAGAACTCTCAACATCACTTATTCAAGAAAGAATTGAAATAACGCAGGAGCAGAGGTGCTTCTGAAGCGAAGTTGCTGATATTGATACAAGTTGACATGCACGTTACTCACCATACATTTTTCCCCCACCCCCCTCACCAAGGGGAAGTTGAAGATAAGCACCAGCTAAATAAGTTTTTGAATGGAGTCATCCACCAGCTATGCAATTCATAAACTCATCAGTATGTGAGCATTAGCTAAATCAGGTTTTGAATGGAATCATCCACCAGCTATGTGATTCATAAACTCATCAGTATGTGAGTGTTAACTGTAAAGTCAGCACAAAGCCTGCTCTTCCCATTTGCCTTTCTTGTGATCACAAGGGGTAATTCCCACTAACTTGCAGAAACAGCTTTCAAAACTCTAACTTGTCCTCATCTGATGAGTTGAGAAGCACCTTCATTGAGAACGGTGTAGGGTACCTGACAAGTGTGGTAAAACTTCTTCGCATAGCCCAGTGTGCTGTCAAAACAAGTGTCCGTATTTTTCATACAACTGATGAATACTGGCATGAGAAAGTTGCATATCAATAGTGTGCACATTGTGCTGAATATATAAATCAAAAGCATCTGTGCCAAAAAATACTGGAACTAGAAAGTGGCTGAGCTACAGTGAAAGGCACTGGTGTAGTCATATATCTATATTTTGCTTGCAAAGCACTTGTTTCAAGAACAAAGGTACTTTCGCCATGGTAGACCTGTGGTGCATGCATGATTTTTGTTGTTGAAGGTGTCTCAAATGTCCAAAAGTATTTTGATTAATCAGTGTGACAGAAACACCAGTATCTTAACTGGAATGGTACAGGTGGACTGCAAATCTACAGAGAGATGAACAATTTGCAGTTTGTCCTCTGAATGTGACTATCTGTTCTGATTTGTGGAGGATTGTCTTTGTCTGATGTGTGATTGAAGAAATATTTAGCTGTACATATATTAGAGGAGAGCTCGTTAGAGAGAGGCAAGTTTTGCACTGTGTGTTTCACTGTGCAATTCCACCATTTTCACCCATGATTCTTGTGTGGATTGCCAAGAGGGGTGAGTACAGTTTCAGAATGAGAGTTCATACTTATTTCCATTTCCCCTTGTTGATATTTGTGTGGAACAGAATTTACTTTGTGTTTCTTTTGCATGCACTCATAAATTCTGTGTGGCAGAGAACAGCTTTTGCGGACATAAGTTACATAACATTTCATACCAGATAAGAAAGCCACTGACATGTTGCACTGTATTTTTGCTTTTGCCTGTGGCAGCAGTTACCGTATGCCTTGTGAAACTGGGGCTACTGCAAGCGATACACAAAGAGCATTGCAATAACAGGCATATTAAAATCAATTTCAGCAAAGTCTTGCACTTCCTGGGCTTTGATTACTGTAAGCACATCATTAAGACCAAGGTTGCAATGTCTTAGAATCTCAGTCCATTGAATAATGGCATCATGAAGCATTTCATCTTGAAATGAGGCTCCACAAGAGCAGTTACATTTACAGTTCCTAATCATGCTCTTGAGTTCAGCGATCCATTCCTTGTAAGACTGATTATTTTGATGATATGTACAGAAAATTTAAAACTAGTAGCAGGTACACGAATCTGAGTGTCAAAGAAGTCATCCAGTTTCCTAACAATGCCTTCATAGGGTAGGGTTGGAGGCTCTAACTGAGGGAAAAACTTCCTATGCACATAAAAGTGTACCATTTCTACCATGAAAAAAAAAAAAAAAAAAAAAAATCGTGAGTCACCTAATATACTGTACGATGTTCAAGCTGCAAGTGGTACACTGTCCATTCCTCAGGTTGTGCATCAAAAGAACAAAGGCGAGGAAGTGGCATCTGGCCTCTGGTGTTGTATGCTTCAGTCATTATTGCCTGCTGGGTTTGTTGTATGTCAGCAAGCTGCCCATAATTGCTAGCAAGGAGTTGGTTTGTTGGCTCTGAAACTGAATAAGTGCAGCGAGTGATTAGGCTGCAGAAGTCACCATTGCATACAGAAATTAAAGACACTGTAAAATATATTCCTCACAAAAATTATGAATTTCCAGCAAGTGCCACACTTAAGCACCAGACTCCTCTCCAATGAATGTCTGATGTTTCGGTAATTGAGATGGCCAAGAAAGACAATCAGACATCTATAAAAAGGTAACACATTAATAAGTTTATTTATAATATGTACACTTAATAATTGAGATATAGAGAACTTTGAATTGCTGCAAGTTCTGTGTAGCTGGTTAGGTGGAAGGAGAGTGATATTCTTCATAGGAACAAGTAGTCTTCATTGCTGATACATTTCCATGTCTCTGAGTAATAGTAACACCTAATAGCATCATGCTACTTCATGCTACTTAGATGTATTTACTCACTGCAGTTTTCCTACTAAGGTCAATACAAGTCTGCAGGTACACTGATTCTGGAGATGAAGCTCTGAGTGCATCTCCTTAAAAAGATGTGCTGGTCATTCAAGGGTCACAGGCAGTGAGATCACGTGATTAGTGTCCTCTGTTGGCGCCCCACCTATCGGAGACAGTAAGCGATGCGAGGGCGAGCCCGCTGGTGATGCGCTGGTGAGGCATTTAGATGCGCCACCTCCTGCACAACTGTGTGCACTACACCCAGTACAGTCTTCATGAAAGATGCTTGGAGTACTGTAGGTGCACCCAACTCTTACAAGCCAGTAAATCACACTGAATTTACGCTGGTAACTCTAAACAGTACAAAAATGTTGAAATTCTAGTGTTGACTTCATCTTTTTGGGACCCTGCCAGTAAAAGCAGCAGTTGAAATTAATTTTGTGAAGAATTTAATTAATAGAGATAGCAGTTTCAACCTGAACATATTATGGAATCCTGTGCTTTCTTTAATAAATACGCAAAGATGTTGCTACAGTGCAGCTGACAATGTCACATTGATTTCCCAGTGTAGATCAACTGCATAGTGACTGGTTCAACTTAAATATACTCTACCACCGATCAACGTCTCTGGTGCTTGTGTATCTCTAGTTTAAAAGGATAGAATGAGTACTGTAGCTTCAGTCTGTTAGCTTACTCTGAAGGTGGCCAAAAGGTAGAAGGCTGGAATATTGGAAGAAGAAATAAAATTTGTGCGGCTGCACTCGTGGCATTTACTAGATTTCCAGCACCTCAAAAACATGAAGATGCACACAATACTAAGTTTTTTTCAAAACTGGCGCATCTCACCAGATCTCTGAGACCTATGGATACCATACTGACTATTTTGCTGAAAGAATTCATACTCATATCGACAGATCAAGTATGTGTTGCTACCAAAATCAACAATGCCTGTGGAAATTTTTTAGCAAGGTGGCTTCCACCTAGTAACATCTAATTTATTCTCATAAAAGAGTTACTATGATCATTGCAGTACTTCTTGTGTAGATTGAGATGTCTCCTCTCATCATTCTGAAAATTATAGAAGTAATGCCAACCTTTCCTTTGTCATAAAAATAAAGTGAGTGACAGATCATGCAGTCCTGTGTAGTTATTTCTGACCGTCAAATCTTCTAATTGCTTTTGACCATCAAATCTTGCTGCAATATACTTCTGTTCATAACAGATACTTCGGAAGTTACTTCAGTGAAACAAATTTTCACTTTGCATTACATCTATGAAGTGGTATCAAAGACACCCAAAATTTGAATTTTTTGTGCAAATTTTAGAAATCTTCTACATATATTACAAATTACAAATCTCGACAGGTGTTCCTGTCTGTATATGAAGCCTAATATCAGTAAGGATTTTGCCACAGTTTTCATTAATAGACTGATTAATGAGCAAAGCTTTTGTATACAATTAATTGTCACTACACCAGACAAGTTGTCCAGCCGTAGATACATAGCACTACCCATTTGAAACTGGACGAGTTGCTGGTGGTGTTATATAACTCTGTAAGCTACTTTTATACAATATCTTTTCTTAACAATATTATGAAACGGATACACCAGGTAGGAATGCCAACAATGTAGGAAAAGATAGATGACTACTTACCATAAAGATAACACGCTAAGTCGCAGGCAGGCACAACTGAATAAGCTTTCGGCCACTGCCTTCATCAGAAAAAGAGAAACGCACACCATTCATTCACACAAGTAAGTACACCTCATGCAACTTATTGTGTTATCTTCACAGTAAGCAGCAATCTATTTTTTTCTACATTGTTTATGAAAAGGACAGATTGTTACTCACTGTAAAGACAACACATTCAGTTGCAAACAGGCATAACAGGCCATCTGAATTCTCCCCTCCCCTCCACCACAAGCTTTTCTGAACTGTGTTATCCTTGCAACACATCCTCTGCTCCCAGAATCATCCCAGCCTCAAGGCTAGATTTGCTGTAGATAGCAGTCGCACACGTGTGTGTGTGTGTGTGTGTGTGTGTGTGTGTGTGTGTGTGTGTGTGTAAGTTTGTGTATTTTTTTCTTTTTTTTTTTTCTTTTCTGAAGAAGGCTTTGACCAAAAGCTTATAAGTAACAATCTTTTCATCATCATGCCTGCCTGCGTCTCAGTGTGTGTCGTCTTTAGGGTGCTTAGCGATCTATCTTTTTCATAGCATTGTTGATATTCCAACCTTGACTTTCCATTATTTCATATCTTTCCTTAAGTTTATCAAAGCTGTAGAATACAATCAACAAAATATGTTTTTCTACAAATGGTTATGAGTACACAGAAATGTCGCTAGGCATCTCCCCATACATTCTTCTTGAGTCAGTGCGGTAAGTGGCTGCAATCTGAGTGGGTTGGTTTGTTGTTGGTGAGCATTTTCTGCTGTTGTGTGTCCATGAATTTGTGATTCTGCAATGGCTGACCTGAAAGAGCAGCATGCCTATATAGAGGAGAAAACATACACAGAGGATGTTTGGGAATGACTGGGTACTTGCATGTCTCCATAGGGGCTGCATTATCAGGAATTTTTGATGAAAATCAAGATGACAGTTGTCCTCGACCTGTTGCACTGAGCAGACTTAGCTCAGTGCGACTTCTTTATCTTCCCCAAGATGAAAATCAAGATGACAGAGTGAAGATTCGATATAGTGGAGGAGATTCAAGCAGAATCACAGAGAGTATTAAACAGCCTAACAAAGATAGACTTTCAGATTGCATTGGAAAACTAACAGGAGGTGACTGTTGAAGGAGATGGTTCAGAATAAGATCTCAGCAAGACATAATAATTTTAATCTTGATCATGTTGTGCTTCTTCAGCTGATTAATAAGAATGTTGACAAATTCACCAAGGCTGTTGTTGTGACTCGCCGATCTTTCAAAGTGCCGCCGCCCAGTTACGCGCGTCCTCTACATGCAGCGCTGTCTGCCAGGCATGCAGCAGCAGCGCCACCTAAGCGGCCAGCCAGCCAGCAGCTGCTAGACTCGGACTGAGTTATGATTTGACTGTTAAAGTGCACACACGTCTTACTCTGTTTACTTGGTCTGTGACTTTCATATATTGCGTCTTCGTTGAAATATATTTGTTCAACTGGAAGTTATAACAGCTGTCATTTTTTCATTCATTTGTTAAACCATGGCTGGTTTCATTCTATATAAACATTTTTAGGTGTCAATGTCGCAGAAATATCCAGTGTCTTGATTTATAATGCTGACTCCCTCAGTAAAACACTGAAAGGTACATGTTGGTATAAGACAGCTACAGTGTTTCACATTGTTGACTGTGTTTTGTATAAACACAGCCAGCAGTAAGTGTTAGGTACAAAAGAAGATGCAGTGCTATACTGAGCTGGATTGGCCTGACACAGTTTTAACATTTCTGCTGCTCTCGAAAATTGCCACACAGTACTCCACATCTTCAGTGAACATCGCCATTTTGTTTTGGCTCCTTTATCAGTGT